>NC_044984.1:84111112-84432128 GCF_008728515.1 Papio anubis
CATAACCACAGCCTTGGTCCTTTATTCTGATGACCTGACGAACTTCTTCCAGGGTCAATTCTTTTTGTCTTTCAGATAGAAACAATGGAATGAAGCCAATTCACCAATCATCAAAAGAAAGTCACTGAAAGCCAGTTTATTGACCTATGCATTGTTGGTGTCAGAGGAAAAGGGGTCAAGGGAGGAAAGCTGAAAAGTGGTGGAGAGTGAGCGAAGAGTTAAGAGGAAGGTAAGATCTAGAACATATAGAGAGAATTCACCATGAATGGAAAAGGGAACATCTCTTTCTCTGAGGCAGAAAAAAGGTAAAAAAAAAAAAAAAAAAAAAAAAAAGTGAAGAAAGAGTAAAATTTGAAGTTTCAGGGGTGGATGACACAGGCACATAAATGTCAGTCTTAATATTCCTTATATAATTGTTGCTTATGATCATTAGCTGGAATTGAGTGAGGCTAAGGACTGAAATGGGCAGATTAAAGAAACTGAAGGATGAGCAAAGGATAAAGAAAATGTTATCCAAGGCCCAGGTAAATAAATAGAGTACAGTTTTATAGCAATATAGGTTTACATGATATTCTCTGGTGGCTCAAACTTGGGGCTCCCATTATAGTTACAGCTATTAAGAGTTCAGGATATTCTGGTGCAGAGGGATGGAGTTGGGTACTGATTACCAGACAGCTTATGAAGTCTTCTCAGGCTTCCGTAATAAAATACCATGGACTTGGTGGCTAAAACAACAGGCATTTATTTTCTCACAGTCCTGGAGGCCGGATGTCCAAGATTATGGTGTCATCAGCATTGCTTTCTGGTGAGGTCTCTCTATCTGGCTTGCAAATGGCCACCTTCTGCCCTGTCCTCACATGGCCTTTCCTTGGTGCAAGTGCATGGAGAGAGAGAGAGGTATCTCTTCCTCTTCTTATAAAGACGCCAGTTCTTTCAGATTAAAGACCCACTCTTGTGATGTCATTTAACCTTAATTACTGCCCTATAGGCCCTATCTCCAAACAGTCACTTTGGAGATTAGGGCTTCAACATATACATTTTTGGAGGACAAAATTCAGTTCATAATGCAGACTCATTTGGTTAGCATTTTTCAAAATTCACATGACAAGGTCCTTCAGATCCACTGGATTAGATTTCCTGTATTATGCAACCCCACTCCTCAAATGTCTGTTTATGTGTGTATGTGTGTGGTTTTGTGTGTATGAATGTTTGGACAAATATATGAAACAATGTTAATATACAACTGAGTACAAAAACAGAAGAAATATGCAGTGCTAGAAATAGAGAACTCAAAGGTAGGGTGAGTACACAATACACAGATATTAAGCCCAGGGGATTACTATACCCAGAAATGAGTCAGAAATGTGTAAGCATGGAGTTTTAAAGACAGGAGATGTGGCTGGATCTGAGTGAGGCAAGGAGCTGAAATTGAACCCTCATGTGCTATGGTCTGAATATTTGTGTTGTCCCAAAATTCATATGTTGAAATCCTGACCACTAAGGTAATAGGATGAGGAGGTGAAAACTTTTAGGAGATAAGGCAGAGTCCGCATAAATGGAGTTAGTACCCTTTTAAAATATAGTAGACTCAAAGAAATTATTCTGCCCCTTGTATCATGTGAGGACACAGCTATAAGGCACCATCTATGATACCTGGAAATGAGCCCTCACCAGACACCAAAACTGCCTCCACCTAGATCTTTCACTTCCCAGCCTCCAAAACTGTGAGAAGTAAGTTTCTATTGTTTATGAGCTACCCAGTCTATGGTACTTTGTTGTAGCAGCCCAAATGGACCATGACACCACAAAAAGCCAGAATCCTGCTTTATTGCCAGTGGTATGCTGGTACTACTTCCTACCAACTCACCTAGCTCAGAAAGTGTCACAAAAGCATCAAGGAATCCCATCTTCTTCCCAAGATTTTGGGAAAGAGGTACCAAAAACAAAAGACATAAAATAAATCTACCCTAGTCATGTCCCTGAGAAACTTCATGACACCAAAGACAAAGAGAAGTCTCAGCAGCAATCAGAGAGGATAAAACAAACAAACAAAAACAATTTCACCTGACAGCCACCTTTGTATTGGCAATTGTAGATGGGCCAAGAGAAAAACGAATAACATCTTTAAAGTTCTTAGGGAAATAACTGATATGGTTTGACTGTGTCCCCACCCAAATTTCGTCTTGCATTGTAACTCCCACAATTCCCACATGTCCTGGGAGGAACCCCGTAGGAGGTAATTGAATCATGGGGGCGGGTCTGTCCTGTACTGTTCTTGTGATAGGAACCCCGTAGGAGGTAATTGAATCGTGGGGGCGGGTCTGTCCTGTACTGTTCTTGTGATAATGAATGGGTCTCATGAGATCTGATGGTTTTAAAAAACGGGAGTTTCTCTACAAAAGCCCTCTCTTTGAGTGCCGCCATCCACACAAGATTAACTTGCTCCTCCTTGCCTTCCACCATGATTGTGAGGCCTCCCCAGCCATGTGGAACTGTAAGTCCAATAATCTCTTTGTTTTGTAAATTGCTCAGGCTTGGGTATGTCTTTATCAGCAACATGAAAATGGACTAATACAATAACTCTCCCAGAATGTATATTGAGGTAAAATATCATATAGAAGTGAAGGTTAATTTAACATTTTCAGAAGAACATTAAGAACAAACTTCTCACAAACCAGAAGAGCAGAGTTCCCATCCGAGCACTTTGGGAAGCCGAGGTGGGTGGATCACCTCAGGTCAGGAGTTCGAGACCAGCCTGCCCAACATGGGGAAACCCTGTCTCTACTAAAAATACAAAAAATCAGCCGGGCGTGGTGGCACATGCCTATAATCCCAGCTACCTGGGAGACTGAGGCAAGAGAACCCAGGAGGCGGAGGTTGCAGTGAGCCAAGATTGTGCCACTGCACTCCAGCCTGGGCGACATGAGTGAAACTCCATATCAAAAAAAAAAAAAGAGCAGAGTTCCCAAGAGAGTCACTCCTTTTCATAAACATTTGAAGTTTCTGCATACCCTGTTGGATGTCTATATAGGCAGCAGATGTGCTGACCAATACCTGTTTTTAATTTAGGAGAGTAAAGAGAAATGGAGAGGGAAGCCAGAGTGAGAAGAAGAGTGGAAGGAGAGTAATCTTTTCATCGCCACCATGTGGCTTGGCATAGATGCTTAAGTTTTCTTGTAAGACAGCTGGGAAGTTAGCTGCCAGCTAGGTGAGAGCACCTATCAGGAGACTACAGGGTGCAGCTCCAGAGAAGAGAGTTAGAATGAGGAACAAGAGGTTGTTAAGAAGCCTATCTCATATGATAGGAGACAGCAGTAGAAGGCCTTGCTGGGCTCTTCCAAAAACTCCCACATAGACCTAGAAAAAAGTCAGTGTTTGGTTGCCTGCCACATTAAAAGCATTGACAGCCAGAGGGGATTTCGATAGAGTCTAGTAAAGCAAAGGGACTCCCCTTTTCTTCTCCACCCTCCCTCCCCTCGACACTGGAAGAGCCACAGCTTGCAGATGGGAAAGGGGAGGGGAGTAAAAGTACAGATACTGAATGAGCACTCTCCACCCCTCAATACACACAGACGGTGATGGGGGAGAGAACCTTTTACTCAGATAGAGATTTAAGATTTTAACAGTAGCAGACTAAAATTTCACTGATAGGCAGTTGAAGGCTTTGCTGGGCTCTTCTAAAAACTCTCAGAAGAGTTCAAAGGTCCCAGAAAGTTAAAGACTCTTGCTTCAGATGTTGTTGAGGAACAGGTGTGGAGTATTCATTGCATTATGGTTAAAATCAGTTGTTCAAGAAAAATACCTCATTGAACTGAGCTTGAGGACCTAACCAAATAGGCAGGCAAATGAAATCAGAGTAGGAATAAGCACATGAGCAAATTTGAAGACATGAAGCAATTGCAGATCACAGACACATGAAACACAGCTTAGGTAGTTTTCCAGGAAGAGGGCTGATGTGACAGGTAAGGACATACTTGAGGTAGAGACAGGGATGGAGAACCAATTTTTAAATTTTATACTTAAAACTGCTGAATGATTAACACGATGAAAACCTGGCAATGAGCTATGTCTGGTCAGATGTGTCTTCCTATTTCTACTCTCAAGACCTACAAATGCTGATTTCTTCATGACATTTCTTTATTTTAATAATGGAGAAACTTCTGGAGACAGCTTGTCACAGAATTAAGTTGTCCAACTTACTCTACCCATTGTGAATTTCCTAGTTCCCAACCACCTGCCAGGTTCTGACCATTTACTTCCTTTCCTCTTTTGGAGACTGTGTGCCCCAGGTCCACATTATTTGCCCTGAACTCCAATAACTGCCCTCTTATTCTTCTCCTTGCTTGCCCAATTTCTGGCCCAATGATTAGACTTACTTCTCACGTCTATTTATACTCACTTCTGCTTGCTTGTTGCTTAGTTTCTGACCTCACTGGCTCATCTTGAACTTTATTTATGCCTGTTTCTGAAAAAAGAAAAAGTCCTGATGACTGATTCCCTTACCTTGTCAAAATTCTCAACTCTGCTGAATTTCTGGCTTTTGCAGTTCCAAGTTCTAGCTGATTTGTAATGCTTTGCTATCCTTAATCACAATCACAGCATTAAGAGTTAAATGTATTTTTCTATTATCAGTTTCATTTCTTATTTTATTCAACTAATTTGTTTTTTAAAAAGTACACATTTCTCAAATGCCTTGCTTGAATGTAAGCTATAGAAAGTCACTGTACTATCAAACACAAAGTTTACCAAGCACAATTGCTTTTCCCAATAGAGCCTTGTTTATAGGACTTCAAGAACACTTCTACCTAAATAATCTATCAAAAAGAATGAAGACTTAATCATTTCGATTTGATCATAATAAGTTCTCTTTGGGCTGTTACTGATACAAATACATACCTTCTGTATTTGTGTTAACATTTTGGAGGGTGGCCCTAATCTAACTAAAAATTATGTTTTTAGTTCTTTGATTTTCTCACTATACTATTTTTTTTTTAGATGCAATCAGGGCTCACTGCAACCTCTGCCTCCCAGGTTCAAGTGAATCTCCTGCCTCAGCCTCTCGACTAGGTGCACACCACCTTGCCCAGTTAATTTCTGTATTTTTAGTGGAGACAGGGTTTTACCGTGTTGGCCAGGAGGGTCTCCATCTCTTGACCTCATGATCCACCTGCCTCGGCCTCCCAAAGTGCTGGGATTACAGGTGTGAGCCACCATGCCCGGCCTATATTATTGTTTTAATGCTTGTTTTGCATACATGTTTACATGTACATTTTGCATCGCTTTCCAACAGTGATCTAAATTCTCATTCTCCTTAATCATTCCTTTTTGTGTCTCTAAAAATGAAGTGTTGGGCACTTAATATCCTCATATTTTTCTTAGTTCTGTGTCTTAGACATTTCTCCCAGATTTTTAGAACCTTTTCCATTACTATTATAAATAGAAAAATACTAAGATGCCTCCCTCATTTAACTCTTTTGTTTTTAATCTGCAAGAATTCAAATGGTAAAACTAGGTATATTATATAAATGTGTATATATTCCTTGTGTTTGTTTTCTTTTGCATTGGACATTTATCATTAAATTTTTAAATATTAGGTATCGATAATTATCTGTATGTATGTATGTACGTGTGTTTTTTTTCTAATTCAAACAATATAGATATATATAGTGTAAAAAGTGAACGATCCCTGTAATCATATCCCAACATAACCATGGTAAAATGTTGTTATTTTTTCAGAGTGGTTCTTGCTGTGGGGACATAAAAGGAAGTAGAGGATATAGCATACAGTGTCTGGACTTAGGGAACATATACATCTAGTAGTGCTGACAAGTCGTGAAACAGCAAGAGAAAGAAGTCCAAAGAAAAACATAAATATGTGACAGTGTAATAATATATGCTGTATCAATTCATGCTGAAGGAATTCAAGTTAATTGGAAAGAATATTATGAGAAAGATGAATCTGAAACTTATCTTTGAGAAGGAGGCAACATGAATGTTAGAAAGATTCTGAAATTTGATGTAAGGATTCCAACTCCAGTTCTGAAATTTATCAGCTGTGTGATCTTGGGCAAGTTCCTTAACTGCTCTGATTTTTTAGTTCCTGTCTGTATAAAATGAGGATAATCTTCTAAGGTTCTTGTGAGGATGAAATTAATGTAGTTTTTCACGATAGATACTCAGTAAATAGGTGTTTAAATTCATTATTTACTCACATAATCTGCCACATTTGATATTGTCTTAATATTCTCTAGTATATATAAAAATAATATAATATACTGAAAAATGTAGAAAACATACTTATAATTTATACAGCCTCAAAGGGAATTTTTAAATTTTATCCATATTCATAATTTAAAGGAGATTTTAAAAATTTAAAGAATTTTGAAATAGTAAAGAAATTGAGATTTAGACTCTATCGATGTGACATATATTAGTCAAACTAATAATTCAGATAACTTTTTTTCTTATAGGATCCTTCAATGTCTGGAAGATTGCCACAATTTGTTATGTTAGGGTCAAATCAATGACTATACAGGCACAGCAAGAAAACTAACAAGTGTTTCTAAGTAATGATTATGGTCTTCCCTGAAAACAAAGACAAGCAATTCTTTAAGAAAGCTTAAAACGACCATTGAACTCTGAACCAGAGCCCAAATAATGAATATCAAGCTACCTCCTCAACAAGAAATGTTATCCCAGCAGTGCAGCTGTGAGCTAATTAAACAGCCCAGATCGTTGTGCTAAACTTTAGTACTGCATTTACAGAATTAATTCAGAGGACATGTTATTAAAGTCTGGGGTTTATCAGAAGAAGGCAACCTTTTTTTTTTTTTTTTTTTTTTAGCAGCATTTAAAAAATTAACATACTGGATAAGCTGCTTATTATAGATGGAGCCTATGACATCCTTCATATAGATGCAAAAACTAAGCAATGAATTTCTAAGCAAAATAATGAAGCTATTGCATTCTGAGACCAAAATGTAAAAATAGTACTTTAGATATCCTGAGAGCACTTTAAAAAAATTATATTCTATATGGTTATTTCTAAAGTCCTGAAAGACATACTTATGATGACTAATATGCTAGAATCTAGCATGTGTGTGTGTGTGTGTGTGTGTGTGAGAGAGAGAGAGAGAGAGAGAGAAATATGTATCAATTCTATATTTAATTAACTTGGAAATCAGTAATAATTGGCATGTGTAAGACAAGAATATTTTAAATTATTGTGAAGTATAATACTTTCCCTCTTAATTAGTCTTAATAAAACTTGGGCTTTAAAATTTATATCTAGAAATCTAAATCATAAACAAAATTCCTACTTTATTGTAAATGCTGACGGCTGTCATTATTTAAGTTATTATGCATGGGCAATACTGGTAGGAATAAGAGGAATATGGAGACATTTATGACTGGAAACTTGGTGGAGGGCATGAAATACGTTACATTATTTTAAGTTTGTTGATGTAGTGGACGCAAGAAAATAAAACAAATCAGTGAATTCTTTACAATCCTAGTCACTCATCTTCAAAACAGGGAGAGCACCACTTATCTTACATTATTTTCAGTACTGCAACAAAATAAGATAGCGGTTTTTGAATAGTTCAATAATTCTAATACTTATAAAGTAATGGATAAAAATAAGAGAGTCCTGAAATAAAGCAGCATACCTACAACCATCTGATCTTTGACAAAGTAGACAAAAACAAGCAACAGGGAAAAAATTCGCTATTCAACAAATGATGCTGGGAACACAAAAAGAAAACTTAAGACCAATGTCCTTGATGAACATCAGTGCAAAAATCCTCACCAAAATACTGGCAAACTAAATCCAGCAGCACATCAAAAAGTATATCCACCACAATCAAGTAGGCCTTATTTCTTGGATGCAAGTTTCGTTCAACATATGCAAATCAATAAACGTGATTCATCACATAAACATAACTAAAGACAAAAGCCACATGATCACCTCAATAGATGCCGAAAAGCTTTCGATAAGATTTAGCACCCGTTTATGTTAAAAACTCTCAATAAAGTAGGTATTGAAGGAACATAGCTGAAAATAAAAACCATCTATGACAAACCCACATCTAACATCATGCTGGATGGGCAAAAGCTGGAAGTGTTCCCTTAAAAACTGGCACAAGACAAGGATGCCCTCTCTCACCACTCCTATTCAACATAATACTGAAAGTCCTGGCCAGAGCAGTCAGTCAAGAGAAAGAAATAAATGGCATCCAAATAGGAAAAGAAGTCAAACTATCTTTATTTCCAGGTGACATAATTCTGTATCTAGAAAACTCTATAGTCTCAACTCAAAAGCTACTTAAGCTGATAAACAACTTCGGTGAAATCTCAGGATATAAAATCAATGTGCAAAAATCACTAGCGTTCCTACACACCAACAACAGTCAAGCTAAAGGCCAAATCAGGAACACAATCTCATTCACAATTGTCACAAAAAGAAAAAAATACCTAGGAATACAGCTTACAGAGAGGTGAAAGATCTCTGCAAGGAGAACTAGAAAACATTGCTCAAAGATATCAGAGATGACACAGACAAATGGAAAAATATTCCATACTCATGGATAGGAAGAATGCATATCATTAAAATGGCCATACTGCCCAAAGCAATTTATAGATTCAGTGCTATTACTATCAACTACGAATGATAGTCTTCACAGAACTAGAAAAAAACTATTTTAAAATTAATGTGGAATCAAAATAGAGCCCAAAAAGCCAAGGCAATTATAAGCAAAAAGAAGAAAACTGGAGGCATTATGCTACCCAACTTCAAACTATACCACAGAGCTTCAGGAACCAAAACAGCATGGTACAGGTACAAAAACAGGCCCACAGACAAACGAAACAGAATAGAGAGCCCAGACAGAAGCCTGCACACTTACCACCATCTAACCTTTGACAACACTGACAAAAACAGGCAACGGGGAAAAGACTTAGGACTCCTTATTCAATAAAGGGTACTGGGAGAACTGACTAGCTATATGCAGAAAATTGAAACTGGACCCCTTCCTTACATCATATACAAAGACCAACTCAAGATGGATTAAAGACTTAAATGTAAAACCCAAACTACAAAATCCCTGGAGGAAAACCTGAGCAATACCATTCTGGACGTAAGAAATGGCAAAGATTTCAAGATGAAGACTTCTAAAGCAGTTGTGAAAATTGATAAACGAGATCCAATTGAACTAAAGAGCTTCTGCACAGCAAAAGAAACTATCAACAAAGTAGTCAACTTATAGCATGGGAGAAAATATTTGCAAACTACTCATCTGACAAAGGTCTAATATCTAGCATCTATAAAGAACTTAAGTTTACAAGAAAAAACAAACATCTCCATAAAAAAGTGGGCAAAGGGCTAAAACAGACACTTTCCAAGAGACATACATATTTTTAAAAGTTCAACATCATGGATCATTAGAGAAATGCAAATCAATCTATGGCCATACCACCCTGAACCCAACCAATCTTGTCTGATCTTGGAAACTAAGCAAGGTCAGGCCTGGTTGGTACTTGGATGGGAGAAATGTCAATCAAAACTACTATGAGATACCATCTCATACCAGTCAGAATGGCTACATCAAAAAGTCAAAAAATAACATGCTAGCTAGATTATGGAGAAAAAGGAACCCTTATACACTGTTGGTGAGAGTGTAAGTTGGTTCAATTATTGTGGAAAACAGTGTGATGATTCCTCAAAGACCTAAAAGCAGAACTACCATTCAACCTAGCAATCCCATTACTGGATATATACCCAAAGGAATGCAAATTATTCTACCATAAGGACACATTCTCATGTATGTTCATTGCAGCATGATTCACAATAGCAAAGACATGGAATCAACTTAAATGCCATCAATAGTTGACTGGATAAAGACAGAGTGGTACATATAGACTATGGAATACTATCAAACCACAAAAAAAGAATGAGATCATATCATTTGAGAGAACATGGATGGAGCTGGAGGCCATTACTCTTAGCAAACTAATGCAGAAACAGAAAACCAAATATTGTGTGTTCTTACTTATAAATAGGAGCTCAATGATGAGAACACATGGGCACATAGAGGTAAACAGACACTGGGGCCTACTGGAGGGTGGAGGGTGGGAGAAGGGAAAGGATCAGAAAAAATAACTAATGGGTACTAGGCTTAATACTTGGGTGACAAAATAATCTATACAACAAACCCCTGTGACATGAGTTTACCTATGTAACAAACATGCACTTGTACCCCTGAACTTAAAATAAAAGTTAAAAAATAAAAACAACAAACCAACAAAACAAATATTATACTAAAAACATTTTTAAATGGTGCTGGGATAACTGGCTAGCCACATGGCAGAAGATTAAAACTGGATCCCTTCCTTACACCATCTACAAAAGTCAACTCAAGATGGATTAAAGACTTAAATGTAAAAACCTAAAACTGTAAAATCTCTAAAAGATAACCTGTGAAATACCTTTCTGGACATAGGCCCTGGCAAAGATTTCATGATAAAGGTGCCGAAAGCAATTGCAACAAAAACAAAAACAAAAATTGACAAATGGGACTTAATTAAACTAAAGAGCTTCTGCACAGCAAAAGAAACTATCAATAGAGTAAACAGATAACCTATAGAATGGGAGAGAATATTTGCAAACTATGAATCTAACAATGGTCTAATGTCCAACATCTATAAGGAACTTAAACAAATTAACAAGCAAAAAATGAAAAACCAAATTAAAAAGTTGGCAAAGTACTTCAGCAGACATTTTTCGTAAGACGTACATGCGACCAACAAACATATGAAAAAAAGCTCATCATTAATCAATAGAGAAATGCAAATAAAAACCATAATGAGATACCTCTCTCATCAGTTAGAATGGTATTGCTAAAAAGTAAATAAATACATACATACATACATACATAAATAACAGATGCTAGCAAAGTTGAGGAGAAAGCGGGACATTTGTACACTGTTGGTGGGAGTGCAAATTAGTTCAGCCATTGTGGAAAGCAGTTCGGTGATTTCTCAAAGAACATAAATCAGAACTACCATGCAACCCAACAGTCCCATTATTGGGTATATACCCACAGGAATGTAAATCATTCTGCTATAAAGGCAGGTGCACTCACGTTCATAACAGCACTGTCCGCAATAGCAAAGACATAGCATCAACCTAAATGCCCATCAACGGTAGACTGGATAAAGAAAATGTGGTATGTATGCACAATAGACTATTACACAACCATAAGAAAGACTGAGATCATGTCCTTTGTAGCAATGTGGACGGAGCTGGAAGCAATTATCCTAAGCAAACTGATGCAGGAAGAGAAAAGCAAATATCGTATGTTCTCACTTATAAATGGGAGCTGAACACTGAGTACACATGGACACAAAGAAAGGAATAACAGACACCAGCACCTACTTGAGGGCGGAGAGCGGGAGGAGGGAGAGGATCAGGAAAAATAATGAATGGGTACTATGCTTATTACCTGGGTGATTAAATAGTCTGTACACCAAACCCCCATGCCACACAATCTACCTATGCAACAAACCTGCACATGTACCCCTGAAACTAAAATAAAAGTTAAAAAAGGTAACAAATAAAAATATTTCTGAAAAGTCAATAGAAGCCTAGACACACAAACCTCATATACAACACATGCTCCTACTGATAAATTTCATAGGTAAAAGAAATTAAGTAAGCAGTGGGGTAATGTGAGAGAAATTTTCAACATATCTTTTTAAAAGTTATTTTTAGTTTTCATTTTGATTCATTAAAATTTTAAACTTACAGATAAGTATAGAAAATAATATCCCATCCACCATACCTACTTTTGAACTAGAGTGGCAAAGAAAATCTGATGGCAACCTTTTTAGCAGGGTTAACTCAGCTGACTTTAAACCAAAAAAAAAAAAAAAAAAGCAAGTAGAGTATACATATCCACTCTTACTGTTTCACATGGTTCTGTCTGAAGATCAGTTTCTAGTTGGGCCATCAAGTCTATCTTTGAAATAGGAGTGCATACTTTGGTCAAGGAGGTGATTTCCTCTCTTAGAGCCTCCAAACTCCTTTCTAAATAATTATAAGTAGCAAGGAAAGACTTTCTTAAGGACTGGTCTTTTAAAGCTAATTAAAAGACAACAAAGAGAAAGTTAATTAGCTTAGTAGATTTTTGTAGCAGTCTTAACATTTTGAGCTAAGACACAGAATTTTACAAATATTCACCCTAGCTCACCTAGACCAGACACTCCCTTGATAAGATGCCATGGTACACTCCTGCCTTTGTCCCCAAACCATTGCTGCAGCTGGTTTATGAGTGGTTGTCTTACTCAAGACACTTGAGTACACACAGATACAAAGATGAGTACTCGTCTTTGTGATGAAGACATAAACGAGGGAAGTGGGGTGGTGGTGAAGATAAAGGGAAATATTAAGGAGTTTGTTGAAGGGGTGGCCTGCCCCTCCACACCTGTGGGCGTTTCTCGTTAGATGGAAGGAGAGACTTGAAAAAAGAAATGAGACACAGAGACAAAGTATAGAGAAAGAGAAAGTGGGCCCAGGGGACTGGCGCTCAGCATACAGAGGACCCACACCGGCACCGGTCTCTGAGTTCCCTCAGTATTTATTGATCATTATCTTTACCATCTTGGAAAAAGGGAAGTGGCTGGATAATAGGGTCATCGTAGGGAGAAGGTCAGCAGTAAGACATGAATAAAGATCTCTGTGACATAAGTTTAAGGAAAAGTGCTGTGCCTTGATATGCATATGTAAACATCTCCATAAACCTTTTTAGTGCATAAAGAGCAGCATTGCGCTAGCAAGTCCCACTTTTCGCCCTAAGGCGGTTTTCTCCTTTCTCAGTAAACAGAACATACAATCGGGTTTTACACCGAGATGTTCCATTGCCCAGGGATGGGCAGGAGACAGATGCTTTTCTCTCTCTCAACTGCCAAGAGGCCTTCTTTCCTCTTACACTAGTCCTCCTCAGCACAGACCCTTCACGGGTGTCAGGCTGAGGGACGATCAGGTCTTTCCCTTCCCACGAGGCCATATTTCAGACTACCACATGGGGAGAAACCTTGGACAATACCTAGCTTTCCTAGGCAGAGGTCTCTGCGACCTTTGGCAGTGTACGTGTCCCTGGGTACTTGAGATTAAGAGAATGGTGATGACTTTTCACAAGCATACTGCCTTCAGGCACTTGTTTAACAAAGCACACCCTGCACAGCCCCAAATCCGTTAAACCTTGAGTCACCCCAGCACATGTCTCTTGCAAGGACAAGGTTGGGGGTAGGGTCACAGATTAACAGCATCTCAAATACAGAACAAAATGGAGTCTCTTATGTCTACTTCTTTCTATATAGACACAGTAACAGTCTGATCTCTCTTTCTTTTCCCCACAGTTTGTCTCTATAGGATTCAGATATCAATTGCCACATTTAGGGTATTTCCTGAAAGAAGGTTTTGAGGCAAAGATTAAATAACTTGATAAAAACATGATGTTAGCAATTTTTTTTTTTTCTTTAAGAAGGTAGCTTTGGGAGTAAGTGATGATAGTAGAAATGAAGTATTCAGAAGTCTACTGTTACTTTTAGGAAATGAATTGGATAAAACTTAGATAGTATGTTAGGAATTTTTGGAAGTGAAGGATTAAAAAGATGAGATTAGATTTAAAAAATGTATTCAAAAGGCATTTGTGGTCACCAAGGAAAAGATGATCAGGATGATGAATTACTGGAAATGTGGAGCATAAGAAGATAAATTTAGACATAATAGCTGTCTTCAAATATTAGGGCTATTATTTGGAAATGGTAGTAGAAATATGCATAGATAATTGTTTGCTTAATAGAAGCAACCTCTCATGTTTATTCAACATTGAATATCTAGTGATATTTCAGATACTGTAATAATACTGTGGATACTGGAGATTTAAGGTTCACAGTCTAGCAGGAGAAACAAAGGAGAGAACAAGTCTAATTCAGTGTGATAAGTGTCAGGTATGCATGTGTGCTGTGGGAGCATTACAGAAGAAATGATACCCAAGTTGAATTTTAAAAAATTAGCTTGGCCATGGGAGGCAAGAAGACAGGGCTTTTCATGAAGAAGAAACATGTACAAAAAGACAGCTGTGAGGAAATACTGGTCCTTTGCAATTTACAAGTTCACAATACTGGAGCATAGAATGTAACTGAAATTTAGATATGGGAATGAGATTGGAGGGATTGGCTAGGAACAGTGTCTTGAATATGATGGCAAGAAGTCTGAACTTTATCCTCAAGGCAGTGTGAAGCCATCATGGAGTCTTAAGCATCAGGTGCCTGGATCAGGTTTGTTTTAAAAAATTACTCTGACAGCATTATGAATTAATGGTAGCAGGGGGCAGGAGTGACCCTCCAGCAAGGCTAGGCTATTTCAGTAATGCGAGTGGAACTGATGAAAACATAAATTAGGCAAGCGGTGGTGGGGGTGAAGGTGAGGAGAAATAAGAAGTTCATCTTGATAGAGTTCTGATATCAATTGAATCATCTAGACATGAGTAACCATCTAGACAGATTAAATGTCTTAAGACGTTACAGTTTAAAATGTGCATATACTTTTTTTCATAAAAATTATAAGTACAATATATAGAGAAGGATAACAAATATTTGAATATGTTATATATAACATTGGTAACAAGCAAGAAAATAATTGAGGCCAAAAATGGCCAACTTAATAAGACAGAAAAATAGAATTTCCCTTTAGGTGAAATTCTTGGAATATATATATACACACACACATACACACAAACACAACATATATATAACATATATATAAAACAAGGATATATATATGTAGTGCATTTAAAAGTTATATAGATACAAAAATGTTTATCATATATGCATATGATTTCTATAATCACTCTGTCCGAACCAAACCCTAAAGATTTAAGTAAAAATAGATCTTGCATATAAATCTCTCTCTATTAAGGCATTTAGTCCATCTGAGGCTAAAATTGTCACATTCAATCAATACCCATTAATGGTGATTGGAAAGAAACTGATCTGGAAAGGAGCCAAATGGCAAAATCACTTTCCAAAAAGAAACAAAGTGTTTATAATAAATACACAGAACACAACTCAGTAAGCATAAAAAATATTCGAAGCCAAAAATGACCAATTCAGTGAGTAATATCTTACTCACTGATAGAAAATATCGAACTCTCATTTCCTTTGGGCCAAATTCTTAAAGCTATTTTTGGTGCCTTTCCATTTGCCCCTTGCTGACCTTTCTGTGTCATCTTTTGAATGCTAAACACTCTCTCACTGCCCAGGCTCCCTCTTCCTGGTTTACAATAGCCTCATTTTCCAACAGACCTAGAGTCTTCCTTTCCGTGCTGCAAGCCTAAAGTGATGGGTGATAATGTGAATTTCAGATGCCTCAATCAGTGGCACACATATTTTTTAGTTAGAAAGCAGGCACCCCTTTGGATGTGTCTCAAATCATAGAACATACAGGGAACTACCTACCTTTATATGTGTAACACTTTCCTTCTAAAAAGACCAAATGGGACATTATATCTGAATTGCCATTCAATTCTTTTTCTTTACACAAACATTTATCTCTCTACTTGGTCCGTAAAAATAAAAAATAAAAAGTAAGAGGATGTGTAGCAATCGGCCCCTTCACATTCTTGCCAGGATGATGATTCAGGGCCCTGATGGGCACATGACTTTCAGGCTTTCCCCTGTGTCACTTTTCCACTGCATCTCATTTAGTGTGTGTGCTAATCCCCGAAAAGCCTAAGGGCAATAATTTGTGAAATTTTCTATGACTGTAAAGATGCATAGAGTTTTAATACCCTCAGTGGACAAAAGTTCATTTTCTTTTTTATTTGTTTGTTTTTTTGTTTCCTTGTTTAGATGCCAAACTTGCTGATAGTAATTTAATGAGCAAAGAGTAAACTGTTATCCCTTTAATTGTTCTCCACTGGTTCATTCATAGGAGGCTTTTAGAAATGCACTTATTATATAATTAACAGAGATTTGTGACTCCTTTGTAAGTCATTGGCCATAAAAGGCTTTGTTTAATAATCACAGTCATGTCTTCTGTTACTCTGTGTCAACAGCATAGTGTCACATTCAGAGACTGCTTTCTTACAGTCTCAGCAGTCTCTTTGGTCTTCCAGGCCTCTCCTCAAGTTCTCTCAAGATCTGTTCTCTTCAAGATCCAGGTGCTTCTGCTGTTCTACATAATTGTTTAAAAAAAAAAAAAAGCATCATAATTTTTAAGAAAATTGGGATCACCAGGACTTGTGTCCTTACCCATTTCTCTCTTACTTCTGTAATACTCATATTCTATGACTTTAGAGAAGTCCTCCTACTCTGAGATTAAAAACTGTAATTTGTAACTTAGGCCATTATCAAATGTATGCTAGAGGACAACTTTGGTTTTTAAATGTGGTACTTATAAATACAGCATTATTAGAAGTCAAGAATGTTTCCAACTTCTGTGTTTGTCATGTATTTGTCTAGGTCTCTAGATTAAACTGCTTTACCCTTGACCTCCAGCTACGTTTTCTCCTCTTCCTTCTAATTGCTCCAAGCTTTCTTCTTAGGTCGTTGCAAGCTGTCCTACTTCTTCCCTCGTACACTTATGTTCTGTATACTTGGACTGCCTGCCTGTTCTCCAGTTTATTTCTCATCCTTATTTGGAAAGTATAGAACTTGAGAATGGTAAACAAAATTGACATTCTTTGTTATTTGGCAGGCAAGTAACTAATTTAAGACTTAAAATAGAGTGAAATTATTATAACAGTTGTAAGTGGTTGAGTGCCAATTTTGTGCTTTTAGCTACAGAAAAGAAAATCATTTTCTTACAAAACTGTGACTATACACTATTGGTAATAAAATATTCATGCTAATCATGTTCATAAGATTGTGACAGAAATGCTGATATTCTAATATCACCATTTCTTTCCCTATGGTGCTTAGTAAACCATGGAACTAGATACTAGTCTAGAGCACTTTTTTCTTTCTCATATTATATTATAGGTCATTCTAATACTAATTGTAACTAAAAAGTAAGCATTTTCTAAAACTATTTCTATTACCAATGAAAAATTGTGTTGAGTGGTAATACTAATTATTTGTCAATGGTAACCTTTTGTTGAAAGAATTAATTCTTTTGTTCATACTAGGCAGGACAGAAACTGAACTGGCAAGAGAGATAGATAAATCTAAATTTCTGTAGCACTTTTTTCTCTCAATATAAATATTTAATTATGTAATGAGAAATTCTTATGAAAAATTGTGACATACAATGGGATTGATTCTCTGTAAGTAGGACACTAGTTTTGTATCTGAGAAAGAAATTAAAACTTTTAAAGTATTTTTAAGTGATGGATCTATTCTAGGCACTTTAAAATATTCCTTTAATTGTCACTGTACCCTACAAACTAGATATTATCATCCCTGTTTCACAGATGAGTAATTAAGGTGAAATAACTTACCCACAGCTGCACAGTTAATACTAGGAAGAGCCAGAGGTATGACACAGGGCTGATCCTAAAGCTCATGTCCTTTCCATCTTCTTAAAATAGGTCCCTCTGCTCATTCTTCAGGAGAAAATCAGCCTTGCGATATAATACCTACCACGAGAGCCTTGTGATTTGGTGGATAAGGATGTGGGATCTGGGGTTAAACTGAATTTGGAGCTCAATCCTATCACTCACTAACGCAAATTGTGTAATCTTGATCATTACTTGATGTCTCTGCATTTCAATTTCATCATCTGTAAAAAAGGGGTGATAACAATAATATCCACTCAATAGTGTGGTTTGTCAGGACTAAATGAGGGAATACCCATAAAGTTCTCAATAAAGTGGTCAATACACAGTGTTCAATGGACATTTTCCAGGAGTTTGTTCTCCCTATAAAAGTTGGTCTTTTTGTGGGTAGAGAAAAGATGTATATGTTGTAAATTCCTTTCTTCTTAGCCACTTATGTCTGGCTGATTTGGAAATCAGTGCTTGTTTTAGATCCCTGCCAGATTTTACATGTTCATTTTTTTTCCTTTCATGGATCGTAGAAGATTGAAAATGCCCATAAATTCTTTGCTAATCCACCTTTTGAGAAGATTTTCCTTCTCTTGAATATATGCTAGACTTGGTGATTTTCCTGATAAATAGAATATTGCAGAGTGGGACTTTTGAGGCTAAATAACAGGAAGTCTTACATCTTTGGTCCACATCTCTTTGAATGCTTCTCTGGGAGTCCTCAACCATCAAGTGAGAAGTCTGACTGCCTTGAAATCTCCATGTTGGAGACGTCATGTGTAGGCACTCCGGTCATCAGACCCAGCTAAGTCCAGTTTTCCCATCATCCCTGCCAAGGTGTCAGACATCTAAGGAAAGCTGTCTTGGACTCTCCAGACCAATCTGGATATCACTGAAGATGCTTAGTTGACAGAAGAATCTCCCAGCTGAGCCCTGCTTTAATTCCTGACCCCCAAAATTATGAGATATAATGAAATGGTTGTTGTTTTAAGCCACTACATTTTGTAGTAATTTGTTATACAGCACTGGATAACTGAAACATGCATTTATTTATTTTAAAAGAAACTTTTGTGCCCAAAACTGTTCTAGATAGTGGGGGATGATGCATCTATGAACAACTTTAGCATGATCACTGGTCTCATGAAGGTTACTGTCTTAGCCAGGGTTCTCCAGAGAAACAGAACCAACAAGATAAGTATATAGAGATATGTGTATATAAAAGGAGATTTATTATAGGAATTGACTCACACAGTTAATGGAGGTTGAGAAGTCCAACAATCTGCTGTTTGAAAGCTGAGGAACAAAGAAAGCCAGTGGTGGAATTTAGTCAGAGGCCAAAGACCTGAGAATTGGGGTATGTGTGAGGGAATGAGCAGATAGTGTAAATCCCAGTCTGAGTCAGAAATCTCAAGAACCAGGAATACCAATGTCCAAGTGTAAGAGAAAATGGATGCCTTAGCTTAAGCAGAGGAAGAAAATTCTCCCTCCCTTTGCCTTTTTATTCTATTCAGACCCTCAATAGATTGTATAATGCCCATTCACATTGGGGAGGGTCATCTGCTGTACTAAGATCACCAGTTCAAATGCAAATATTGCTAATACCTATTATTTGAATTAAAATTCCTTTAAGATTCAGTTAATATGTCTGATAAGAAAATATTTCTGGCTACTTGTATTCCTTTCCTTTGAGCCAAAATGATCCTATAGAATATGATCATTCATTCCCCTTATTCATCAGACTTAGCCCTAATTTTTTCTGTTCCCCCAATCAAATTCATCCTGAAACAATGAGGATTTCCAATATTGAGGATATTCAAAAGGATATATTGTCACTTTAATGAAAAGACCAAAAAAGTAATGTTAAAAATATTTTTAACAGTAGTAGTGGCAAAGCCAGCATGGGTGCAGAGCCTCCTGAGGTGAGTCGTTTGAAAGAAACATCATTCATTTGGATGTTCAAGTAATGTGATATTTTTTAAAGAAACAATTACACTATGTTATCAACATGCCATGTTTTGTGGGTGTTCATGCATGTGAGCTGGATTTCATTTGTGTTCATCTTTTCAACTATTTTCCATGCTTCAGTGATTTCTTCAAATGTGTCTTCTACTTCAAATTTCTGATTGATCTCTTATCATTGATACCTCTGAATTTCCCCAAGCCATGAAATTCTGTTTATTCTATCTAGGCTTAGCTAATTTTCTCCTCTTCCCAAACATTTACTTCTCCTTTAATTTCTACTGAATGAATGGTATGGTGACCAGCTTGGTTGCCTCATGTAAAACTGTGGATGTCATCTTGGATACCCTCTGCTTTCTCAACACTCACAATGAATTTCTCATCAAATCTGGTTGATTCTACTTTAAAAATATATCTTGAATTTCCAGTAACCCTCCTCAATTACAATTGCCTTGATTCATAATTTTATGTCTCTTGCTAGACTACTGTCCCTTCTGCCTGGAATGCTGTTACTCACTTTGACTCCATGGTGAACACGTTTTTCAAAACTCAGTTTAACTCATCCCTTCTGTATTCCATAGCATCACGTTCATGCCCCTGAAGCAACCTTAAGCACATTGTAGTATTATTCGTTTATATTGAGGTCTATCTTCAACTTTTTTTTATAGTTTAGTATAGACATGGCATTTTATTTATTCATTCGACAAGTATATATTAAACATGGGGCAGGCAGTCTGCTTGATCCTGCTGTACAAAACAGATAAGATCTCAGACCTTGTGGGTCATACAACACAGTGAAGGAGCTAGATAATAAAATAAATAATTACAGTAAAGGGTAATGAAGATAATCATAGGTGGATGACAGGAGGCCATGACAGTATGTATTATAATTATATGGGATAAGAAAAATGTTTACCTGAGGCAGTAACATTTAATCTGAGACCTGAAAGGTATGTTAGAGTCAGCCAGATTTAAGGATGAGAAGATGGGACTAGGAGGGAACATAATTTCTTTCAGAGGAAATAACATATGCAAAGACCCAGAGGTCACAGAGTACTGATCAAAACCATTGAAGGTTTGCTTGATATTCTGTCTTATAGGAAAAAAAATTTTTTTAAATGAAATCAAAGCCATTGAAGGGATTGGAAAAATACTGTAAAGCTATCAATAAATATTTATTGAATGAATAAAGTGTGGGGACATGAGTCCATCTATAATACTGAGTTTACTAAAGAACATTAAACTTTTTTGAGTTAAATTGTACAAAAAACTTTTAAATTTGTTTGTGAACTTCCCTATACTCTTAAACAGAAATCACCTAATTATACTTTTATTTGAAAATGTAAGCAAACCAGTAATAATTCCAGTTTGCATTGATGCAACAGCCATTTTTAGTTGTCTATCTCATATCCATTCTAATCTCTGCTCTCCCTTATTAAGAAAACCTCCTTTTCTTGGGGTTGCAAAATGCTCTATCTCAGGCAATTGACTGTGATTGCTCTAGAGTTGTAATATCTAATATACTAACCACTAGCCACATGTGGTTGCAGATCATGTGAAATAAGGCTAGTCTGTGGCTGACTTCACCACCTGCTGATTGAAGAGCACCAAAGTCTTGAGCAAACATATTCGGTAGCCAGGTACTGGTTGTAGTAAGCCTTGGGCAAGACCCAGTGCTGTGTTGGCAGCTCTGACCCAGTGCAGTCCCAATGGTGGTGGCCATAGAAGTGCTGTGTCATCTCTCCCCCAGCCCCAGGCAGCTCAGTAGAGAGAGAGAAACTCTGGGAGAAAGTAAGGGAAGAAAACAAGAGTTTCTGTCTGGCAATCCAGATAATTCTTCCTGATCTTATCCAAGACCACCAAGACAGTACCTCTGTAAGTCTGCAAGAACTACAGTGTTACTGGGCTTGGGGTGCCCCCTGATGCAGATAACAGCTGCAGTAACCCAAAAACTTAGATAACAACAATTAAGTCCCTTTGAATACCTGGAAAGCTTTCCTTCCCAAGAAGGACAGGTACAAACAAGCCTAGACTGTGAAGACTACAATAAATATCTAACTCTTCAATGCCTGAACACTGACAAACATCCACAAGCATCAAGGCCATCCAGGCAAACATGACCGTACCAAACAAATGAAATATGTCACCAGGGGCCAGTCCTAGAGAGACAGAGATATGTAACCTTTCAGACAGAGAATTCAAAATAGCTGTTTTAAGGAAACTCAAAGAAATTCAAGATAACCCAGAGAAGGAATTTAGGATAAAAAGAATCAAGTAGAAATTCTGGAGTTGAAAAATGCAAATGACATACTGAAGAATGCATCAGAGTCTTTTGTATCAGGAATGATCAAGCAGAAGAAACAACTAGTGAGCTTGGAGACAGGCTATTGGAAAATACACAGTCAGAGGAGACAAAAGAAAAATGAATAAGAAGAAATGAATCACATATACGAGATCTAGAAAATAGCCTCAAAAGGGCAAATCTAAGAGTTATTGGTTTTAAACAGGAGGTAGAGAGAAAGAAATATTATTCAAAGGGATGGGTCAGGTATGGCGGCTCATGCCTGTAAGCCTAGCACTTTGGGAGGCCAAGGTGGGTGGATCTCTTTAGGTCAGGAGTTCAAGACCAGCCTGGCCAACATAGTCAAACGCTGTCTCTACTAAAAATAAAAAATCAGCAGGGCATAGTGCCATGCACCTGTAATCCCAGCTACTCGGGAGGCTGAGGCAGGAGAATCCTTTGAAACTTGGAGGCGGAGGTTGCAGTGAGCCGAGATTGCACCACTGCACTCCAGCCTGGGTAACAGTTGAGCGAGACTCCATAAAAATAAATAAATAAATAAATAAATAATTTAAAAATAAATAAATAAAATAAATATATAGATAAAATGAAACATAAAGCATAAAACAAAGGGATAATAACTGAGGACTTCCCAAACCTAGAGAAATCAATATTCAAGTACAAGCAGTTTATAGAACACCAAGCAGATTAAACCCAAAGAAGACTACCTCAAGGCATTTAATAATCAAAGTTCCAAAGGTCAAAGTAAAGTCAGGATCCTAAAAGCAGCAAGAGAAAAGAAACAAATAACATAAAATGGAGCTCTAATAGGTCTGGCAGCAGACTTTTCAGTGGAAACTTTACAGGACAAAAGAGAATGACATGGTATATTTAAAGTGTTGAAGAAAAAACCTTTTACCTCACAATGTTATGCTGGTGAAAGTATCCTTCAAACATGAAGGAGAAATTATTTCCCAGACAAGCAAAAACTGAGGGATTTGATCAACAACAGACCTGTCCTACAAGGGACGCCAAAAGGAATACTTCAATCAGAAAGAAGAAGGTGTTAATGAGCAATCAAAATCATTTGAAGGTACAAAACTCACTGGTAACAGTAAGTTCACAGAAAAACAGAGAATATTATAGCACTGTAATTGTAGTGTGTGAACTACTCATATTCTAGGTTGAAAGACAGAAAGATACCAATTAAGAATAATAACTTCAACAACTTTTCAAGACATAAACAGTACAGTAAGATATGAATAGAAACAACAAAGTAAAAAAAAAGAAGGGAGACCAAATTAGTTTTTATTAGTTTTCTTTTTACCTGTTTGTTTGTATGTTTATTCAATCAGTGTTAAGTTTGTCGTCAGTTTTAAATAATGGGTTATGTAATTTGCAAGCCTTGTAGTAACCTCAAATCTAAAAACATACAATTGATACACAAAAATTAAAAAGCAAGAAACTAAAACATATCACCAGAGAAAATCACCTTCACCATAAAGCAGTCAGAATGAAAGAGAAGACCACAAAACAAACAGATAACAAATAATAAAATGGCAGAAGTAAGTCCTTACTTATCACTATATTATTGATAATGTTGAACACAAATGGACTAAACTCTCAAACCAAAAGACATAGAGTGGCTGAACATATTTTTTAAATGACCCAATGATCTGTTGCCTACAAGAAACACACTTCACCTACAAAGACACAGACTGAAAATAACGAGATGGAAAAAATATTCTACACCAATGAAAACCAAAAAAGAAAAAAAGAGCAGGAGTAGCTATATGTATGTCAGACAAAATTGATTTCAAGACAAGAAATATTAAAAGAGGCAAAGAAGGTAATTATATAATGATAAAGGGGTCAATTCAGCAAGAGTATATAGCAATTATAAATATATATGTACTCAAACACTGGAGTACCAGATATACAAAGCAAATATTATTAGAGCTAATGGTAAAGAGACAGACCCTCAATACAATAATAGCTAGAGACTTTAACACTCCACTTTTGGCATTGAACAGATCATCCAGATAGAAAATCAATGAAGAAACACTGAACTTAATCTGCACTGTAGACCAAATGGACCTGATAGATATTTACAGAACATTTCATCCAAGAGCTGCAGAATATACATTCTTCTCCTCAGCATATGGATCATTCTCAATAATAAACCATATGTTAGGCCTCAAAACAATTCTTCAAATGTTAAAACAATTGAAATAATATCAGGTATTTTCTATGACCACAATGGAATAAAACTAGAAATCAACAACAGGAGGAATTTTGGAAACCATACAAACATATGGAAATTAAACAATAGGTTCCTGAATGACCAGTGGGTTAATGAAAAGATTAAGAAGGAGATTAAAACATTTCTTGAAGCAAATTATAATGGTAGCACAACATTCCAAAACCTATGGGAAACAGCAAAAGCAGTACTAAGAGGATAGTTTATGGCTATAAGTGCCTACATCAGAAAATAAGAAGAAAAACTTCAAATAAGCAACCTAACAATACATCTTAAAGAATTGTAAAAGCAAGAGCAAACCAAACCCAAAGTTAGTAGTAGAAAATAAATACAGATCAGAGCAACAATAAATAAAATTGAAGTGAAGAAAACAATACAAAAGATCAAAGAAACAAAAACTTTTTTGAAAAGATAAACAAAATGGACAAACTTTTAGCCAGAATAAGAAAAAAGAAAGACCCAAATAAATCAGAAATTAAGAAAGAAAACATTGCTATCAGTACCACAGACATTCAAAGGATCATCAGAGGTTACTATGAACAACTATGTGTCAACAAATTGGAAAACGTAGAAGTGGATAAATTCCTAGACACACACAACCTACACAGATTGAACCATGAAGAAATCCAAAAGCAATAATGTGTAACAAGATCAAAGTCATAATAAAAAGTCTGCCAGCCAAAAGTCTGGAGACAATGCCTTCACTGCTGAATTTTACCAGACACTTAAAGAGGAACTAATGCCATTCCTAATAAGAGTATTCCAAAAAAAGAGGCAGAGGGAATACTTCCACATTCACTCTATGAGGTCAGTATTACCCTGATACCAAAACCAGACAAAGACACATTGAATAAAAGAAAATAATAATAAAGGCCAATATTTCTGATGGGCATTGATGCAAAAATCTTCAACAAAATACTAGGAAACTGAATTCAATAACACATTAAAACAATCATTTATCATGAGCAAGTGGGATTTATCCCAGGGATGCAAGAATGGTTCAATGTCTGCAAATCAATGAATGTGATAAATCATATTAACAGAATGAAGAACAAAAACCATATGATCATTTCAATTGATTCCAAAAAAGCGTTTACTAAAAATCAACATCTCTGCATGAAAAAACTGGGTACAGAAGGAACATACTTCAATATAATAAAATCCATATTTGACAGACCTACAGCTAGTATCACAATGAATAGGAAAAAATGAAAACCTTTCCCCTAAGATCTGGAATATGATAAGGATGCCCATTTTCACCACTATTATTCAGCATATACTGGAAGTTCTAGCTAGAGCAATCAGAAGAGATAAAGAAATAAGTGGTATTCAAATTGGAAAGGAATAAGTCAAATTATCCTTGTTTGCAGATGATATGATTTTGCATCTATGGAAAAACCTAAAGACTCCATTAAAAAGTATTAGATCTGATAAACAAATTCAGTCAAATGGCAGGATACAAAATCAACATACAAAAATCAGTAGCACTTCTATATGCCTACAGCAAACTGAAAAATAAATAAAAAAGCAATCCCATTTACAATACCTACAAATAAAGTTGAATACCCAGGAATTCAACTTAACCAATGAAGTGAAAGTTCACTACAATGAAAACTATAAAATATCGATGCAAGAAATTGAAGAAGACAGAAAAAAATGGAAAGATATTCCATGTTCATGGATTGGAAGAATATTGTTAAAATGTTCATACTACCTAAAGCAATCTAGAGATTCAATGCAATCCCTATCAAAATACCAATGACACTTTTCACAGAAATACGAAAAATAATCCTAAAATTTATATGGAATCACAAAAGACCTAGAATAGCCAAAGCTATCCTGAGCAAACAGAACAAAACTGGAGGAATCATGTTACCTGACTTCAAGTTAAACTACAGAACTATTATAACCAAAACAGCATGGTGCTGCCTTAAAAATAGACACATAAACCAATGGAACAGATTAAAGAACCCAGAAATAGATCCTTACATATATGGTGAACTCATTTTTTACAAAGATGTCAGGAACCTACATTGGGGAGAGGACAGTCTCTTCAATAAATGGTGCTGGGAAAACTAGATATCCATATGCAGATGTAAAAATCAGACCTCTCTCTCTCACTATATACAAAAATCAAATCAAAATGGATTACAGACTTAAATCTAAGGCCTCAAACTATGAAACTACTGCAAGAAAATATTTGAGAAACTTTCCAGGGCATTGGATAGGACATAGATTTCTTGAGTAATATCCCACAAGCATAGGCAATCAAAGCACAAATGGATAAATGGGATCACATCAAGTTAAAAAGCTTCTGCATGGCAAAGGAAACAATCAACAAAGTGAAGATACAACTCACAGAATGGGAGAACATGTCTGCAAACTATCTGTCTGACAAGAGATTCATAACCAGAATATATAAGAAACTGAAACAACTTAGTGGAAAAAAATAATAATCCAATTAAAAAATGGCAAAAGATCTGAATACACATTTCTCAAAAGAAGAGATAGAAATGGCAAACAGTTATATGAAAAAGTGCTCAACATCATTGATCATCAGAGAAATGCAAATCAAAACTACAATGAGATATCACGTCACCCCAGTTAAAATGGCTTTTACCCAAGGCAATAACATATGCTGGTGAGGATAAAGAGAAAGGGGAACTTTTGTACATTGTTAGTGGGAATGCAAATTAGTACAGCCACCATGGAAAACAACATAGAAGTTCTTCTAAAAACTAAAAATAGCACTATCATATGATCTAGCAATCCCACTGCTAGATATATCCCTCAAATAAAGGAAATAAGTATATTGAAAAGATATTTGCACTCTCATGGTTATTCCAGCACTATTCACAATAGCTAAGATTTGGAAGCAACCTAACTAACAGGTGAACATATAATAAAAACATGGTACATATATATAATACAGTACTATTCAGCTATTAAAAATGAGATCCTGTCATTTGCAACAACATGGACGGAACTGGAGGTCATTATGTTAAGTGAAATAAGTCAGGCACAGAAAGACAAACTTTACATGTTCTGACTTATTTGTGGGACCTAAAAATTAAAACAATTGAACTTGTGGAAATAGCAGAATGATGGTTACCAGAGGCTACGAAAAGTAGTGGGGTTTGGGTGGGGACAAAGAAGTATGGTTAACAGGTACAAAATGTAGTTGGAAAGAATGAATAAGGTCTAGTATCACGATAGGGTGACTATAGTCAATAATAATTTAATTGTACAACTTAAAATAAAGAGCATAAGTAGATTGTTTGTAACACAAAGGATAAATGCTGGAGGTGATGAATACCTCATTTACTCTGATGTGATTATTACACATTGTATGCCTGTATCAAATTATCCTATATACCCCATAAATATAATACACCCTACTATGTATCCATAAAAATTAAAAATTAAAAAAAGAAAGCAAAAGAAAGAAATAAGGCTAGTCTGAAATGATATGTTGTAAGTATAAAATATACACTGGAGTGCAAAAACTATAAAAAGTAAAATATGTTATTAATAACTTTTATATTATTTGCTTGTTGAAATAATATTATGTTAGATTAAAATATATTATGAAAATTAATTCACCTGTTTCATTTTACTTAAAAAATACCTACTACTAAATTACATATGTGGTTTACATAATACATGTATTAGGAAGCACTGAATTAGGCCATTCAAAACAATTCTGCTTTTCTTTTCCCTTTCCCAGCTTCCCTCAAAGGTAAGGATGACCATAGAATCCAATTCTGGCCGATGAGACCTGAACAAAATTCTGCTATGTGTGTTCTGGGAAAGTTTTGTTTTGTTTTGTTTTTAACTCCTGGTAAGGATTGAAACTGCATTACGCTTTTGCTTTCCAGCTTCTTTCCCCCATTGAATTGTGGAGATAATTGCACGTGGACACATGGGTTATTAAAAATATTTCAAAAACATTTTTAATGATTCAATATTTTTGGGATAAAGGCTAATAGAATCACAGAGATTTTTATCTTTGACAATATTTATTCATTGCTACTATATAAGAAAAATGGCATCCTATTTATGTAAACTACTATTGGTTCTGCATTCTATTTCTTATAGCCAGACAAGTTATTAACTAATACAATTGTATCTGATAATAATAATCCACCTCAGGGTGGATTAGATTGTGTGGAACCGTTATGCCTGTTCTCAGCACCCTCTGACTGCTATGTATTTACATTTGCTTTTTAAACAATAATTTTTTAAAATTATCTTTTGTTGGGTACAGTATTCTATAAATGCCAATTAGATCAAGTTGGTTTATAGTGTTGTTCAAGTCTTCCCTATTTGCACTGCTTTTATCCATTAATTTGATTAATTATTGAAAGGCAGATGTCAAAATCTCCAGCTGTAATTGTGATTTGACTACTCTCCTTGGAGCTCTATCAGTTTTTTGTTTCATGTATTTTAAAGTTTTGTTATCAGGTACATAAAAGTTTGGTGTGGTTATATCCTCCTGATTAATCAATGCCTTTTCTTATTATGAAATGAACTTCTTTATCTCTGATAATATTTTTGTTCTAAAAAATCTACTTTGTCTAATACTAATATAGCCACTTCAGCTTTTTTTTTTTTTAAGTGTTATCATGGTGTATCTTTTCCTATTGTTTTAATTTTACTTTTAACCTGTTTATGTTTTTTATATTTAAAGTGGGTTTCCGTAAACAAGTGGTTGGATTCTGCTGTTGTACTCAAACTGACTGTCTTGGCTGCTAACTTAGGATGTTTAGGACATTTGGGTTTAAATCTGCCTTGTAACTATTTCAATTTTCTTCATCTGTTTTCCACTTCTCTTTTTCCTTTTTTGGTTTGTTTTTATTTTATGTTGAATATTATTTTATGCTTTCATTTTATCTCATTTGTTGTTTATATTACCTTAACTCAGGAAGACCACAAATCTCTACTTGTTTCTCTCCCACTGGGTCATGACCTAGAAACTTTTTTAGCTGGTAAGCTGGGCAATAACAGGGCTCAACTCATTTGTCTCTTGTCTCTCAGAAATCACTGCCTTTCATTGCCTGGTGTTTAATGTCTTGTAAACCATTCTCATCTATTTTGTCTGATTTTTGAATGGTTTCAGGTGGGAGGGTAAATCTGGTCTGTGTTACTCCATTTTCACTGGAAGTAGAAGTCTCCTTCATTATCTTCTTGATATAAGATTGATTACATACAAAAAATTGACATGTAAATAATGAAATGTAATGTAAGTATCTGCTTATTTTACTTTTTCTGTTACCTCCCTTCTTTACAAGGGGTATGTGAGCTTTCACTTGTAACGATTCAATTGTTTCTTCTCTTTCTTTCATACAGCACCACCAAACAAGTCAGATGTTCTGCAATTCCAACTTTAAAAATATACCCCAAATTTATCACATCTACTGTCAATGCTTCCCATGTTAAGCCACCATCATCTCTGAAAACTACTGCAATGGTCACTTGTTTCCTGCATCTATCCCTCAGCTCTCCCAGTCTGTACCCAAATATCAACTAATTTTTTTCTTATTTTTAAAATTATACTATCATTTGTAGTGATAAACACATATATTTAATATACCATTCTGAGAGTTTTAACAAGGGCAGATATAAACATTTCTATCATTTCAGAAAGTTCTCTCATGGCCCTTTTTAGTCAGTTCTCACTCTACCCAAAGAGACAATGACTGTTCTGATTTCTATTAGATTAGTTTTACTTTTTCTAGAATCACTAATTATGTATTATTTTGTGTCTGGTTTCTTTAACTCAGTATAATTTTTTTAGATTCATTCATATGGTTGTGTGTATTGATTGTGTTTCTTCATATTTTTGAGTACTAATCCATTGTACAACTACACAATAATTTGTTTATCATTCTTTTATTAGTGAATACCTAGGCTGTTCTCAGTCTTCGGCCATTATAAAGTTGCTATTAATGTTTGTATAAAAGTGTTTTTGTGAACATATGCTTTTATTTCTCCTGAGTAAATATCTAGATGTAGAAATTCTAGGTCATTAGGTAGGTATATGTTTAACTTCATAAGAAACCACCAAACCATTTTAAAAAGTGATGGTACCATTTTACTCTTCCATTGATGATTTATGAGGGTACAGACCATTTCATATTCTTCGCAACATTTGATATTGTCAGTCTTTTTAAGTTTAGCCATTCTAATAGGTATGTAATGCAATCTAATTTTAAGTTTCATTGCTTGATTAACGATGTTGAATCCTCTTTTATGTGCTTATTGGCTATTCATAATAGCCAATAAAGTCTTAATAAAGTCTCTTTTCAAATCTTTTGCTCATTTAAAAAAAGGATGTGTGGTGTCTTTTTATTAGTGAGTTGTATAAGTTTATTATAGAGTCTAAATACAAGTATTTTCTTAGATATATTTTGCAAATATTTTCTCCCAGTCTGTAGCTTGCTTATTTTTGGTTGGTGTCCTTTGACAAGCACAAGTTTTTGATTTTGTTGAAGACCAATTTATCCAATTTTTATTTTATGATTGTATTTTCTGTGTTGTGCTACAACATTCTTGCCTATCCCATGTCATACAAATATTTTGCTATGTTTTCTTCCAGAAACTTGATAGCATTAGTTTACATATGGGTATTTGATCCATCTTGAATACAGTTTTGCATATGATATGAGGTAGGTTTAAGATTTATTTATTTCCATAGAGATATGCAATTGTTCCAGCAACATTTTTTAAAAAGAATTTTGTTCCTTCACTGAATTGTTTTTGATGCCTTGGTCAAAAATCAGTTGACCAGGTAATTGTAGCTTTATTTGACTCTCTATTCTGTTTCGCTGGTATATTTGTATATCCCTACACTGATGCTACACTCTTTTGACCACTGTTGCTTCATAGTAAGTTTTGAAATCAATTAATGTAACTTCCTCAATTTTTTTTCCCCATTTTTCAAGATCATTTTAGCTAGTTTAGGTTGTTTGCATTTCTATATACATTTTTGAATCAGCTTGTCAATTATTTTTCTTTTTTTGAGACAAGGTCTTGCTCTGCAACCCAGGCAGGAGTGCAGTGGTACAATCACGGCTCACTGTAGCCTTGACTTCCCAGGTTTAAGGGATCCTCCCACCTCAGCCTCCCTAGTGATTGAGACCACAGGCACATACCAGCACACCTGGCTAATTTTTGTATTTTTTGTAGAGGCGGGGTTTCACAATGTTGCCCAGGCTGGTCTTGAACTCCTAGACTCAAGTGATCTACCCACCTCAGCCTCCCAAAGTGTTGGGATTACAGGCATGAGCCATGGCACCTGGCAGCTTGTCAATCTTTATTAAAAAAAAAAATTCCCTAGAATTTTGATTCAGATTACATTTAGTCTATTGATTAAATTTGGGGAAAATTGCCAGTTTAACAATATTGAGTTGTCCAATTCATGAAGACAGCTTATTTCTTTACTTATTTAGGTTTAATTTCTCTCAAAAATGAGTTTTAGTTTTCCATGGGGAGGTCTTATATAACAACTGTTAAATTTCTCTGTATTTGATATATTTTTGTTACTATTATAAATGGTATATTTAAATATTCTTATTTTTAATGTTTATTACTAATATATAGAAATGCTATTAGTTTTTTGAACACTGATATATCACGTGAACTTGCTTAATTCATTTCTGGCTCTAGTAGCTTTATTTATTTATTTTTCAGATTCCATAGAATTGTCTATATACACAATAATGCTGTGGCAAATAAAGACAGTTTTACTTTTTCCTTTTCAAAATGTATGCTCTTTTTTTTTTTTTCCTTGACTTATCACAGTGGCTAGAATCTATAGTACCTTGCTGAATAGAAGTAGCAAAAACGAACATCCTTGCTTTTCTCTCAATCTTAGGGCAAAAGCTTTCAGCCTTTTATCATTAAGTATGATGGTAGCTTATATTGCTGGACTTATATATAATTACATATTGCAGGATTTGGTTTGTTAATATTTCCACAGAATCATTTTTATCTTCATTCATGAAGGCTATTACCTGTACTTTTATTTTCTTATAAAGGTCTTGTCTGATTTTGAAATCAGGGTTATTCTGGCTTCATAAAATGGTCTCTGAATTATTCTTTCCTCCTTTGTTTTCTGGAAGAGTCTATGTAACATCAGTGCTATCTTTTTTTAATGTTTGATGGAATTTACCAGTGAAGCATCACAAGTCTCAATTGCCTCAGTAGCCCTCAAATTCATTCTCTTTTTCCTCTATCTAGCAAAAGACTCTGTTCAATGTTTGGGTTTCACTTTCCTGTGCTGGGTTGAGAAAGTGCCCTCAGACAGAAAGCTAGGGAGAATGGAGGGTTTACTTTGTGTTTTCCTGCACTCAAAGATTATAGCCATGCAAGCCTGATTGTCCAATGCCTGGAAACCTTTGCTTCATATTTTGTCCAGTTTTATGGTTATGTATGGCTGAAGCATAAAGCCAGTGGCCGCTTTTTCTATAATGGTCAGAACTGAAGGTTTAGAGTGATGTTTTGTAATGAAAAACACATTGTGTTAGTCTTTGGCTCCAAACTCACCATCCAAGTGGAGTGCCATCTTATTGCAAGCAAAATTCAAATTTTTTTTTTTCTATGGTCAATAAGACCACACATGAGCTGGCCCCCTACTACCTATCTCATCTACTACCATCCTTCCCTCACTTTGCTCTAGCCATGCTGGCCTTCCTGCTATTCTTTAACACACCAAGCTTTTCCACTTGTTTGCTCTGCCTGTAAAGCTATTCCCCAAGATGCTCCCATGATTTACTCACTCACTTTATTCGTGTTTCAGTTCAAACGTTACCTCCACAGTGAGGCCTTCCCTGAACACTATGACAGAGAACTTGTGCACAATTTTCATACTCTATCATCTGATCATGCTTTACATACGTTCATAAGTCGTAGCGCTTTTTGAACGTATAGTATACATTTTCCATTTACAACTTTCTGTTGCAACTTTTCAACTGTATTTTTGTAGCTCAAAACAGCCATAGACAATATTTAAATAAATGGATGTGGCTAAGTTCTAATACAATTTTATTTTCAAATAAAAGCGAGCTGTAGTTTGCCAACTCTTGGTCCAGACAGTCAATACATTGTCTTTGACTTACACATATATGACCTAAAGTTATCTCATATGTAAAAATGATCTTTTTTTTTTTTTTTTTTTTTTACCCGAGAGTCTTGCTCTGTCACCCAGGCTGGAGTGCAGTGGCGTAATCTCGGCTCACTGCAAGCTCCGCCTCCCAGCTTCGCACCATTCTCCTGGCTCAGCCTCCCAAGTAGCTGGGACTACAGGCAGGCACCACCACGCCCAGTTAATTTCTTTGTATTTTTAGTGGAGATAGGGTTTCACTGTGTTAGCCAGGATGGTCTCCATCTCCTGACCTCGTGATTCGCCTGCCTTGGCCTCCCAAAATGCTGGGATTACAGGTGTGAGCCACCATGCCCGGTCAAAAATGATCTTTTTTATAAGCACGGTAGCTTATCCACCATGGTTACGGACATCCCTGGTACAATCTCCAGACCTCCTGTAGTTTCTACTGCAGAAATTCTGTACTTAAAAAAAAAACCATATATATCTATATATAGTTTTTCTTTTATTCATGCCTCAGTCCTATGGTAGAAAAATACTTCAAGCTTTTCAAAAGACTTTAAAGGTAAGGTTAGAAATACATCACTCACATTTTGAAATTCTATGGATATATCAATTAGCAATGCTTTCAGCTGCAAGTAACAGAAAACCAGACCAACAATGACTTAATCATCAGTACACTTTTTGTTTTCTTAAAGAAATGCTGGAGGTAGGTGGCAGTTCAGTGACTTAATGAGGATCTCGGACTTTTTCATTCTTCTATTCCACCAATCTCAGCTTGTTGGCTTTTGTTTTCCAACTTAAAGCCTCAGGAGGACAAGATGGCTGCCACAGCTTCAAGCATTGTTTCCTTACACAGTGTGCAAAGCAGAAGGGGAGGGAAAGGATCAGAAGACCTTCTCCTTACATCCCCTCTCTTTTATCGTTAAAGAAAATCTTTATCAGAAACCTCCTGGCAGACTTGCCTTGCTTCTTACTGAGATAAACTAGGTCACTTACCTCTGCTTAGGTCAATCACTTGAACAAGGAAATGGAGGTTCTATGACTACTTTAGCTGAGGGGTTGACAAACTAAGGTCTGTGAAACAAACCCAGCCTTGGACCTGTTTCTATAAATAAAGTTTTATTGGAACACAGCCATAACCATTCATATTTATATTGTCTATGGCTGTTTTTGTGCTGCAAAAGTAAAGTTGATTAGTTGTGACAGAGGCATATTTACTACCTGGCTCTTTACAGAAAAACTTCACTGTCCTCTGACTTTGACTATAATTCATGCCCTAAGTCTAGCCACAAAATTAGGACTCTTTAAACAACAACAACAAAAAATTAGGAGTGGCTCTTAGGAAGGCAACTAATAGTGACCTCTATTATTGTTTATAGTCATTTATATGGTACACTAATACAATTTTTAACAAATGGCTAACAGATGTACTTTTTGAAAACTCTTTTTCAAATTCTCAGTTTGGGCCCTTCACCCCTTGTTCCTGTTGTCATTCTCCCCAAATCTTAATAACATCCCTAATGTCTGATCTCGTCTCTCAAAACTTCCTTTCAGCCTTTAGGAATTTAAGAGGAATTCATCAGTGTTGAAGGCTCTGGAGGGAGTATAGTGTAGGATTCAATTATTGAGTAAAACTGAATTTCAAACTTTTTCATTCTGCAACATATGATAAGGGTGCCTCCCTGCTTTGCACAACTCTCTGTAGATTTCCTTCCCTGGCAGGGCACTGTGGGCTTGGCTGGTGTTTTCCATGGGTCTGAGTTGATCTCCTCAGAGCTCAGGGAGAACACTGGAAAAAAGTGTCCTTTAGAGATTTAGAGATATTGATAAGCAATTAGAAGATATGACACCAAATGCTGGTTAAGAAGATATGTCAATCTTTTAGAAAGTTTGAAGCAGATGAAAGGAGATGCTGGAGGAATTTTCTGAGCTCCATCAAGTTCAGAACTTTGTGCGCTGCTTGGGTTGTAGCCAGTTATAGGAGCCTATGAGAGTACACAGTTTTTTCTTTTTTAAAAATATATATATCACCACACAATTTCCTACTCCCTTACCCTCCCCGATCCTACAGCTTTTCATCTAGATATAACAACAGACGTGTTTAAAAATAGAGGCACTGGGAGAGGAACAAGGGTCTGGGATGTGAAGGAGACAGTTTTACTTTTGTTCAACAGCCACTAGAAATTAGTTTCAACTTTTCAGATCTAAACTTATTGAGAGGTTTAACCTGTAGCTTGATGAAAAATTCAACCAGTGTGCAATTTTGGAATACAGAATATCTGTGAGTGAGGACACACAGAACTTCTGTGATCCATTTTGTGGCTGAAACTTTGATTCAAAGAAGAGATAGTCCAGGCCGGGTGCAGTGGCTCATGCCTGTAATCCTAGCACTTTGGGAGGCCGAGGCGGTTGGATCACCTGAGGTCAGGAGTTCAAGACCAGCCTAGCCAACATGATGAAACCCCATCTCTACTAAAAAAAAAAAACAGAAAAAATTAGCCAGGCATGATGGTGGGTGCCTGTAATCCCAGCTACTAGGGAGGCTGAGGCAGGAGAATCACTTGAACCTGGGAGGTGGAGTTTGCAGTGAGCTGAGATCGCCCCATTGCACTCCAGCCTGGGCAACAAGAGTGAAACTCCATCAAAAAAAAAAAAGAGAGACACTGAGTTTGTGTCTCTAATTGTGCCTCCCCTTTCTTGGGAATAATAGCCCTGTAGGGCAGGGGAGGATAAATAAGAGCTTCTAGGGTTTAACTTAAAAATCAGACTATTTAAGCCCCTGGACCTCTAAGCCCTCTCATGTCCCCTTGCTCATGCTCTCTCTACTTGGCTGTCAAAGATCTGCTCCTGCTGCACTGTCACTCTCCACTCTCCTCCCCCTGCTCAACTGGCTTCCGTCTATCCACCCTCCTCTCACTGCAGCTGCTACCACTGCTGCTCTCAGAGAGGTGTGGAGGGGTTTCCTCCCCACCAGTGCTCACAGCTCTGTTTTAGGATCCCACTGTTAGTCTGCCTCTTAGCTTACAGGCATCCTGCCAAAGAATCTGAAGCATTTCCTAAAGGACGGGTAGAAGTGAATTTGAGTGACACAATCATATGTCTCCCTAAACGTTTTCTTCTTCCTTATTAATAATAGGTATAAATAGGATTCTATGCATCTTGACCTTATCCTACTTCAAGTGGGATCTAAAGAAAAGGGCATCTTCCCATTTCTTTTGGTGGAAGGGTATTCACTGTGGTTTCATAGGTTTTCTATTTCAATATTTCTCTCAAGAGGACTAGCAGGAGTGTGTTGAGCCCCGGCTACCCTGATGATCCTGTGGGCACTGACCTGTACTCTGCATTCTCTGAGCCTGGCACCCCCGACCATTGCCACTCCTGTCCCAAGTCTGTTCCCTGTCTCCCAGGTGATGAACAATGCCCTCTTCCAATGGCCCTCTGCCTTGATGTTGCTCCCCTGCCACCAAATCCTTACTTCTATGGCCCTTAGTGCCAACTTTGTGTCTTGAAAGAGTCATACCAAGTACACCATTAAACCAGTGAAGATGAAGAAGTCTGGGGGTGAAGACCACACAGGCCAGATCCAGGTGCATGGTATTGGCAGGGGCCACAAGCAACATTATTGCATGATTGACTTTTGTGTTTCTGGCCTGAGGAAGAGACCAAATCAGGACCCTTTGAGGAGAAGGTTATCCAAGTCCACTGTGATCCCTGTAGGTCAACAGACATAGCTCTGGCTGCTGGGGCAGCCAGAAACACTGGATCATCGCCATAGAAAACAAGCAGGCTGGAGATACCATCCTGAACTCTAACCACATAGGCCGAATGGTAGTTGCTGCTCAGGAAGGGGATGCGCATCCACTTGGGACTCTGCCTTTGGGGACCCTCATCAACAGCATGGAAAGTGAGCGAGGCCAGGGTGCCCAGTATATCCGAGCTGCAGGGACGTGTGGTGTGCTACTGTGGAAGGTGAATGGCACAGCCATTATCCAGCTGCCCTCTAAGAGGCAGATGCAGGTGCTGGAAACATGCATAGCAACAGTAGGCTAAGTATCCAACACTGATCATAACAAACAAGTCACTGGCAGGGCAGGTCACAACCACTGACTGGGCAAGAAGCTTTCCAGTGGGCCATGGCACCGCAAGGGGTGCTGGGCTGGCCGAAAGATTTGGCCACTACCCTTCATGAAGAGTTATGTGAAACTGCCTTCTGCTGCTGCCCAAAGCTAATATTCCTGTACTGTAATATTATGCCCCCCTCCCCTGAAAAAGAAAAAAAAAGAGCACTAGCAGGTTCCTGAGCAGCTGGAAATCTTAGAAACTTGTTGTTTTACCCCAAGTTTCCAATAGGAGTATAGTGATTAGATTCTCCTTCTTCCCATCTTTTCTCTTTCACTGGCCCTCAAGGCACTTAAAATAAAGCCATTAATATTTCATGTTAAACCTTGGTTTTTGTCATGCTCACTTCAGCAGCACATATACTAAAATTGGAATGGTACAGAGAAGATTAGTATGGATGACATGCAAATTCGTGAAGTGTTATATTTTTAAAAGAATGAAATGCTGTCATTTACAGCAACATGGAGAAGCCTGGAGGGCAATATGTTAAGTGAAATAAGCCAGGCACAGAAAGACAAACACTACATACTTTCATTCATTTTTGAAATCTAAAAAAGTTGTTCTCGTTGAAGTAGAGAAGAGAATAGTGGTTACCAGAGGATGGGGAGGGTAGGAAGGAGAGAGAGATGATCAGAGTGGTGGTCAAGTGTACACATTTACAGTTAGATAGGAGGAATAAGTTCTCAAGTTCTTTTGCATACTAGATGAGATGACAATAAAATAGCTAAAAGAGAGGTTTTTGAATGTTCTTATCACAAAGAAGTGATAAATGTTAACAGTGATGGCCATGTTAATTACCCTGATTTGGTCATTATACAATGTATACACGTGCAATCAAAACATTACATTGTATCTCATAAATATATGTAATTAATATGCATCAATTAAATTTTATGCATAATTAGTATGCATAAATTAAAACTTTAAAAAAAACTTATTGTTTATGCTATTGAAAACATAGTTCTATGCATTTCCTAAAATGCCACCTATGTCCTTCCTATTCAGAGCCTCTTGGCTTTAACACATATTGGCCAACTTGGGACCACAGAGGAGGAGCTAAAACATGAGGGATTGGTTTAGGAGGTGGGGGAGACCCAATGTTCATGGCTCTGGGATTCATTCATTTGTTCTGTTATTGGACTTTTAAAAAATAATTTCAACTTTTATTTTAAATTCAGGGTGTATATGCTCAGGTTTATTACATGGGTATATTTATGATGCTGAGGTTTGAGGTATGATTGATCCCATCATCTAGGTACTGAGCATAGTACCCAATAGTTAGTTTTTCAACATTTGTCCCCCTCCCTCTGTCCCTACCCTCTCTAGTGGCCCTCAGTGTCTAACAGTAAACATTTGCTATGTCTAAGATTACATGTTAATGATACTGGAGATTACACATGTGCAATAAGCATAGCTAATGCTTCAAACAGTAGAGAGAAGGGAATAGTTTATATAAAACAGAGGATCTGGAATAAAATCTATGCACTTAAATTATAAATTTGGAAATTTTCCCTAAGGAGATGATATTTGAAGTTTTACAAGAGGCATTCATTCATTTAATCATCAAAAATTTGTTAAGTACCAATGTAGTAAACACTTCTAGGTGCTACAATAATAAAATACGAGTGAATGGGAATGGGGAGTTATTTGTTAATGACTCTAGCATTTCAGTTTTATAAGATAAAGAGTTCGGGAGATGGATGGTGATGGTGATTGCACAACAATATAACTGTTTGCTTTGTTTTGTTGTGTTTTGTTTTGTTTTTGAGATGTAATCTCGCTCTGTTGCCCAGGCTGGAGTGCAGTGGCATGATCTCGGCTCATTGCAACCTCTGCCTCCTGGGTTCAAGTGATTCTCATACCCCAGCCTCCTGAGTAGCTGTGATTACAGGCAACGGCCCCCATACCTGGCTATTTTTTTTTTTTTTAGTATTTTTAGTAGAGAGGAGGTTTCACCATGTTAGCAGGCTGGTTTTGAACTCCTGACCTCAAGTGATCCTCTCACCTCAGCCTCCCAAAGTGCTAGGATTATAGGCATGAGCCACTGCACCCAGCCACAACTGTTCTTAATATCACTGAACTGTATATTAAAAATGGTTAAGATAGTGTATCTTATATTTAAGCACAATAAAAATTGAAAACAAAACAATAACAAAATAGATAAATGAATAAATAATGTAAAAACATGAGTAAACAAAAAAAGATCTTTGCCCTCTTTGGAGCTCATAACCTAGCAGGGGGCAATAGACATTATATATTATATTATTTATACATTAGAAAGTCATAAATGCTAGAGGAAATGTAGGGGGATTAGGCATCCAGAGGTCAGTTGCTATTTTAAATAGAATTATCAGAGTAGGCCTCTTACTCTCTGACCAAAGACTTGGAGATGATGCAATTAGTGACATAAATATCTGGGTTCCAAAGCAGTGAAAACATCCAGTGCAAAAATCCTTAGGTAGGAGCATGACTGACATGTTCTAGGGATGTCAAGGAGGCCAGTGTGGGTGGGACACGGTGGGGGCAGGGAGAGAGAGGTAGGAGTTAAGATTACAGTGGTAAAGGGAAGGCAGATCATATGGGCTCTGGAGATCATTGGAAGGACTTTGGTTTCTACTCTGAGAGAAATGGGAACCATTGCAAAGTTTTAAAAAGCAGAATGGACGATGTGACATATTTTAAAAGGATAATTATTTACAGAGAATAGACTCAAGGGAAGAAGCAGGGTACCTGCTTAGGAGGCTGTTGTATCAGTCTTTGGGTGAAAGATGGTGGTGGCTTGGACTAGAGCAGTAGCAGTATCCGTGGTGGGAAATGGTTAGATTTTTACATATTTTAAAGGTAGAGCCAACAGAGTTTCCTAAAGAATTAGAGGTAAGGTGGAAAAAAGAAAAGTCAAAGATGACTCTGAAGTTTTTGACTTGAGCACCTGGACTGTTGGAGTGCCATGATGGGAGAGGCTTTGAGTGAGTAGTTTTTTTAGGGGGAAGATCAGGAGTTCATTTTTGAACACATTGAGTTAGCTCTCTTATTGCAATTTGGTTTTTTAAGTTGCACAATTGAGGGCCATGGAAAACATGAGTCAATGGTATAGTATCTTTCACATAGTATTGGCTCAGAGTAGGCGTGTCCTTCAGATGTGGAAGAAAAAAGAGGATGTAAGATTGTAAGAGCTCTTTGCTGACTCATGTTTTTCATGACTGTCACTTGTGCAACTTAAGAAAATTAACTGTAATCATAACAGAGCTAACAATACTGAGCTGTTACTATGAACAAATAGATGACATGTTAACTTACGCTAATGTGTGTAATTGAAGGAAATGTTAAATTGCAGTTAGAGGGTAGTGCAGTTAGAGAGATAGTTAGAGTGAGGTTCCCATCCAAGTTCATGGAATCTGTCTTCTGTCCTTGGACTCCGGGTTGAGAATCCTGGAGTGTTTTTTAGTTTACAAATACCCCTGGGCCTAGATTGTTATCCTCACAGCAGTCTTATGGAATAGGTTAGTGAGGTTATCCCTTTCATACTCAGAAGTCGGGAGTGGCTTGCCCAAGATAAAAACATGAATTCAACTTCCAGGCTCTCTGACTTCAAGGCCAACAATTTCTCACTATTTCCTGCCACCCAACTTTTCACTTTGATCATTAAAAGCTTACAAAAAATGTTAGAATAGTATAGTACAATGAACACTGCATACTTTTAACCTATTTCACCAACTATTTACTTTGCCACATTTGATTTATGTCCTTACAAATACACACAAACACACATAGGAGTTTTTTAGTGACTTTTTAAAAAGTAAATTGCAGGAATTCTGTCACATTCAAGTATGTTTAACCTGCATCTCTTAAGAATAAGAGCATTCTAGAGAACCCATAAATAAAGTTGCACACCCACAACCATCTGATCTCGGACAAAACTGTCCAAAATAAGCAATGAGGAAAGGACTTCCTATTCAATAAATGGTGCTGAGATAGCTAGCTAGCAATATGCAAAGGAATAAAACTGGATAACTACCTTTCACCACATACAAAAATTAACTCAAGGTTGATTAAAGCTTTAAATGTAAGACCTCAAACTATAAGAATCCTAGAAGAAAACATAGGAAACACTATTCCGGCCATTGACCTTGGGAAAAAATTTATGATTAAGCAATTGTAGCATAAACAAAAATGGACAAATGAGACCTAATTAAACTAAAGAGCTTCTGTACACCAAAACAAAAACAAAAACTATAAACAGAGTAAACAGACAACTCACAGAATGAGAGCAAATATTTGCAAACTATGCATCTGACAAAGGTCTAATATCTAGTGTCTATAAGAAATTTAAATAACTTAGTAAGCCAAAAACAAATAACCACATTAAAAAGAGGTGAAAAGACAGAATGGACACTTCCCAAAAGAAGACACACAATTGTTCAACAAACATGAAAATGTGCTCCACATCATTAATCAAAAGAAATATAAACCAAAACCACAATGAGATACTATCTCACACTAGTCAGAATGGCCATTACTAAAAAGTCAAAAAATAATAGGTGCCAGTGGAGCTGCAGAGAAAAGAGAACACTTATACACTGTTGGTGGGAATGTAAATTAGCTCAGCCACTGTAGAAAGGAGTTTGGAGATTTCTCAAAGAACTTAAAAAAAAAACTTCCACTTGACCCAGCAATCCCATTACTGGGTATATAGCCAAAAGAAAATAAATCGTTCTGCCGAAAATATACATGAAGTCGTATGTTTATCATAGCACTATTTATAATAGCAAAGTCATAGAATCAACCTAGGTGCCCAACAGTGGTGGATTGGATAAAACACCGTGTGTGTGTGTGTGTGTGTGTGTGTGTATATGCATATACTTTTTTTTTCAGACGAAGTCTTGTACTGTCGCCTGGACTGGAGTGCAGTGGCACAATCTCGGCTCACTGCAACCTCTGCCTCCTGGGTTCAAGAGGTTCTCCTGCCTCAGCCTGCCAAGTAACTGGGGTTACAGATGCCCATCACCACACCCAGCTAATTTTTTGTATTCTTAGTAGAGATGGGATTTCACCATTGTTGGCCAGGCTGGTCTCGAACTCCTTACCTTGTGATTTGCCCACCTCAGCTCCCAAAGTGCTGGGATTACAGGCATGAGCCACCGTGCCCAGTCAGAAAATATTTTTATATATATATATATATGTGTGTGTATATATATATATGTATATATACACACACACGTATGTACACCATATATATAGAGATAGATCCACACACCCCATAGAATACTATGCAAACATAAAAATAACTAAATCATGTCCTTTGTAGCAATATGGATGCAGCCAGAGGCCATTATCCTAAACAAATTAATGCAGAAACAGAAAACCAAATACTGCCTATTTTCATTTATAAGAGCGAGCTAAACATTGGGTCCACATGGACATAAAAATGGCAACAATGGACACTGAAGACTACCATTGTGGGGAAAGGTTGAAAAACTATTGGGTACTGTACTTATTACCTGGATGATGGGATCAAGATATTACAACATATTCTCAAACTTTGATGAGCTTAGTTGTCTCAGTACTACTCTGGCTATTTTGAAGTACATTATTTTGTTAACCACACCCTTTCACCTTTTATAAAGCTGATAAATAGGAAGTGTTTTTTTCTTTTCATTTTTTGTCTTGGTAGTTTGTAACCACATTTTTCGCACTGTGGTTTCATGTAAGCAGTTGTTGATAATCAACTGACGAGTGTTATGTACAAACGTCATGATTATGAGGCATCGAAGTGAGTGCAAGAACGTTTGAGACAATGTATATATAACTCTACAAATAACGTGTTCCTATGGTATGGAAGACAAATTATTTTCTCTAACTTTATCACATGTCCAACAAACAGTCCTTTGGTTGTTCAAAGATTATTGTCACGATCCACTTTGTAGTTTAAAAAAAGATTAGATTTTTTTTTTGTCTCAGTGCAATTTAATTACTTATTTAAAAAATCCCAGGAGGCTTTGGCAATTCTCTCCTGAATAATTTACTGCTTAAAATGATAATAGTAATACTATAGTATATGACATTGGTTTAAATTAAAAGATGTAAGTTTATCAATTGATACGATTTTAAATTCAATTCTCTGAACTAAAGTTAGGAATTAATCTCACACATAAGGATTGGAGAAGGCCTTCTGTGGTGCCAGTTGTTAATGTCTTTCAGTACTTTGGAAGAAAATTGCTGAAGGAGATTTTGGCTCTGCCTCAGAGATGCCCTTGATCCTGCACCTGGCACGTGATTTTTCCAAACAAGGAAGGCTGTTTTCTTACAAATGTGAATTTAATCCCTATGTAAACCTTCTGAGGCTAGAAATCCAGGCACATTATATAGTATACATGATATTTTAGAAGATACGTTTTTTGAAGAAGATCAGTTTTGAGCCTGTTTAATATTAACAAAGAATTTCCTAAACTTAGTTGCCTCTAGAAATTATCCTTCGTACTGAACAAACCCCAAAAAACATAAAACATGTCAAAACAAAACAAAACAAAACAAAACAGTGGCACTTGTGTTCTATAGAATTCACTTTGCAAATTGAAATTCAGTGACTTTATTTTGGAAGTTAAAGTCTATACCAGATAGTTTTTGAAAGCACCTTCAATCCTAAAACAATAAATTTCCAGCATAACATGTTAGCAACATCTTGTGTTCAACATTGTATTATAATATACTGTAGATACAGTTTTGCTGTAAGTAAAAAAAAATGTTGTTTGCTAATGTAAATGCAGTTTTAAGGGGAATTAAAATGAGTTTTCATTACGTGATATTTTATTGGATGACTGAAAATGAGCTCATTTTAAGTGGAAAGACTGGTTTTATGACTCAGATATTTTTATTATAATTTTAAAAAGCATTTTCTTGTAGTTTCTTTGAAATTAAAAAACAAGAAAAAGTCAAAACCTGCATTGAAGATTTTCTGATGTCCTGGTGGCACTTTTCAGATGAAATTTTGAGAAACATTATGGTGATTTTTTAAAATAGTAAAATGTTAATATGGTGCTACCTTATAGTCAAAATGTATAAGCAATTGGTAAGGCCACAAATACTACAGAATGGTTGAAAATATGTAAGACATTTATTTCATTGTTCCACAAAAAATTTTTTGTTCCATCAACCCTTGTTTTCTGGGCTAAACCAACCCAGGAACAAAAACAAGATTATAATGACAGAACATAGGAAATGTCTTTTTTCCTGTGTCTTCTTCTTAAGAAGTACAGTCCTCATATATTCCTCTCAAATAGTTCTGGACATCCCTAGAACGTGGTCTCACAAAGATCAGGAACTAGTCCTTTTCACTTCTATGTGAGTCGCTTCATTTTCTTCCTTTTCGGGTTATTGTAGTGATGACACCAAAAGTGGCAAATATGTCACCCCTACTCACAAAGTCACCGATGTTAAAGTTACTAATGTCATCCTCTTTAGGTTGCTCGATGTTGTTGCTGTTGGTCAATGTGGATAAGTAACAGCTGCATCATCCTGCTATTGCTAAAGTTCCCTACAGTGATAATGAAGTTGACCAGCACTCTCAATGACCCATTGAGATTTTGGTGGATAAAGTTGCCTCTTCTTTTTAGATTTTACCCATCACAGTATACAGGACTCCATGGGGCTTAGCTGGAGGAAAATTATTAGTGACTGCTGTTATCTGATTGGCTTTTGATTTTCTCTGCCCTTAGGATGAATTCTTTTCCTGTAGAAAATTCCTGCTTAAGAATTGGGTGAATAATTAAAAATAACCTAAAAATTAATTTGCAGATATCATTTTCTGATTGGCATTATCTGTCTCAGCACACAAGTTGCCATAATGGTGGGTAAAGTAACAAGTAACAAGTCTGCTTTGCTCTAGAGCAGATTGATAAATGTAGGTAAGTGGCATATGTGAAAGAACCAATAACGTTTAAGAGCCTGCTGATAAAAGATGATGTTGAGTAAAATGATAGATTCCTGTCTTAAAGGGTAACTTTTCTTATTATTTTCTTAGGCTCTATTGTAGTTGTTATTTATGATACGCTCCAGTTGAGGCATAATCTTGTAATTACTGCTCCCTCTACTCTTTCTCAACTTATTCTTCACTATGAGTGTTAGTATTCACCAGGTTAGACTTCATCAATAAGTAATTTGCATCAGAATGAGGAAAGACTGTGTCCTTCTCTGTGTCCAAATTGTCCTTTTTTACAAACCCATAGTCTTATTGGATTAGGGATCACTCTGTTTGTTTTCTAATCTTAGAAAGAGGTAACTTAGACTAAATCAGGGATTGGGTAAATTATAACCCTCAGGCCAAATTTAATCTACCACCTGGTTTTACAAAGGCAGTTTTATTATAACACAGCCACACTCATTCATCTACTTACTTTCTATGGTGGACTTCTTGCTACAATGGCAGAGTTGAGCAGTCGTAACAGAGACTCCATGGCCCAAAAGCCTAAAATATTAACTATGTGGACTTTTACAAAAACAGTTTTCCGACCTCTGACCTAGGTAGCTATGTAAAGGGAGAAAAAGAGGTTCTGTTTTTGTTTCTGTGTTTTTAATTAAGTCTACTAGGGACAGACTTATTAGCCTTTAGAGTAAAACGTAATCCCCACGTTACTAATAACATGAACTCCACATTTGAAAAATGGACTACGTGGTTTAAAATGCTTCATTTAAACTCATTTTTTCCTTATGTATAGTTGTTTGTAATTAGTAATTATTCAGCTATTCTAGTTTACTCTTGCTTTTGCAAATAACTGGTTACAGAAGTAAAAAATGGAAGGGTTGTCTGAAGGCATCATGTGTTTTTGAGGGTTGTTGATCTAATGTTTCTTGAAGCCAGGAAGATATTTGTGCTTTTTGTCTGTGGCTTCATTTCCCTAGAGGAAATCACCTGGGGCAGATAACAGCGAGCTCAGTGTATTCTTGTCACTCAATTGATTAGTTGATTGATTTGAAATAACAGAAATAATGAAGAAAGATATTTCTTTTTGGGAATTTTTTTTTTTTAAGTTTATAGTAATGTGACCCTAATAAGTTACTTAATCTCTCTGAACTTTAGTGATCTTCTCTGTAAAGGTACTACCTATTACATACGGTTATGAGGATTAAATGAAATGGTCCATTTAAAGTGTTTGATAGAGTATCTTGTGTACAATTAGAGAATAATACATTTAATTCTTCTTTTTATTATTATTGCTATATTTTTAGCTACTGTTTTAGGCTGAATATTTGTCCTTTCCAAAATTCATGTGGAAATTTAATCCCCAATGTGGCAGTGCTGACAGGGGGCTTTTAAGAGCGAATTGGGTCATGAGGGCTTTGCCCTCATGAGTGGATTAGTCCATTAATAGATTAATGAATTAATGGGTTAATAGATCAATGAGCTATCACAGGAATGAGAATGGTGGCTTTATTAAAAAAAAAAAAAAAAAAGGAAGAGAGATATGAGCTACCATGCTCAGTTCCCTACCAATTTGATTACCTGCACAGCCCTGGGATGCTTCAGAGAGTCCCTACCAGCAGGAAGGTTCTCACTAGATGTAGCTCCTTGATCTTGAATTTCCCAGCTTCCAAAACTGTAAGAAACTGTAAAAATTACCCAGTTTCAGATATTGTGTTATAAGTAACAGAAAATGGACTCAGACACTTACCATATCCTAATTCCTGTGTTACATTTTAGCTACATGGAATATTAATAATTCATTTATTTATTGTATTTCTTACTGTATTCTTTTGGATTCTCCAGAGAAATAGAACGGGTCAGGTTCTTATATATTGATTATAAGAAATTCTGTGGAGGCTGAGAAGTCCCAAGATCTATAGTCAGCAAGCTGGACACCCAGGAGAACAGATGGCATAGTTCCAGTCCAAGTCTGAAGGTCTGAGAATCAGGAGAGCTGATGGCCTAAGTTCCAGTCTTTGTCCAAGTTCTAAGGCAGAAGAAGTCTGATGTCCCAGCTCAGTGATAGTCAGGAAAAGAGAGTGAAGTCTCCTTCACACTACCTTATTGTTCTATTCAAACCATTAAAACTTTCGATGAGGCCCACCCACATTGGGAAGGTCAAACTGTTTTACTCAGTCTACTGATTCAAATGCTAATCCCACCTAGAAAGTTGCTCATGAACACACCCAGAATAATGTTTAATGAAATATCTGGGCACCCTGTGACCCAGTCAAGGTGACACATAAAATTAACTATCCGAAGTTCACCCCTTGTCAATTTGGCACCCATATGCATCTCCTTAAAGCATACTTAATATCCAAATAAAGACAATAACAAGGCAACAGTTACACCTAACTGATAAAATATCTTCCATACAATTGGCAATGCGCTAACCCCTTCCCCAGAAGAGGAGGTAAAGTCCTTGAGTGATGTTTGCTTTTCTCCTTTATAGCCCATAGCCTAAATACTATGATGTAAAATTAACAATACTTAAATACTATGATATAAAGTCAATATATTTTATGTTACATGATAAATGAATAAGAGAGGGAAGAAAACAAAAGATATTTGCTTAATATATATTAATAAATAAATATGCTTATACATGTATGTATAGTTGTACATACAAACATGCTAATAACAAATGAGGGTGAAATATTTATGACAATTACAGTCCTTATTTCTGTTACTGGTCACATGGTTATAGCTGGTAGTTAGACCTCCATCCACTACCCATTCTGTATTCCCTTTGCCTTTAGCAAGCACTCAGCTGACTGTGGTTCTTTCAAATGACCCAAACCTGCATTCCTGAAGGGTCTGGGCCTTAGTGGTCCTGCCTGGATTGGGTTTTTCACTGACGGTAATTATAGGGTATGGTAATACTAAGAAAAGTCCTAAGGAATCTCCTATATTTCAGATGTACTCTTTCTTATCTCCATTGTAGAATAGCAACTTAATTTCTTCTTGGTAGTTAGGATCGATCACTCCAGCCAGCACAGTAACTCCCTTCTTTGGCCTGTTTTATCAGAGGCATGTGGAGTTCAAAGTGGCCAGGTGGCTGTCTTAACTTCCAGTTCAGTGGAATCATTGTTATGTCTCCTGGTGGACGCATTCTTCCTGTTGGAGCTGAGACCTCTAGACCTGCAGAACATAAGGTTGTGGGAATAGGAAGCAAATATTTTGCTAGTAGGTCACTAGAGATAATAGTGAGTGGTGCCACTCTAATTTTCACCTCTTGATTACTAGACCTGTGAATTCTAGCTGTGGGTGTAGCAGCACTATAGATTGAATGCTGACTCAGAGCATATACAGCCTTCTGGAGAACACTGCCCCAGCACTGTAAGGTATTGTCACTTAGCTGGAACTGTAATTGAATCTTCAAAACGTCATTATATTAACCTAGCTTATTCAGGATAATGGGGAATGTATTGTACAGAACCATCTGCAAACTAGGCCTGAGTCTTCTTTTCCTCTGATTATAATCTGATTATAATATTATAACTGGTCAGCTGATTATAGGGAACTTCTCATGAGGCCATAGGTGCAGACTGGGAGAGAGAAAGCAATGTAGCAAGAGTGAGGACTGAGGGTATTTGAGTCACTTTTTCTTGTAACTCATTTGTGGCTTCAGGGCCTGCTTTGGCCCAATCATGTATTTACCATTGACATTTGATGATGAAGTCTTCCTGTGCACAACTAATTTTATGGCTTGGTGGGTCATATAACAACCAGTTCAGATGGGCAGCTCAGATCAAATGGCAACTTAGTGACTCATGGTTAAGTGTTCAGCCTCTGTTAAGGCGCAGTAGTAGGCCAAGAGCTATTTCTCAAAAGGAGAGTAGTTATCTGAAGAGGATGGCAGGGCTTACTCCAAAATCTTAAGGTCCTGTGCTGCAATTCACCTATAGGGGACTATTAATGGCTCCAAACAGCATCCCTATCTGCCACTGACACTTCAGGTACCATTGGATCTGCTGAATCATATGGTCCAGGTGGCAAAGCAGCTTACACAGCAGTGTGGACTTATTGCAAAGCCTTCTTTTGCTCTGGGCCCCACTCAGAACAAGCAGCTTTTTGGATCACTCGGTCAATGGGCTGGAGAATACACACAAATGAGGAATATATTTCTTCTGAAATCCAAACAGGCCCACTAGGCATTGTCTCTTTCTTGGTTGTAAGAGGGGTCAGATGGAAAAACTTATCCTTTACCTTAGAAGAGGTATCTTGACACGAGCCATACCACCGGAGTCCTACAAATTTCACTGAGGTAGAAGACCTCTATTTTTTTTTTAAATTTATTTCCCACTCTCTGATCTATAGTTTTTGTTTGTTTGTTTGTTTGTTTTTAACCAATATGTCTAGAGTAGTTGCAACTTCTTATTCACTAAGTCCAGTTGGAATAATGCCATCAGTGTAATGGACCAATGTGATATCTTGTGGAAGGGAAAGGCAATCAGGGTCCCTGTGGACTAAACTATGGCATGGTGCTGGAGAGCTGGTATACTCCTGGGGTAGGACAGTGAAGGTGGACTGTCGGACTTGCCAGCTGAAAGCAAATGGCCTCTGGTGGTTTTTACTAACAGGTATTGAGAACAAAGTATTTGCCAGATCAATAGCTGCACAGCAGTTACCAGGAAATGTGTTAATTTGCTCAAGCAATGGAACCACATCTGAGACAGCAGCTGCAATTGGAGTCACCATCTGGCTAAGTTTACAATACTACACTGTCATTCTCTAAGATCCATATGTCTTCTGCACAGACCAGAAAGGAGGGTTGAACGGGGATGTGGTGGGAATCAGCACACCTGCATCTTTCAATGATGATGCAACCTTGATAGTGGCCCTAATCTCTGCAATCCCTCCAGGAATGTGGTAAAGTGGAAGCAGTTATAGTGGCTTCCACTTGGTCTTTCATACCATAATAGACCTCACTCCACAGCTCAGTGAACCAATGTGGGGATTCTACCAGCAGCTAAAGATATCTATTTCAATTATGCATTCTAGAACTGGGCAAATAACCACAGGATGGTTTTGGGAACCTGTTAGACTCACTGTAACATGGACCTTGGTTAAAACTCTGTTGATCACCTGACTTCCCTAAGCCCCTACTCTGACTATTGTTGGACCACAGTGATGTTTTGGATCTTCTGGAATTAATACTAGTGTCAATTTGGAGTTAATATCCAGTAATCCCTGAAAAGTTGGATTATTTCCTTTTCCTCAGTACACAGTTACTCTGAAAAAAAGGCCATATGTCTCTTTATGGAAAGTTAGGAGAAAGATTACAGCATAAACTTTTGGCAGTCCTTCTTCTAGGAGACCTGGCTTCTCCTTCATTTAAGTGGTTCTGAGACTATAAATTAGCTCAAGTATTGGAATTGATTGAAGGGTTGTGACTCTCTGATTTATGATTCAAAGTTTTGTCCACTTGACCTTGAACTTTTCTTTTTCTACAGATCGAGTAAGAATTTAATAGGCTTTCTATCTATTTCACTTCGAGGTACAGCATGATAAACCAGTCAATTGCATAGGTCTGCATGAGTCAGACTATTCTGATTGCTGCTTTGAATCTGAGCTCCATTGCGATAACCACACCCACTTTGCCTTTGGTAGTTGAGTGCTGCCACTTGACTCCTGCCATCCTTGGGATTCAGTTTCTCTCATTACACTTACATTTTCCAGTTCAGTGACTGTAGTTCCCACTGTAAGGTCTGGCCTATGGAAAAGAATAATCACAGAGCTCTTCATGGATGCCAGGGCTCCCCTCATGGATTTACTTTTCGTAGTTTTGGTGAAAGGTATGTCTTCTGGATCCATTCAGTGTGGAAAAGTAGCTGTTATATGAAACACCTACTCATATCTCTCACATTCCAGTCTCCCTAAACTTATTTTATTTTTTGAGATGGGGGTCTCGCTATGTTGACCAGGTTCGTCTTCTCCCAAAGTGCTGGATTACAGGCATGAACCACCACATCCAGCCTTCCCTAAGCCTTTGAATCTCCTCCTCTGCATTAAACCAAGGCAGATTTGGCATTTCCAGTTCACTTTCTGTGGGCTGCCTTTTGGTCTGTGTTTCAGCCAACCTACTAACCAAACCATTAGAGCCATCCCTAACTCACTAAGCTGCAATGTTAAATACAGAATTTCTTTTAGTGAGACTGTATTAGTGAATTCAGCCTGATTCAGCTTCATGTTTTTTCCACCATTATCCTACACTCTCAATATCCATTCTCACACATGTTCCCAGATTTCTGTCTGTATAAATTAACAAAACTCAAGTAATTCTTTTAGAATGTACTACATCTCATTATGGGTAACACTTTGAACCTCACCTTTAGGGTCCTGCTGGGCCTTGAGTCTCGTTATAAGTCTAAAAGCAAAGGGGGTGGTGGGGTGGGTCCTAAGGAGAACCAGCAGTTGTCTTATATGACTATTGCCTCAGGGGAGGCAATTATAATTTCCCTAGGCAATACAGACCTCTTTACCCCACTTCAGATTGGGGTGGAGAGGCCTCTTCTACCAACAAAGACTCTTCAGAATTTAGAGGCTCAATGTCCCCAGCTTCATCAGGGTCTTCCCAGATGTAGCCATTCCAACATACAGGATACTATTTTTTTTCCCCAGTCAATGCCCTCATTTTAACAGTAGACACTCCGCAAGTCTGGAAGTTTAACTTGTGCTATAATTCAGCTAGTTTCAAGTTGAGATTCTGTGTTTGATTTTCAAAAGTCTTATCCCTACAACTACTGAAATAAGAGACTCCTTCAGGGTTCACAGAATTTTTCAGATTATTTATGCAGTACTTGAACTGTGGAATCCAAATCCTTGGGTTCATCCTTTTCTTTCACCACTTTGTCTAGTGATGTCAGGAGCAATCAGCCAACCTCATATTTGTTAGTTTTCCAACAAATATTTGAAAGTATCATACATACAGTCCCCTATTCTTTGCTTCTTATAAGTGGTTGATTAGGAGGATCCAGTGGAGATATCTTGTATATATCCATTGCCAGATCACACCATGGGCTATCAGTGCTCTATTTTATTGCTAGAAACAGAGTCCTTAGCATTTTTAAAGCTAATCAGATTAGAGAACCAATTCCAGAATCCCCAGAAGCAATTCGGAAAACTTATCCTTAAAATTCTATTCCTTTAGAACCACTCTTGTTACCAAAATATCATATATATTATGTATTCTATTGGTTCTGTTTCCCTGGAGAACCCAGGCATATAGAAAGATTAGATAGATAGATAGATAGATAGATAGATAGATAGATAGATAGAGCAAAGAACAGGTAACTGTATGTATGATACTTTCAAATATTTTTGGAAAATTAACAAAGATAATGAGATTAGCTATTTGCTACTGATGTCACTGGACAAAGTGGTGAAAGAAAAGGATGAGCCCAAGGATTTGGACTCCCAGATCAAGCACTGCATAAATAATCTGAAAACTTATGTGCATCCTGAAAGAGACTCTTATCTCCAGTACAGTAGACATAGATTTTACATATATACTTAAATCTATTCTATTTGTCACTGTCTATTTATCTAGATTTACTATAAGTAATTTTCTCATATAGTTATAGTGGCTGACAAGTCCTAGGATCTACAGTGAGCAAGCTGGAGATTTGGGAGAGCTGGTGATGAAAGTTTTAGTCTGTGCCTAAGCCCAAGGGCAGGAGAGTATGATGTCTCAGCTTGAAGACGGTAGGACGCAGAGAGCAATTCTCCCTCACTTTGCCTGTTTGTTCATACAGCAGACTGTATGAGCCCCATCTACATATAGGATGGCAATCTGCTTTACTCAATCTGATTAAAATGCTAACCCCATCCAGAAAGCCTTCACAGACATGCCCAGAATAATGTTTAATGAAATATCTGGACACCACATGATCCAGTCAAGTTGATATATAAAATTAACCATCTCCCTTACTAGGTGCCAGCCACATGGACATATAGTAGTAAACATGACAAACACCGTTGTTGCCCTCAGGGAGCTTACATTCTAGTGGAGGTGACAAAGATAAACAAAGTTTCACAGTAAGTTGTATAAAGAAAAGTAAAGCAGAGTTAATGGGTAGAGAGAGACAGGCTAGGGTAGATGGGGCTCAGTTAGACAGGATGGTCTTGGGAAGTCCTCTTTAAAAAGGACACGTTGACTTGGCACTGTGGCTCACGCCCATAATCCCAGCACTTTGGGAGGCCAAGGTGGGCAGATCATGAGGTCAGGAGATTGAGACCATCCTGACTAACACAGTGAAACCCCCTTTCTACTAAAAATACAAAAAATTAGCCGGGCAAGGTGGTGGGCGCCTGTAGTCCCAGCTACTTGGGAGGCTGAGGCGGGAAAATGGCGTGAACCCGGGAGGCGGAGCTTGCAGTGAGCCCAGATCGCCCCACTGCACTCCAGCCTAGGTGACAGAATGAGACTCCATCTTTCAAAAAAAGAAAAAAAGAGACACGTTAGCAAAGACTTGAATAAGTCAAGGTAGCAAGCCATGTGAATATCTAAGGGGAAACCAGTCTAAGCAAAATGAAGAGCAATAGCCAAGACTCTGGGAAGAGAATGATTTCTTCTGACATCAGTGGTCATAAAAGTAAAGTAGGATTAGTTGGCATGTTTTGGAGTTTTTCTCCAGTTATGTTCAATTGACAGTGTTTGAGCATGGAATAGGTAGAGAGTTGAGTTTAATCAGGGCTTTGATCAAATGAGGAGTAGCGTGAGGGAGTTGAGGGTATTTGTAAGTGGGTAATGGGTGTAAGGAGGGAAGTGAGGTGACACAAGTAAGGAGACAATGAAGAAGTGCTAGGAATTGTTAATTGCTAGGAGATCTCAACAGGAATGAAGAAGTTGTAGAGGGAGGGTTCCTAAGGCAAGTGTACAGGAATGGTAGGAGGTGGTATTCAGGAAACAATGCTTGAAAACGTAAACTTGAGATTTCAAAGGTATACGCAGTTATTGTAATGGAAAAGATAGAATGGTAGGAGTGGGAGCTTGGAATAATTAAGGAAATGGTTGTTGAAAATGGAAAGCCTAGAGGCCCAGGCAATTAGACAGATATCTACTGGTCTGTTGAAGCTATTAAGAATGATGACAAGAGCAGCGACAGAGAGAGTCAGTGAGCCTTGTGCTAAATATTCCACATAGTTCTCACTCTTCCCTGAATGTGTTATGATTTGCTTGTTTATGAGATTTGCATATTTCTGTTTGGAATATTCTTTCCATTCATTCTTCCAGTTTAGATGCCACTTTCTCTATAAGGCCTGCACTGGCTTTCCTCATATAGATTTATTTTCCTTTGTATTTATTTCTTTAATGACTATAGTTTTTCATGACACCAAATTGTAAAGGAAATTTTTGTTCAAAAATCTGCCTCTTCACATAGACAGTAATGTCTCAGAATGCAGAGATTACATCTTATGCATCTTTGCATCCATTCAATAAACAGTTCTCAAGTAAATGCTTTTCTATTAGAATATTAGCAAATTAAGGGTGTGGTTCTGTCCCAAAACATAGCACAGTGTCTAGCAATCATTTTCTAAAGAAAAAAAAAGCCAAGATTCACTGGCAGTAATTATTGTCAAATGTCTACAGTATTCAAATACTAGGTAGCATGCACAACCCAGTTAACATTTGATTACAATAAAACTTGGACCATATCTGAGCTTTTCTATCTATAAATGTTTAAACCATACCAGCTGACTAATATAAGGCAAATGGAAAGTTGAACCAAAGTGAACATTCATAGTTAAACTTTAGGAGAGAGTTGAAGACATTTAGATTCAAAGGCTGGGTCAGTTTGCATTGGAAATATGCTTGGAATTTATTGCAGCTGCTGAAAGTGGGATAGCCTGGAGGTGTACAGATTGTGGAATGACAGCTGTTTTGTGGAGCAATAAAATCGAGGTAGCTCTTCTTAGTGTCAAGTTCTCCTTATCAAGAACACTGAATTTTTTTTTTTAAGTCTGTATGGCAATATTCTAACTCATTCTCCTCAGGGAAATCTCATTGAAGAACTATTTATGGATTGCTTACATCTGAATTCTCAGTCTTGCTTGTGCATTACAATTATTTGCAGAGTGTTTTTTCAGATAAATAAGCCCAGGCTGCACCTTCAGAGGTTCTGATTCAGCAAGTGTTTTTATAAAGCTTTACAAGTGATTCTGATGCCTGGTCAAGAAGGAGGACCACTGAAATAGAGTCACATTCCAGTGAAAAACTGTATTGTGAATTATTTATTCTCCAAAATCCAAATTGACTGAAATCTTTAGTCCTTATTAAATTATTAGAGAACTGCACATTAAAAAGGAGTCAAGCTCCTTTGTGAGAAGGTCCACATTATGTTATGATTCATCCATTAGAAAGAAGCACTTTGTTTTCTGTAGTGCTGTACGGGTTAAGATTCATTTATGTGGACGATTCCCTGAGTTTCAGTTGCTGAACTTCAGACTAAGCTGTGAGATAATTATGGTTGTACCCTGAGGTAAGCACCAAGAAACAACCTGTTTACGGAGGTAGAGAGGGAAAACACAGCATTTGGCACTGCTAGAAGAAAACACAATAACACTCAATTTCTAAATATATGGAAAATATTAAATTTCCAGATTTAAAACATTTTATCATTTATTTTAATTTTTTTAACCTCAGGAAATACTCCTAATGGTATTGCAGAAAATGAGATATTTTTTTGGATTTTGTGTTAACATATAATAGATTAAAAACAATCTTATGTCACTCTGAGTACCTCTTGCCTTTATATCTTTTTAGCATTTATTTATCTAGCTTATACTGTATTATTTTACCTTAAAATTATTTTTATTTTCTCTATATATTTACTCTTTAAAGATAGTGGTATCCTTTCCTAGCTTGTTCCTTTTCCTTCTTTTATTTCTTACAAGGACACTTTATAGTAGGACCTTTCCTTTTTCTACCTGCATATTTGGAGAATGCCTAGGCCCTTTTATAAACATTAAATTTGTACCAGAAGACCTAGGTTTGAATCCATATGCTGCCATCCATGTGTGACCTACTCAGTTTCTTTGAGGCTCAATTTTCACAATGTTAAAACTCCTTTCGATGGTGATTATAATAAGGGCTTCCCAGAAATGTAGGATGATAAATGCAGAGGCCCCATATCCATAGTGCCTCAGCATATTAATTCTTGAAGCCAGTGATCAGATGAGGAGGAGCAGGGCAAGGGAGTTGAGGATATATTTAAACAAGTAATTTTTGTAAGGAGAGAAGTGTAGTAATATAGGTAAGGATACAATAAAAAAGTGATAGAGACTGTCAATTGCTTGGAGATCCCAACAGGAATAAAGAAGTTTTAGAGTGAGGGTTTCTGAGACAAGTGTAAGAGAAAGGCAGGAGATGGTGTCCCATCTTTCCTTTGTAAGGAATCCTTGGAAATACAGTTCTTTCCAGGGTGCCTGGATCCTTGGTCTTGTTTCTACAGTGTTCAAACAATTGCAATTTTCAAATTTTAAAACTCTGGACATGTGCCCCAGGATTGTATCTTAAAAATATAGTGGGAAGTAAGACATTTATAAAGGATTCAAATGAATCCTTTATAAATCATTCTTTTGTCTCCAACTTAAAGAAACTATCCTGAATTAGGACACAGCCTGCTTTCTGTAAAGAATTTTACAATTATTATCAAAGTCATTTTACAAATATTTTACCAAAGCTATTTTGCAAGACCATTTTACAAATATTATAAATTGCACCCCTGTTGACTCTCAAATACAAGCTCAACAGTCTGACAAATTAGCTTTCTTATTTAGTCAATAGCACTATCAACATACAGGTCGCTCTAATCTCCAGGATCACCTTTGTCTTTTGCATTGAACGCATATCAGTCTTTGATTTCTTTCTTAGTGTCCTAGTGCCATCCCTAATACAGAACTTCACCATGCTTACCTCATTTGCATGGCCTCTACCCTTCTAGTCCCTCTCTATGGGGTTGGATTATCTTTTCCTTTACTCCAACTCTGTGTGGTTTCTGAATGCTTGCTGCATCTAGGTCAAATTTCTTGCCTGACATAAAGCTCTCTATTATTTAATCTCTTCTGTTTTGTCTATCACGGATATGATTTGTCTTTGTATTGCTACCAATATGTCATCTTGAATTGTAATCCCCATATGTCAAGGGAGGGAGGTGATTGGCCCATAGGGGGTGGTTCCCTCATGCTGTTCTCATGATAGTGAGTGAGTGCTCATGAAATCTGATGGTTTTGTAAGCTTCTGGCATTTCCCCTGCTTGCACTTCTCTCTCTCGCCTGCCACCATGTAAGATGTGCCTGCTTCCCCTTCCACCATGATTGTAAGTTTCCTGAGGTCTCCCCTGCCATGCAGAACTGTGAGTCAATTAAATCTCTTTTCTTCATAAATTACCCAGTCTCAAGCAGTTCTTTATAGCAGTGAGAGAATGGACTAAGGCAACCACTATCACCTACTACTTTCCAATGAGAGAGAAATTCCCACCCCCATCACACGCCAGGCTTATCACTATGTCATTACACCCAGGCAGATGTCTGACACTACTATTTTTTTTTTTTTTTTGAGACAGAGTCTGGCACTGTCGCCCAGGCTGGAGTGCAGTGGCCGGATCTCAGGTCACTGCAAGCTCTGCCTTCCGGGTTCATGCCATTCTCCTGCCTCAGCCTCCCGAGTAGCTGGGACTACAGGTGCCCACCACCTCGCCTGGCTAGTTTTCTGTATTTTTTAGTAGAGACGGGGTTTCACTGGGTTAGCCAGGATGGTCTCGATCTCCTGACCTCATGATCCGCCCGTCTCGGCCTCCCAAAGTGCTGGGATTACAGGCTTGAGCCACTGCGCCCGGCCTGACACTACTATTTTACATGTGAAAATGTTTACTATGGTCACATGTGGAGTCCAGGTTTTTTCTCATCTGCCTCTGCACATTTTAGAAACACATGAAGGTTCAGGTTAAGTTCTAATTCTCATGGTAAGGTTTTCCTTTCCCACCAAAAAAGGCCACAAAGGACCTTTCTTGCTTTCTAACTTGATAAGTGTCTGTTATCTTTTCTCTTCATTTGGGCAACTACCTCTTACTTATTATCTGTCTTATATCAAGAGGTTTTAAGGTAACATTTCTGTAAACCTCTTCCTGCATCAATTAACCTGTAGGCTACCTTAGAGCAGAAATTGTTTGAGTCTTAGATCTGCAATTTGCTACCTAGGACCCTAAAGCAAGTACTTAAATTTTTTGTTTTTTTGCTTTGTTGTGATGTTTAATCTCTAAAATGAGGACAATAATAAATAATACTACTCTGTACCCAAACTACAACACAGGATTGCTACATATGACTCATGAAACTTCGTCTCTGAAAATGCTTTGTAAATATTGATATACGTACTTAAAGTATGTTAGTTTTTATTGTTTTCTGTCTGCCAAAGTGCTAGTGCAATGGTAACTGAAGAGGAATTACTGTAAAGTCATATATTAAGTTGGTATTTAAATTAATCAATCAATTAATTAATTATTTAAATTAATTAAATTAAATTAAAGTAATTGCGATTTTTGCCATCAAAAGTTACTTAATAATTGAATTAAAGTAATTCTACTTGGTGTCTCTGATATACTAACAGAAACCCATGAAATTATAGCTCTCATTAGCAATAGGGTTTATTTTATTAAAAGGATGAAAGGAGTGAGTATTAGCCATTATTAAAAATTCACTGAAGCATTCATAATAATATGGTACACTTCCACTGGTTTTATGTTGTAGTGTAGGCATTCAGGTTTCTATTACTCTAATACAGTAGTCGCTTATTTGAACTGATAGTTGGAAATTTGAATTTGTCTGACTGACTACCTTAGCAACAATGGCAGGAGTGAAGGTACAAATGGACTCATCTTTACTCTGATGATTCAGTAACTTTCCTGACCCTCACCTCTTTCCTCTGCATGATGTAGTTCTTTACATAATGAATCACCACAGACTAATAAACTTTATTGTATGTTCCCAACTAGCATCTGCAGGAAGTCAGATTAAATCCTAGGTGAAGTTCTCAGTGGAATCTCAGTCTTTGATCACACCACCAATGTTATAATTTTAGAAGTGTGACAAGATGATTAGAGCATTTTAAAATCTTGGTACTAGGCACAATACAAAGTTAAAAGCTGCCATGAATTTTGCTGCTTAGGCAGAATACCATCCTTTGAGGCACTAATTGACAAAGAAGTAGAATGTTAAATAAAGAAGTTGAAATTCAAATGAAGAATACAACGTATTTGGAATGCTGTCAAACATACTGTGAACTTTATCAGGCATTAGCTATTGACCCAAGTTAGGAAAAAGTGAAAAATGTAAGGCCTAGATTTAATAGTGGTCTCATACACAACTCCAAGTAGTTTTATAATTATTTTGCCATCTGCCATATTTAATGTTAAATTAAAAATGAATAATGATATTTCATAATTTCATTAATATACTTGAGTTAAAGATGTACATATATTTTACTGAACAAACATCCTGGGAGAATTGTGGGTAAACATGAAGACAGTTGTCTAAAATGGGGTGGACCAAAATGATGTCATAAAGCCACCACCACCGTCATCACCAGTATGGCATAAAATACCATTAAGGATGACATGCAACAAAATTTTAAAGTGGAAGGAAGGAAGCTGTGTGCTTCCTTCTTATTGACTCCAACTGTTTCTAGGCTTCGGTGTCCCTTGCTATTCATTGTTTGCCACTGTAGCCCCCACTGTAGCCCCTTTCCATCTTCTTTGTCCAGCAGTTAGACTTGCTCAGTGTCTCCATTTCCCTGAGACTTAGTTATCAATTTTAGAGTGAGTTATTGATGTATGTTATGTTACCATCCCTCTTCCTTCCTTTATATCATTTGCTTTTCAGTAGGATCTTTTTATTGTATAATAAGGATATAGTAACAGTAGCGAATTTAATGGCATTTACTATGTGGCAGGCTTTATTCTAAGCACTTTATATATAAACACATTTTTTGTTTGTTTTTTATACAAGGTCTCACTCTTTTGCCCAGGCTAGAGTGCAATGGTGCAATCATGGCTCACTGCAACCTTGAACTCCTGGGATCAAACAATTCTACTGCTTCATTCTCCCAAGAAGTTAGGACTACGGGCTTGTGCCACCACACCTGGCTAATTTTTTAGTTTTATTTATTTTTATAGTGATGGAGTAGGCTGGTCTCAAACTCCTGGCCTTAAGCAGTTCTTCCATAGCCTCCGACAGTGCTGGGATTACAGGTGTGCGCCACCACGCCTGGCCTATGTTAACACATTTAATACTTACACCAACTTTAAGAGTTACATACTAATATTATAACCATTTTACAGATCATGGAACCGAAGCACAAAGATGCTAAGTAGGCCATAAAGTAAGAAGTGGCAGAGTCAAGGTTTGGAAACCAGACAGTTTCACTCTAGAGTTCCTACCCTGAACCACTAAGCTATCCTGCATGAACATGGTGGTGGGGGGTACACAGGATAATGAGAAATGCCAATGCCCTGAAGTCATAAACACCTATTCAGATCTTGTCTCTGCCCATTACTGGTTGTGTGGCTTCAGCAATATATTTAATTTCTCTGAAATTAATTTTCTAAGATGTAGAATAATGAGAACAGTACTTACATTCAAAAGCTTATTGTACATAAATAATGCATATAAAGCATCTACCACCAGGGTAAAGCATGCTTCATGTGTTTGAATGTATGACTTGGCGGAAATGAGGAAGATATTTTTGTGCAATGGGATTTTGCACAACCATTTAGCTGCCCTTCTTGGTCTGTGTATAGAGTAGGCCAATGTGTAACACTTGTAGCAGCAGCATCAGATCGGTCAGCCCAGTGTTGTCAGTCAGAATTGGGAGAACGTTCAGAGCAATATGAACTCAAGAAGTAGAGGTGACAAGCAGCATACCTACAGACTAGAGGATACCTAGGTTATAGTGTGCATGAGATCCCCATATTGACAGGCATTTGTTGGTAGCCAGCTTTTAGAAGGAGATGATGAAGTTATTAAGCAGAGGTTTCTGAAGGAGGTTGTGTCCTGAAATGCAAGTATATATGATATACTTACTTTCTATGTAAGGATAAAATTTACTCATACATAGAGTATAGAAATCCCTGCAAAAGTTTAAAACTGTCTTTATATTTGACGTATCAGGTTAAAAGTGACATACTTTTGTATACTTCTTCCATGTGGTCCCCAAATATAAAATTGGAGCTTTATTTATTTTGTCTTTGTGTGGGTAATACTTTTTAATTTTACTTGCTTAAAGATAAATCTGTGAAGCAGCTCCATTCATTTTTCCTTCTAATTTTGTAAACATCAGGAAAGATGTTACATGTAACAGATTGTTGCATTTAAGGAACAATGTCAAGAAATTCACATCTGCCACATGATGTCATGGAGGCTGCACTCAGAAAAAATAACTACTTTCCAAGTATTGATATTGAACCAACAATACTTAAAATGTTTATCTTTCAAAACCAAACTCTAGGGGACAAAATGAGTCTGTTATTTTAAACATTATTTGGAAACAGCATTAAGAACGTTTTGCAACTGATACATGTCATTAATAGTTTACATTAGCTTCCCACATAAGGGAAGATACTATCATACTTTATAAATAGGTCTTGTGGGAAAATCATTCTTCCTTGAGGTTAAACAATCTGATATACATTTTTAATGTAGGAATAGTTTAATGCAGTTTGAAAGGTAAACCATGTGAGGCTGTAACATGCCAAAACCCCGAAATCATTTATGGTATGTTAAAAACTCATTAAATGTGGTCTCCATAGTTTCTGGGATAAACACAGAAGCTAGAGAATGTATTTACGAGACTAAAAAGTACTGCTCAAGAGTGAAAAAACAGACAATGGCTAAGGGAGATAAATTGTCAGGTGGAAGAGAATGTTTAGGTATAAATAAATTCTAATAAAGTTAAACATATGAAAGATTATAAGAGGTGACAGTGATTACCAGCTCCTTTCCTAATTCATTAAGGATGGAAAAGGAAGTGGTTTGAAATTGCAGTAGGAGAGATTTAGGTTAGATATCAGAAAGAACTTCCTAACGGTCAGGCTGATCATTTTTTAAAGAGCTCCTGAGAGATATTAAGAGCTCCTGAGAGACAAAGCTTTTCTCCAGGGATTTGTTTTTCTCATTATTTTTGAGACAGGGTCTCCCTGTGTTTCCCAGGCTGGACTTGAACTCCTTTCTGAGCTCAAGCAATCCTCCTGCCTCAGCCTCCCAAGTAGCCAGGATTACGGGTATGTACCACCACACCTGCCAGCCCAGGGCTTAATTAAAAGCAGTCCTACAATTACAGTGACATTATTAAGATTGTATTCTGAAATCTTATTCATCACTGAAAGTTGCTGTGTGTGTGTCTGTGTGTTTAAAGTGGATAGATGTGACTCATGATTACAAAATAAAGCAATTGATTCCACAGCACAGTGATGAAGCTAGGCGGCATAGTAAAACTCAGATACTTTGTGAAGATGCAGAGTGATGAGAGACAGTCAGAAATCCTTAGTTTATGGAAACTAAGTCCTGACTTTGAGGTTAGTCTAAGTGAAGCAGTACATTGGTAGAACCATCTGTTTTTATGAAAATCAGAAAAATCCCCTTTGCCCTACAAACTATCCTTTCAAAAACTGTAAGTAAAATAGGAAATTAGAATATTTCTTAAAACAAACAGAGTGCAAAGCATATTGGTAAGAACTTAGCTCTCTCATTGCGCTTGCATCCAAATAAGGAAACAAAAGCTTTAAAAGGCTGAGAGGATTGTTCAGGTTTCTGTAACTTCCTAGTGGCAAAACCAAGGATAGAACCTGTAGTGGCTGCTGTGGCGCTCTGCTCAGATGCCTCCTCCACAACTCTCCTCCCCACCACAGTTTTATGTCTGAGACACTCATTCCATCTGTCCACAGCTGGGAGTGTTCGTTGCTGAGACAAACAGCCAATTTCCTCTCCAGGAATTATCTTCTTTCTCTGGGCAACGCACTGTCCTCTGCCAAAGGGAGTTGCCTTGCCTAAGTTTATACCTCCTCCCTAGGCTAGGGGCAGCCTCTGGGGAAGGGGAAATTAGAAAGATCAGCCTCTTTACCTCAATTCAGGACAGCCCTGAAGGGCCATTCCAGCTCCAGAACTCCCTCAGAGAGCAGCTGAGGTCTTCATTTCAATTACATCACAGTTCAATTTCTCCTGTTCACTCACTTCTGGTTTCATTACTGTGTCACAGATTTGTCCTGTTGGTACTTCCCAAAAACTTGCTGCATGCAATCTACATCTGAATCTGTTTTCTAAGGAGCTGGACCTCAGTTAGTCAATGCCAGGAGTGCTCTGAGGTTTTGGAGTTGGATCATTCATTGACCAGCTGGTAATGAGGATGTCAACACTGTAGTAAGTGGAGGACTGAATGCCTCTAGCATGATTGATTGGTCTAGTTAATACATTCACTGTTGGTGACTAGAAAGGGATACTACTGACAGATAATGCACAGAGGACTTTGGAGTAGTAATTATCCTAAGTCAATGAAATCAGATGATTCTTAGTGAGTGTTATCAGTGCATTGGGAAAAGACAAAGACTGAGGGTTGTTAAATTACCAAGTTAAGGTCACTGTGGAAGTTAGAGTGTTTCTTAGGCAGGATATAAGGACTCTCTCCTTTTTTACGGCCATAGGAGAGGCATTGTTGAGAATCACATACACAATTTAATTATAAGGCTAGTGAAATTTCAGAAAAAGTGGAATTCCAAACTCTGGCATGTCTATTCTACCCTGATATGACTATGGGACCCTGAGTGAACAGGAGCAAAATGCTGAGGCTTGAGAAGGACACCTGGATGGAAACCTCTTAAGATCCAGATTGCCCTGAATCCACAAGGGCCTGCAACAGTGGGCCACTCCTTGTTATTAAAGGCTGGAAGACCACTTTCTCCCACCCTTTGCTTGAAGATAACACAGAAGGTTTTTTCTTATAAAGCTTTTACATCAGAGTCTACTGCAACCTTGCTTGCAAAGATAGATGATCAAGAGAGTGAAGGAAGCCCCCCCCCAATAACAAATCATGTCTTGTTTCTGGTTCTATGTCAGAGTTGAAACCTACTGACTAAAGGAGTGTCTGGGTCCCCATGAGGAAGAAACCTACAACACCATGGTGAGTATACGTAGCCATACTCTAATTACTCAGGATTGCATTATGGCCAGTAGCTACCCTATTGGATACAGCTGATATATAACATTTCTATCATCAGAGAAAATTTCTGGACAGTACTGCTCTGGAATATGGGAAGACCCCAAGAAGATTTAGGGTATTTCTATGCTGGTGAATTTTTTAGAGGTTCAGTAACCTGGGGAATGCAGGGACATTTTCTCCAAAGTAAAAGGAAAATTATATCTTGCGTCTCCCACCACAAAGAAGAATGCAATGCTTTGCAGACCTCTTTGGGCTTTAAATGTAGCACATTTCACACTACAGAATCCTGCTCTGTCCAATGGCCAACTGATATGTACAGTAATGACCTGAGAAGGTCTTGGTCACAGAGGCTTAGGCCTCTCAGAGACTGGGGTGTAGGTTTACCCAAAAGGTAAGTCATGTAGACCAACAGAAGTGTTAGCTGTTGATGAGGAAAATCTAAAATGGGTAAATGAGCAACAAGAATCTGGAGTGGCTATTCTCTGAAGGATGAACTCACTGTACAAAGTAAGTAGATCCAAACAGTAGAATTAATGCTATGGCACCCTATCCTGATCCCTCCTTCAGGAGCAAGACCCTCATTCTCTCAGCTGTTGAGAGTTGATATGGTTAGGTTTTGTGTCCCCAACCAAATCTCATCTTGAATTGTAATCCCCAGGTGTTGAGGGAGAGACCTGGTGGGAGGTGATTGAATCACGAGGGTAGTTTCTCCCATGCTGTTCTCATCATGGCAAGTGAGTTCTCATGAGACCTGATGGTTTTATAAGGGGCTCTTCCCCTTCACTTCTCTCTTTCTTTCCAGTTTCCTTGTGAAGAATGTGTCTGCTTCCCCTTCTGCCATGATTGCAAGTTTCCTAAGGCCTCTCAGCCATGTGGAACTATGAGTTGATTAAACCTCTTTCCTTTATAATATAAATTAACTAGTGTTGTATTTATAGTAGTGTGAAAATTGACTAGTACAGTAAATTGGTACTGCAGAGAGTGGGATACTGCTATAAAGATACCTGAAAATGTGTAAGTGACTTTGGAACTGGGTAACAGGCAGAGATTGGAACAGTTTGGAGGGCTGTTCCAAAGACAGGAAGATGTGGGAAAGTTTGGAACTTCTGAGAAACTTGTTGAATGGTTTCGACCGAAATGCTGATAATGATGTGGATGATGAAATCCATACTGAGGTGGTCTCAGATGGACATGAGGAACTTCTTGGGAAGTGGAGCAAAGCTCACTTTTACTATGCTTTAGCAAAGGGACTGGAGACATTTTGCCCCTGACCTAGAGATCTGTGGAATTTTGAACTTGAGAGAGATTATCTGAAATTGGAACTTACGTTTAAAAGGGAAACAGAGCATAAAAGTTCAAAAAATTTGCAGCCTGACTATGTGATAGAAAAGAAAAACCCATTTTTCTGTGAAGAAATTCAAGCTGGGTGCAGAAATTTTCATAAGCAAAGAGGAGCCCAATGTTAATTGCCAAGACAATGGGGAAAACGTCTCCAGGGCATGTAAGAGATCTTAGTAGCAGCTCCTCCCATCACAGGCCCAGAGACTTAGGAGGAAAAAATGGTTTTGTGGGCCAGGCCCAAGACCTCCCTGCTCTATGCAGGCTCAGGACTTGGTGCCCTGTGTCCCAGCTGCTTCACCTTCAGCCATGCCTAGAAGGGGCCAAGGTACAACTTGAGCTATTGCTTCAGAGGCTGCAAACCCCAAGCCTTGGCAGCTTCCATGTGGTGTTAGACCTGCAGGTGCACAGAAGTTAATAATTGAGGATTGGGAACCTCCACATAGATTTCAGAGAATGTATGGAAATGCTTGGATGTTTCCAAGCAGATGTCTGCTGCAGGGGTGGAGCCCTCATGGAGAACCCCTACTAGGCCAATGCAGAAGGGAAATGTGGGGTTGGAGCCCCCATACAGAGTCCTCACTGGGGTACTGCCTAGTGGATCTGTGAGAGGAGGGCCATTGTCCTCCAGACTGATCCCAGAATGGTCATTGTCCTCCAGACTCCAGAATGTAGATCCATTGACAGCTTGCACCATGCACCTGGAAAAGCGGCAGATACTTAATGGTAGCCTGTGAAAGCAACCAAGAGGGGAACTGTACCCTGCAAAGCCACAGGGGCAGAGCTGCCCAAGCTCACCTCTTGTATCAGCATGACCTGTATGTGACACATGGAGTCAAAGGAGATCATTTTGGAGGTTTAAGTTAATAATTGCCCTGTTGGATTTTGGACTTGCACGGAGCTTTTAGCCCCTTTGTTTTGGCCAATTTCTCCCTTTTGGAATGGGAGAATTTACCCAATGCCTGTACCCCCATCCTATCTTGGAAGTAACTAACTTGCTTTTGATTTTTTCAGCTCCTACGTGGAAGGGACATGCCCTGTCTCAGATGACACTTTGGACTTGGACTTTTGGGTTGATGCTGGGATGAATTAAGACTTTGGGGGACTGTTAGGAAGGCATGATTGGTTTAGAAATGTGAAAGAGACATGAGATTTGGGAGGGGTTGGGGCAGAATTATTTGGTTAGGCTTTGTGTCCCCACCGAAATCTCATCTGGAATTGTAATCCCCAGGTGTTGAGGGAAAACCCTGATGGGAGGTGATTGAATCATGGGGGTGGTTTCCCCCATGCTGTTCTTGTGATAGTGAGTGAGTTCTTACAAGATCTCATGGTTTCGTAAGGGGCTCTACCTCCTTTGCTCACTCTATCTCCTGCCACTTTGTGAAGAAGTTGCCTGTTTCCCCTTCTGCCATGATTATAAGTGTGAGACCTCCCCAGCCATGTGAAACTAGGTCTTTATAAATTACCCAGTCTTGAGTATTTCTTTATAGCAGTGTGAAAATGGACTACTACAGGAGTATTGGCTGCTGTTTTTTCCTATATGATAATTCCCCTTGACCAAAGAAATCTGTCTGTATGAGTTCATTTTCTGTTGTTTATAACAGAATACCTGAAACTGGGTAATTTATAAAGAAAAGGAACTTATTTCCTATGGAAGTTGAGAAGTCCAAGGTTGGGGGGCTGCATCTAATGAGGGCCTTCTTGCTGGAGGGGACTCTGTGTAGAGTCCCAAAGTGGCACATGACATCACATAGTGAGAGGGCTGAGCACGATACTCATGTTCCTCTTCCTCTTCGTATAAAGCCACCAGGCCCAGTCCCATGATAACCCATTAATCCAAGAGTAGATTAATCTGTTTATAAGGGCAGAGCCATTATGACTCAATCACCTCTTAAAGTCTGCACCTCTCAACACTGCCACATCATGGATTACATTTCAACGTAAGTTTTAGAGGGGATAAATATTCAGACCATAGCACTTTGTCATCCAAGAGTGCACCTCTTCCCTTGATGTAGCTCACATCCAGTGGCTGGCAGACGTAGGCGAAAAGGTGCAGCCCCCTTGCCTTCATGGGCATAACTCTGAAGGGCTAGCCCAGCCCCAGAGCTTCCCATGAGATCTGCTGAAGCCTTTGTTGTAACTACATAAAACATCAACTTCTCACTTTGACTGATGTCGTTTCCCTGTCTCCCTCATATGTATTGTTCTCATGTGTAGTCATCATCAAGAAATATCACACTCCCAGCATTTTTCCTGCACACAAATCTTCATCTCAGCATCTCTTTCCCCAGGGCAACTGACTTAAGACAGAACCGAAAGCAAGTGACCTGCAGTCTTGGGCTTAATTCTAGCACATCGAGATACATATATATTTACATGTCAAGTATGTGTTTATTACAAGATCTTTATGCATGGACTGAATTATTTAATTTTTTAAAAACATAACTGTATTTGCTAATAAGTGAGTAAAAGTAATAGTATATTCAATGTTAACAGTAAGAGCCATTTTAATTTCTTTTACTTCTAGGCGAAACCCCCTGATCCCAGGTCTTGTTTTCACATTGTTTCTCTCCAGGGTGTGTTATAGGATACTTAATTGTTATGTTGATCGTCATTGCAGCCTACCTCTTTTGAAAGCTTTGAAGGAAGTAACCTATGAACATAGATCTTTTTTTGTTGTTGTTATTTTGGCAGCAGCAAATATGATAGGTGAATTTACAACAAATACAGAGGATCAAAATATACTATTAGACACTTTTATATTAAAAGATGGAATTGCTCTCAAGACTTTCCCCATCTGGCCTCTCAGAGGAGGATTTTAGCATAGAGATATTTGGGTGTTTCTACCCTGAAAATATCAGCCTGATTCGGGTGAGAGCAGCTTCCTAATAAGGAAGGCATTGCATAAGTAATAGCTACCTTGGAATACTATGATTCTAAGCTCTCTAGTCATTTGAAAAAGAAAGAAATGTGACTCAGTAGAAACAGCATTGGATGGAAGCTGCCACTGATTTCTTTTATGACCCTGATTCGGCAACTTAATTTTTTTGTGCTTTTCTTTCTTTGTCTGTGAAAAAGGTAACTGGAGCCAAACATGGTGGCTCACACCTGTAATTGTGGTACTTTGGGAGGCCAAGGCAGGAGGGCTGCTTAAGCCTAAGAGTTAAAGATCAGTCTGGACAACATCAGGAGACTGTTTCTAAAAATAATTATAAAAATTAGACAGGGATGGTGGCACATACCTTGTTGTCCCAGTTACTTGGGAGGCTGAGGCGGGAGGATCACCTGAGCTTGGGAGATCGAGGCTGCAGTGAGCCATGATCACACCACTGCACTCCAGCCTGGGTGATAAAGTAAGACCCTGTCTCAAAACAAAACAAAACAAAACAAAAAACCAAACCAAAACAAAAAAAGTAACTGGGAGAAATCTCAAAAAAACCTTTGTTTTTCCTAGTTCCGTAATTATATGTTCAGTTTATTTTCCAATCTGCAAATTATCTCTTGGTTTTAGAGAATTATCTTTTGCATGCCACAGAGTAGCAAATGATTACTCTTAATTTTTATTTTCATTATTTAGTAACCTAAAATCATTAATATTATGAAAAACATGCACAATATTCTTTAGTTTATTAGATTAAAAAAATTGTGCCATAAATATTTTATGTAAAGAAAAATTCCAGAGGTCATTTAACATTTTGGTTTTAACCACATATATGTAGATGAAACTAGGTATAGAACATTCCTAGTTACAACAATAGCATATTTAAAAAAATTTGAGTTCCTGGGGGAATAATGAATGTTTTGTATGACTAGAGCTTAGGGAAGTTTTAGAAATCTGGTAAGAAATATGACTAGAATGTAGCCACAGGCCAGATTATGTAAGACAAAAAGATGTTTCCAGGGTGCCCATGTCACTTTCTCTGCTGTCAGTGGAAGAACATAGGGGAGGGAAGCAGTTATTCAAAGGAGTAAAACTGCAAGTGAAGTAGAATAGATGAAGAAGGCAAAAGGAGGAAGTGAAATCAAACTACTTCCTTTTTCCTTCGTCTTAAGCTCCACTTGTATACAGAAACTGAAAAAAGGGACCTGAATTTCTTCCCTGATCAGAAGATCATCTTTGTATAATTTATTTAAAAATGCAGAAACTGATAACTTTTATTTTTCAGGATTTTTAAAGTGGAAACGTTTATTTTACTGTTATTCTTGAATATGCTTGACCATGGCCAGGGTTTTAGAGTCTTCCATGATTTCTGTACACGAACAATCTGAACTCATTGTCCACCTTCCTTTGATGAGTACCTTCTCCTTTTAATCTGAGCAGTCCCCTTAAATTTCAGGAATATTATTATTTTCAGAGTACAACCTGTGTGCCATAATTTGCCATTTAATAACATTCCCTTGAATAGCTGAATAACATTTTGTATTTGTTAAAGGACTTACTAAACACTTCCTGGTTGCCTGAAATCAGACCAAAATAAATTTATATTGTGCTTTTAAATTCCACTGGCAAGAAAGGAGGCTAAAAATACTATATTTTCTAGAAAATATAAAGTGATGGCTCTTGTCTTAAGTAAGTATTAATCATATTAGTATCAAATTGCTAAGTACATCTTTAGAAAAAAATTGTTTAGTGAGATAACTGATGTTTACCATGGTATAAATTTCCATTAGCACTCAACCCACCAGGTAATACATTTTCTCTTACAGCCTTAACTGAAAATGTCTAATTGCAGGCAAATAATATTCTCAACATGATAAGCTTCAGAAGAAATTCAAAAAAAAAAAACCAGCAGAAATGCAACTAAACTTTGGCTTTTCCAAGGAAGCTTTGGAAATAATTCTTCAAATATGTCAGCCTTAAATGTTTCTAATGGAAGTGTGGGTGGGAAAGAGGGGAAAAGATGCAAGAGAGTAAATGCTGGGTTATCCTTCAGAAAAAAGATAATTATGAGGAGAACATTGACTTGAGCTTACAGCAAAACAATTTTGGGATTTCAGTCCATTCTTTATATGTCCTTTACAAATATCTTACCCTCTTTGATCTTCATTTTTCCCGTCTGTAAATGTGAATAATAGTAACTGTGGAAGACAAAATAATACTCTCCACCAAAAGATGCCAATATTCTAATCACTGGAACCAGTGAATGTTACTTTACACAATAAAGGGGCTTCTGTAGATGTGATTAAGAATATGCATCTTGAGTTGGAAAGATTATGCTGGATTAAGTGAGCCCAATCTGAGTATATGAGCCTTTAAAGGTGGAGATTTTTTCCTAGCTGGAATCAGAAATACACTATGACAAATGAAGTAGGAGAGATTTGAAGCATGAGAGAGATTCATCCTAATGTTCTGGCTTTGATGGGGGGATGAAGCCATGAGCCAAAGAATGTTGCAGCCACTAGATGCTGAAAGAGCTCTCAGCTGACAGCCAGCAGGAAAATGAGGACCTTTGTCCTACAACTGCAAGGAACTGAATTCTACCAATGACCTGAATGAGCTGGGGAACAGATTCTCCCCTAGAGCCTCTGGATAGAAAAAATATCCCTGTTGACACTATGGCTTTAGCCTGGTGAAACTCTTGGATTTCTGATTTAGAGAAATAACAATTAAATAAATTTGTTATTTAATCCACTGTTTGTGGTCATTTGTTTAGTAACAGCAGAAAACTAATAGAACAACTGTATCTCACAGAGTTGTGTGATATGTGTGATAATGTGTATAAAAATGTGCAGTCCATTGTAAATACTATATACAGGCTAATTGTTATCATTGATGCTCTCAGTATCATCATGCTCTATTCTGCTTGTAAACTGCCAACCTTTAAAATGCCACTCTTAGAAAATAATAACTACTATTTACTGAGCATCTACTATGTGCAAGATATTCAACATTTGCCATATCATTTCATCTGTGTGAAATGAGATAGAAAGCATTATGTAATTTTACATATATGGTATATGACAAAAAATGTGACCTTGCTGGATTTTATAAGATTTATATTTCTATCTGTCTTAAGGACAACAGGGTGAGAAAAGTTTAGAAATGTAGTTCTAGTCAATGACAAAGTGCTAGGAGAAAGTTAGAAGTTTGTGTTCTTTCCTCTTTTTTGATTACTGCAGATGAAAATTAAAATAGAAATTATCAGAGAAAGAAATGCAGCATCTGAAGTGGTTAAATGCTAGCTATTATCCAGTGGTGTTCATGAAAATATGCACAGTTTACCTTTAGATATTGGCTTTAGAAGATCCCTCCTGCTGAACTGTGGACTGTGATCAGACACAGGCCCCAGTGAGCTGTCTACTGCTTGTGAGCATTTTGTTTGATGAGAGAAATTGAAGAAGAATGCTCAGTTTGAAAACGAGTCTTAAGGTACAATGCTTTGAGTCCTGGCGTCTCAAACATGTCTCCATGGACAAAAATATTCTTTGAAATTAATTGAAGACGCTCAGCTCCATGCTTGGATATATGCTTCCAAAACAGCTACAGATTTCAGCGATGTTCTTTCATGTAGTGAGAATAAAACTGTTTTTGACAGGGAGAGGATGCTAGAAATGGCAGGTCACAGGAAGGTAAGCAAATAAGGAAGGTAAACAAATATTCTGGATTACTTAATGATTTTGATGCTATTTCGCACATTTAAAGGATGATGTCAGTGGAACATATGCTTTAAGATTTCTTGTAACAATTTTGAGTATCTGCATCCTTGTTCATCAACTCTCTTTCTGATACAATATGTTTGTCTGAGTTTGTGGATAGAGGCTGTGACTTTGGAAGAAAATTTCTTGACTGGACAAAGTTAAAGAAAACACATGCAAACACTCATGACCTTAGTTCCAGGGCTGGCCCTAGCCAAAGCTGTTAAGTAGGCAGATTTTCATTTTTCCAGGACTCTTTACTTCTCTATTCTCTGCCCTTTCCTCCATTTCAAAATCTTCCATTGCCAGACACCAAAGTCTTCGTGTCATCCTTCATGATGTTTACTGATCTAATTTACCCTGGTCTGTTATAGACATAGCTGAGGATGTTTGTATTTTAATGGAGCATTTAGTAGGTGTAGTTATTTCAAAGGAAGAGATCTCTAATGGTAGCATTACCACATTTCCGGGTAAAGGTGTCTTCTTGGGCCTCTCAAAAAGACCTCAATTAGCAACCAGTTGCTATTTCATTTCACTATCCTTTTACCCTCAGCCCAGGTGGTGGGTGCAGCTAAGTTCCCTGGGCACTAGTTGTTAGTTGTGCAATAGGAACCACCCATATTTAGGTTTTCTAGTTATAATCAACATCTCACCGGGGCTGTGAGTGAAAGAAACAGATTTAACTCATATGTGTTAAACATTTAAATCCGTGTTTACAATTAGTCCCACAAAACTTACACTATTATAAGAAATATGGCAAAAATGCTATCTGAAGGCCCTTGAGCCACTGTTTTCTGTAGAGAAGTGTGGATTATACCTACCCATCAATATGACACTGATTATCAGGCTGATACTAATGGTTCATGTTTAGTCCATGTTTGTTGAACAGACCAAGGATTTGGACCCTGGGACAAGACACATAGGAGGATCAGGAAAATGGTGCTAATTTCTTTTGTAAGAACTATTAGTGATTGATGGATGCCTATGAGACATGATTTTTCAAGTCTGTGGTGGAAAAAAGAGTGTTTTACATGAGGACAGAAGAATTTGGAATGTTGTCTCTTCCCCTGTCTGTTCCAGATCATCACTATCTCATAGATTTGAGTTATTTTTGTATCTTAAATGTCCTTATGCTGCTTTGAAAGATCCTAACTAACTCTACACCTCAGAGAAGACTGAAAAAGAGATACTGATTTGTCAGGGGCATTCTTTCTTCTCAGGTTGGGTAAATCCGTGATTGCCTGCTTTTCCTGAGGGAAAGAATTAAATTCTCATCACTATTGATAAGGTACAAATTTAGCATTCTGTTTTGGATCCACTAGTATTTAACTGACTGTGTCACTCCAATGTCAATGCTAGAGAAAGCTTTATAGGTATTTGAATTCTTTAGCCAGGACACATTTAAAATATCACTCAGACAATTTAGCAATTCATGCTAAGTGTGACCACAATGACAGCTGCATTGCATGGTATAAGTCTTACAGTCATTGTAGACCCTTCACATATCATTCATCACTTAAATATTAACGATTTTACCTCTCACATATTTCTTATATACAGCCCTTTCTAGATAGTCCTGTTGTTAGTTGCTCCAGTTCAAGCACTTATCATTCTAATTTTTACTTTTTTTGATGTAATTTCAGACATGAAGAAAAGTTACAAAAATAGTAAAATAACTCCAAGATGCCCTTCATCTACCCCAAATATTAACATTGCATCATATATATTTTTCTTTTTTATGTATATTTTCCTGAATTATTTGAGAGGCAGTCATAATGTCTTTGTACCCCCAAATACCTCATTATTTTTTAAAATGGCTTTTTAATTCCGTAACAATAGCACAATAATCAAAATCCATTGTGAACTTAACATTGACATAATACTATCATCTAATTTATAGATGTTATTGAGGTGCTCAGTTTGTCATGTAATGTCCTTGAGGCAGAAGAAAATCCCATGCCATGCCTCGCATTCTCTGGTCATATCTCTTTAGCCTACTTTCACCAGTCTGTCTTTGTCTTTCATGATATTGACATTTTTGAAGTGGACAGGCCAATTGTTTTGTAGACTGTCCTTCAATTTGGGTTTGTCCAATGATTATTCTTCATTAGAGTCAGGTATGTATTATTGGCAAGACTATTGGGGATGTGATGTTGTGTCCTTCTTAGTGCTTCATATGGGGAGGCACATGATGGCCATTTGCCCTATTACTGAGATGTCAACCTTGATCAGCTAGTCAAGGTCATGTCTGCTAGTTTTGTTTTGGTTTGTTTTTGAGATGGAGTCTTGCTGTCACCCAGGCTAGAGTGCAGTGGCGTGATCTCAGCTCACTGCAGCCTCCACCTCCCAGGTTCAAGCAATTCTCCTGCCTCAGCCTCCCAAGTAGCTGGGACTACAGGATCGTGTCACCACACCTGGCTAATTTTTGTAGTTTTAGTGGTAGAGATGGGGTTTCACCATGTTGTCCAGGCTGGTCTCCAATTCCCGAGCTCAAGTGATCTGCCTGCCTTGGCCTCCCAATGTGCTGGGATTATAGACATGAGCCACCACGCCAGGCCAGTGTCTGCTAGTTTCTATATTGTAAAATTACTACTTTTTCTTTTGTAATTAATAAGTGTCTAGAGAGGAGACCCTCCTCATTTTTCGTCAAAATTATGTGATCCCACTGTGCTGTATATTGATGGTTAGTCCCACTACATTTCCTTCCTACCCTTCTCCATTCTGCTTTGGGCTTACTAGGTTCACTTGGGAGGACCATGTCAGTCTGGTCCTCTGGTGTCTGGTTGGGTTAATCAAGGGGGAGTCAGTCCTGCAGGAGATCTGAGAAGGGTGAAGGATGAGGTCCAGGGCTATTTCTCCTTAGTTTCCTCCCCATAGTTTCCCTCCTCAAGGACATGCTGTGTTCCTCAATGGAAGGTCAGACAGACCATCTCTCAGGCTGAAGCTCTGGGTTTTGTAACTGCCTTCCCCGCTTGTTTGCTTCAAGATTAAGGATGGAAAAAGCATCCCTTGTAGTTTCCCTACGCTCTTTACATTCTTCCCAAACCTTTGTAAACTCTCTTCACGTTTCCCAATTTGAATGTTGTATTGGGCTGTTCTTGTGTTGCTATGAGACTGGGTAATTTATAAGACAAGAGGTTTAGTTGGCTTATGGTTGTGCAGGCTGTACAGGAAGCATAGCATTCATCTGCTTCTGGAAAAGTCTCAGGGGACTTACAATCACGGTAGAAGCCCAAAGGGGAGCAGGCACATCACATGGCGAAAGCAGGAGCAAGAAAGAGAGAGAGGGAGAGAGAGAGAGAGAGAGCATGAGGTGCCACACACTTTTAAACAGCCAGATCTTTTGAGAACTCACTTTCATGAAGACAGCATCAAGCTATGAGTGATCTGCTCCCATGATCCAAACACCTTCTACCAGGCCCCATCTCCATCATTAGGGATTAAGATTCAACATGAAATTTGGGCAGGGACAAATATTCAGACTTCCCACTAAGAGCCTTACAACACAGTCTTCTACTGCACTGTTTGCAATTTCTTTCCTATTTTCTCTCAGTTGCAGATACTGCTCATTGGACTTCAATACAGTCTCAACCCTGACTTGTTCTTCTGTCAGACCTGACTCAGGCAGAAAGTACACTGGATGCCAAAGGCATCAGGGAACTGGATCTAAGATGAGCTGTTCTGCTCTGCAGCCAGTCCTCCAGCATGCCTGGGGATTTTCCTTTACTCCCACATCACTGGCATAGCTTGTGCCAGCCGGCTTCTGCCTTGGTTTTCTGCTTAGCATTCTCATCTCCATTTGGGATGGAGTCTTTCTCTGACCCAGTATTTTTTTTTTTTTTTTTTCAGTAGGGCTGTAAGACTGTAAAATTTTGCTTCACTCTGCTGGTACCCTTCTCCAGAATGCTGGACCCTCACCCTCAGATCCCCATTTATTTTCTGAAATCATGTTTGGGATAGAATGGTTTTCCTAGGTGGGCCATCTTTCTTCAGTTTGCCCTTCCACACCCCTCTCCACCCAGTTCTTCTTTGTTTTCCCTTCCCCTCTCCATACTGACCCATGCAAACTTATCAACCCTTGCCTTCTGACTTCTAGCTGGGTTTGGCTAATGGGGAATGCTAGCAGGAGATTCAAGGGAGTGACTCAGTGAGATAGGAATATTTATACCGCTAGCTTCCTCCTTTTGGGGTTACCTTGAGCTGCTCACTTCTTTCCACTGAAGGTCAGAACTCCACACCAGGTGGTCCTCCGCTTCCACATTCTTGGAACTGTTCCCACTCTTCACCCTTTCTGGCCTAGGGTAGATTACAGCCTAGCTGAGCACTGGGGTATTGCATTTTTTGTTGTGGTCTAGCATTACATTGTTAAAAATATCCTTTTATCAAACCTTCTTTAATTATCCTAACCTGACTGTGATGAATGCTTCCTTCTGTGACCTTGACTGAAACAGCTTCTATGGACAGCCCTTTCTGCCTTGGTGGATCATCTAGTATCTGAAACATTTGCCAGACTCAGTGGATCTGAGACTGATGACAGCTGCAACCAAGCGTGAGGATCATTGTGCTCTTCTGGAGTGGTCATTTGATTGTAGACTACTTCTTTGGGCACCAGCCCTATACCTGGGTCAGTTTTTCCCGGCTTTGTCCCTGCCCAGTCCTAGACTCATTCCCCTCATTACTTACCCTGTTAAAGTATCAGCATGCCTTGTAGCAGAAGCAACAGTTATTCAAATGAAAACATGAGTCTCCCTATCTATAAGCTACATGAAACAGACTTTTGGTTTAGACCTGTTCCTTGTGATATCAGGACAGATCCCAGTCTTCTAATCCTATGCTACTGTGGATGTAAGGATGTGTCTAAAATATTCATACATAAACCACCAAAGACATGCTTTTTAATATGAAAGTACAATTTAGTTTGCTAATTTAAATTGCAGTTGGTTTAGATATTGAAACATTAGTATAATAAGCTTCATTCTGCTAGCATTTACTGTCAAGAATATCCTGTACCTACTTGATTACCCTGTAAATCTCTCCATCTATGGAGATATTTGAAAGTGTTTTAAAAGTTGAGCTAATAGATTGCTAGTCACGTTTTAATATTTTCAGCTTCTCATTGTTTTTAGAATAATAAAATTTTCACATAATTCAGAAATGTTTCTTTGTGAATATCTTAAGTTGTGTCAGATTCAAAGGATAATTCATAGTGAATTGCTCTAAATTGCAATATGCTACTTTGAAGGCTTTTTTTAAATTAAGCTTGCGTTATGGGATCATTACGTCTGGAGTTTTCTAGTATGTTATTTTTGTAGCATATTAACTCTACTTGTTGGTAATGTTTGAACTCTAAGTTTTGGTGGGATATTACCTACCATGATGTTTTAGAGTGACTATTTCTCCTTAGTTTTGAGTTGGTATATGCATGATTGGACAGGCTTTGCTATTTGGCTTCTGTTAAATGACTGATTGTCTTGGCCATTTCCTAATGAGCTTGTGTTTATTTCTGTTGAGGTTGGCATTAATAAATCTTCTCAGAAAATATGCCAGGGACTGACCTGGAATAGACTCTCAGTGAATTTTTAGCTTTGAGGATATTTCTTCTATGTCAGGATTCAGGCCAACTAGCATCACCGTGTACTAGGACAGAATTGTCAATGACCACCTTTTTCCTATTCTGTGAACTAAAGGGACCATCGAAACTACTTAGTCAAAGATATTAAATAAATTTATTAGTTAGAAGATAAGCAATATCTAGGATCTTATTTAGAATATTCTAAGGCCCAATTCACTTATAGTAAAGACAGATAGAGGAGGAATTTTCAGTAGAGATCATAAACAATTGTGTAAATTCCTGCTTATAGCCAGTGTTTTAATATTGAGGGCTAGCTGTTTATTTGCTTATTTGTTATTCTTTTGTCATCATCTATTTGACCCTTATTTGCCATATATGCAGTTATTAAAGATTAAGAGAAGAGAAAACATTTAGAAGAGCTGAAAATAAGTTGATAAAGTTAAGTTTTAATTTTGTCCCAGTTAATTTGAGCTGTCTGTATCCCTTTGCCATTTGAAGTACCTAGAATATTAGTGCTTGGAGAGACCCTAGAAATGATTGATTCAGCTCTGATTTATTGATTAGGAAAGTGCTCGAACAGTTTACAAATTTACTAGGGCTTAATTTGCTAATAATTTTATCCTGTTTTGTAAAAATAGCTGTGATAAAATAATGTTATAATTCTTCTTACAGATACGTTTTAAAAAATTGCTGGGAGAGGCAGTATAACATTTTTTTAGCTGTTGTTTTACGTGAGCAAACTCATAATAATAAAATAGAGGATAACTGCACAGATATCAGGAGCCTGAAAGAGGTCTAACTAATTAAATACTAGGATTTCTTGCCGCTGCTCCCCGAATTTTATTAAAATTTCTGCTTCTCTACTGCTAGATTTCTTGTTGACTTGGTCTCGTTTATGTCTAGGCCTTGACCTGGGAATCTATGCTATTTAACTTTGTTGTGTTATACAATATAGAAGGCAAGTGGAAAAATGCAAAGGAGCCTCATGGTAAATGAGATTTGGACTTCCCCAGACATCTTTATCTAGCCGTGCAAACCACCTGTTAATGGAAACACCCTAAGTCCTATGCCCATATCTTAGCTTCCAGATATAATGTGGCTGTAAAGTAGCAGGGACAGCGAAAAGTAATCAGGTCATTTGTAGAAACTTTTCTTCTCACTTTGTTGCCTGAAAATTGAAAGCTGACAGTTTAACCACTGACAATGAGAATGCTGTCAAGATGCTAATGTTCAGGCAGTTTCCTTTCTAATAGTCATGCTTTATTAGAGCAGTACCCCTTTATTCCCCAAAGATGGGGAAAACATATAGTGATGCTATGGACTTCTGAGAAATACCTTCTGCTCAGATTGGATACCTAGGTGACAAAGTAAGAATGTATTAATTCATGGACTAGGTACATAGTTGGCCCTTTTGATAACTGAGTCAAGAGACTACCTTGATACTCTACCTTGTCTCCCTTAAAGTAGGTTTATAGTTTACCTTAAGGCTAAAGTCAATTTAAATAAAGAGAACCCTGGCTGAAAATCTCTCCCAACTCCTAATATTGAGTTAACCTGCCTAAAGTAGCTGAGCACCAGATGTTTTCACCCTGCCTCATTTTTCTTATCAGTCGGCCTCCCAGGCTGTTACCTTATGACAGTTGAGACACTTCAATATTGAAGTCAGAGGAAAACTGGTCCAGGACTGAAGCTAAATACTATTAGCATGCTGCTGATACCATCCTGAGGTACCAACTCACTGACCCCAGCTTTAGAAAACATTAAATGGTTTTCAGGCCTAAGGACAGGACACATGGTTTGGGTCTTTGAAGTTGATACTTTTATGTCAAATTTAGCTTTGGCGTATAAGTGAACTGACATAACTAAGCTGAAAATGTGACTGTAAAGCAGGAAAATATCAATGACTATTTAAGTCAAATTACACTATGAAAGCTTTGCATTTACAAAATGCTTTCACATGCATTGTCTCCACTGATTCTCCCAGTAATCCAGCAGGGCAGGCCAGGAGATAGTTTCATTCTGTTTTACAGATGACAAATCGGAGAGCTATAAAGGCTGAGAGATTTCCCCATGGATACTGTGGAGTTGATATCTGATCTTCTGGCTCCTAGTCCAGCACTCTTTCCACTGTGCTACACTGTCTGAGAGAGAGAGATCTTCAATCAGCCAGCCAGCCAGCCTATCAGCTAAGTGGACTGTGCACACAGGGGATCCAGAGCTATGTACTAGTCATTGTACACCAGGCACATATTGTTTTTCTCTTTGTAAATCCAAAATGACTAGGTAAAGAATTTCATCTGTTTGGTAATCATGTTGGTTTAAAGGTACACAATGCAACAAATTTACAAATTAGTTATCCTGAAAACTTTAGATGAAAATTATATTCCACATTGTGCCTGCTTAGTATAATTTAAAAATATATTTGTTGTAATTTTTCTATGGGTTATTCTTTCCATTTCTTTTAGATGAATGAAACAACTCATTTACTTTGAACTGCTTTAAAGACTGTGAGTATATACACACACACTAAATGTCCTATGGCCTGTTTCCACATTAAAAAAAAAAATCCATTTAGTGATCAGAAAGTCAGTGCATTTCGGTATCCATAATGCAAAGAAGGAAAACATGAATAGACCTAGAATGATTAAAGTCAATACATTATTTTCTAATCCTATATTATTAAAAGAAGGAAGAATGAAAAGAATAAAGAGAGAAGGAAAGGAAGGAAGGGAGGAAGAAAAAAATGGAAACTGGACAAATAGAAGCCTGAAATAAAGAGTTGTGTCAACTATTTATTTTGTAATTTCATGTGCCTGCTAATGTAAAGATACTAACTTTGCTATTGTAGAGATCTAAGGCATAGATTGGCTCTGTTTTCCTGTATTCTTGTTCATTTTTGCTCTCTGAAAGCTTCCCCTTTTTTCTTCCACAAATGTGGTTTCATATCTGGTGTAGCATATGTATTACCTATGCTCCACTTAGCCTACCAGACATTCCACAGTATTTAAAATAGTTTAAACTTTTAGTTTTTATTTTGTCCTATTGCTTTCTCTAATAACAGCCCTGACTTCAAAGATCACAGAGATGAGTTTTAGAGTTGAAAAAATAAACTTAGGCATCCCCTAACTAAGGTGGCTCCTAGTACTAAATACATAAATTTTATGCTCAAGACATAGATATTGAAGAATAAATACCCTAAGGATAGCAAGTATTATGGTGACTGGCCCTTCTGCCCACTTTTTTTTAGTGGTTATGGCTCTTTGGGGGTTCTTAGGAAACAAAGAAACACAGAGACTATTCAGCAGGAAAAATCTTAGGAAATTTTACTTACCATACGGTGCTTATTATATAGTAGAGTCAGACATTAACCTGGATTAAACCTGAATCTAAGGCAAAGTTTAATAAAGATTTTGAATTTATGCTTCCAGTACAGAAGCAAAAGATATATGATTGGCACCTCCAGCAAGAACTCTGCATGTTGAGACATGGTGGTATTAATACAACAGTTCAGGGGTATTATCAGTTAAGCAGATTTTTGTAGGATGCCACAAGGACTTAACTGTCAGGTAAAACATTGATCGATCATGAAAGGGAAAGTTTGGCAGTTTCTCATGGACTGTATGCTGTTATGTATGTAAAAGCACAATGACTGAACACTGAGGGAATGAAAAATTATGGTTGTAGTGCTCTGGAATTTAAATGAAAGACAGCACTGATCAGAGGGGAGGAGGTAGAGGTGAACATTAGGCCTGAATTCTGAATTTCATGGTAGGATATGGTCTGGGGAAACTCATTTGGATTCTAGGCTCTGCTGCAAACCATTCAAGAAAAGTGTGTCTTTTGGCCATCATTACAGAAATAGCACACATCAGAAATTCCAATCAATTGGGTGGGGCACACTGGCAGATACTATGGTGATCAAAACTCTTCTTTCATTTATTTGCTTGTTTGTTTATTTAATTTTTATAGCAGCAGATCTTGAGCATCTTGGGTTACTTAAAAGGACATGGAAACTGTCAGAACGAAATTTTTTCAACCATATGACATTCATCATGTCGTGGAAGTCAGGTAAAGGCCTAGTTCAAGCTAACATAAAATTTTTACAAAGAATTTTAAAGTTCTAATATTGAAACATTTTTCTGAATATATAATTCCATCTCTCTCCTGGTTATCTGGGCAGCCCATTTAACAAAGAGAGCAGTGTTTCTTGTCCAGGGACTTTGAACACTTCTTTGTTACTTACAGACTTTCAACATTATGAAATCTTATCAGAAGCTTACATATCACTTCCATCAAAGACAGCTGGAGATAGCAGAAATGTTCAAAAGTGACTAATTAGGGCAACAGAAACAACCAAAGGAACACAAAAATCAGTATCTGGCCATTCTTTGCCCTCTGCTTTAGGGTGAGAGCAAAATTCTGGTAGAAAAGTGGAGAAAAGTTGGTTTGCTATGTTTTTGTGACTGTTAGAAATTCAATCTTTGGGGCAGACACAGTGGCTCATGCCTGTAATCCCAGGACTTTGAGAGGCTCAAGGGGGTGGATCACTTGAGCTTAGGAGTTTAAGACTAGCCTGGATAACATGGTGAAACCCTGTCTCTACAAAAAAATACAAAAATTAGCAGAGCATAGTGACGCATGCTTGTAGTCCCATCTACTTGGGAGGTCAAAGAGGGAGAATTACTTGAACCCAGGGGGAGGAGGTTGCAGTGAACCAAGATCATGCCACTGCACTCCAGCCTGGGCAACAGGGTGAGATCCTGTCTTAAACAAAAATAATAATTCAATCTCTGTAAACGTAGATCTATGCAACCTTAATTTAGCAATATCATTCAACATCAAGAATGTCCAGAATCAATCTGTAGTGATAGATCCCAAGTGACTGCTCTGGGTTTAATCTCAAAATACTTAGGTTTGATGCAACATTCATTTGAAGGCACAATGAGCAATAGGCATGTAATTATACAGAAATGTATGCTTTTGGGATTGCTATTTTAACTAACACTGCAAAGACTGCAGCACATTTGTGATACCAGGGAGCAAGAATGTCTGATGGATGTTGAAAGTTCTAAGGAACCCTGCTTGTATTTCACTGTGTTCTGTGTAACCTCCCCGGCTTCTGTCAAACAAGTAAACAGATCAGTGTTTTCCATCTTTTTTTTTTTTTTTTAACTTAAACACATGTCAATGAAGTATGTAATCTATCTAGGTCCCTTAGAAATTAAAAAAATATTATTTGTGTGATATATGATAAAGAAGTGATTTTAAAGGCAAGGAAACTTTTCAGATCAGTATGTCTTTAAAGATTATGGTATAAATTTACAATCCTCTTCTTCATATTGTTTTTATATGCATTGTGCAGTAGTCACTGTATATTTAAATGTAGCTTTAGGCTTTAGAAAATGTTTAATTTTCCTGAATTTTATTGTAAGAGAAAAGGTTATAGAGATAGCCCTCAGAGGTGAAATATAAGCAGAGAAAAATCATGATTTACTGATAAATCAGTTAAAAATAATAGTACCTCATGTTTCATTTGGGATTAAATAGATATTACAGTATACACTAAAATGCAACTTCATTTCATGCATCAAACCTTGACAAAAAACTGCTTTTGTACCTATACTTAGAATTCTTACATTTTGCTTTATAAAAAGCTAGCTTATTTTTGTAATTTTTGTCTTTTGTTTCTAAATGGTAGGGTAAGAGAGAAGTTTTCAAGCTGCTATTTTCAAGCACTTATCCACAAATAACATATTGAGGGTTTAGAAAGTCTTTATTCATAACAAATTATGAGTCAAATTGAATAAAATGTTATCGTATTTTCTTTTTCAACAATGGTTTTTAAAACGCTAGAAGTACATTGATGTGCCAACTAAAAGTTTTGATCAGATGCATGCAATTTATAAATTCAGTGTTGATTATCTTGAAGAAAATTTTCAGAATTATCATTTTGATGCTTCTTATCAAAATTATACATTGCAAACTGCTGTGATTTGAATGCTCCCTTCAAAACTCATGATGAAATTTAGTTGCCAGTGTAACAGTATTAGGTGACGAGGCCTTTTAAAGGTAGTTAGGTTGTGAGGACAGAGTCCTGCATTAATCCATTACTGGATTAAAGCCGTTGTTGAGGGAGTGGACTATGGATAAAACGGTGAAGTTTGGCCCTCATTTCTCTTTCTGTCTTGTGCGTTCGCTTGCCCTTTTGCCACAGGATAACACAACAAAACAAGATGCCAGAGCCATGCTGTTGGACTTTCTGGCCTCCGGAACTGTGAGAAATACATTTCTTTTCTTCATAAATTACTCAGTCTTTAGTGTTCTGTTACAGTGGCAGAAAATGGGCTAAGACAGAAATAATAGAATTCTATTCGTAAAAAAGAGGTGAAAAGAGAATTGACTAGACGATTCTGGGGTGACTGACAACATCAAAGAAATCTCAAGGACCAGGTTTGAAAAGGAGTAAAAACCTGGGAACTCTTAAGATCTTGTGGGCAGTGGCTAATTAATAGTTCTATCAGAGTGAATCACAGAGATGAATCAGCATCTGTGATTTTTCTTCCTATCCTTGGCCAATTCACTTTCCTTTGCAAGAAAAGCGATTGGCCAAGGGCAACTGTAACCCAGAATAGGCCAATCCAATCCCCTTTCCTGCTGAGGAAGGGAAGGGGATTGGATTGGCCTATTCTGGGTTACATGCTCACTGCTTGGCTATGGGAGAGAGGAGTGCCTTGGTTGACAATCTCACTTTTATTGTACACATTATGGACGAGGTATTGGTATCTTCCTAAAAGAAAATTATAGCGCTATCATCAGAAGGTGCTGTGTGAACATGAATAACACATGCTAACATGTATGCCTTTCTGTCTCCAATCAGTCATTCATTACAAGTGTTAAGTTATATAATATATGACTAAGAATAAAAATTAAAATAAGTAATTGAAGAATACATATAATACTTGATTAGTAGTATTAACCTGGGTACTAAATTGACTGAAGAATATCTATCTCATTGCCATTGGGTGCCATAAATGTTCCATTGATAAACTTCTTGGAGACTATAAGAAGTTTCTTATTTAAAGAAAAACTATTTTAAAGAAAACTATTATTTTACTTATTAGTTTAACATGCCCCCTCCCACTGCTGTAGTATACCCTTTTTAGGCTTCTTGGCATTCATTGCACTTTCCCATGGCAGCATTACCCCAGTTTTCCCTTTGTTTCAGGGGAAAACAGCTTCATCTCCAGCACCATGATTGGGCCCTGATGAACTGAAGCCAAGATCATTCACCTGACCTCAAGGATTAGGTCCTACTGGACCAACCTGGGCCAAAGACGAACCAGTCTATTTTCTGGGGACTTCTGGGGAACATGAATTCTTGTTTTTTCCTCAGAATTGATGTGAAAAGACACACATTTTTTTCCTCTAGGTGGTATGCATGCAATGGTTTGAATGTGTTCCTTATAAAGCATGTGCTGGAAGCTTAATCCCCAGTGCAACAGTGTTGAGAGGCAGAGCCTAATGGGAGATATCTAGGTCATGAGGGCTCTATCCTCATGAATGGATTGAGGCCAATGATAAAAGGCTCAAGACTGTGAGTTTTACCTCTTGTTGTCTGTTGCACTCCCTGTCTCTCACCTTCTGCCACAAGATGATGCAGCAGTAAGGCCCTCATCAGATGCTGGCCCTTTTATCATGAACTTCCCGGCCTCCAGAACCATGAAAAATAAATTTGTTTGTTATACATTGTTCAGTCTCAGGTATTCTGTTATAGCAACACTAAACGAACGAAGACAGTAGGTTACAGATATGAGCCTAATACTGCTGCAGCGTTTTGTTAAAATGAGAGGTGTCAAGTCTAAAGTCAAAGTTGAAACAAGAAGGAGAGTAAATACAATAGAAGTACAGAGAAATGGAGTTGGGGCCCATAGAATCAAACTGCACCTGAAGCTGTCATTACTTGTAGGCCTTAAATGAGCCCCAAATATAGTTTATTTATATTTATTTATTTATTTATTTATTTATTTATTTATTTATTGAGACAGAGTCTCATTCTGTTGGCCAGGCTAGAGTATGGTGGCATGATCTTGGTTCACTGCAACCGCTGCCTCCCAGGCTCAAGCAATTCTCCTGCCTCAGCTTCCCAAGTAGCTGGGATTACAGGCGTGTGCCACCACGCCTGGCTAATTTTTGTATTTTAATAGAGACGGAGTTTCACCATGTTGGCCAGGCTGGTCTCGAACTCCTGACCTCAGGTAATCTTCCCTCCTTGGCCTCCCAAAGCGCTGGGATTACAGGCGAGTGCCACCTTGCCTGGCCTTGATTTTTTAAGCTAGCTTGAGTTGGGGTTATTGTTATTTGCATCTGAAACCATCATAACTGCTACATTGTCAGAAAAACTTTGCGAAACCAAGAGTCCATAAATTATTGGCTGCAAAATACTGGATTACATGATATCAAAGGTCATCTCTCACAGTATATACTTTGTGATATTAATCTGGTAATAGAAGATAAAATTGAAGACAAGTTGGAGAAATGTGTGTTCAATGTTAGACATGCATTCTGCAGTGAATCTCAGCCTTATTGTCGAAGTATGTTTATTACCTAGTTAGCTACTTTTAATTCAGAAAGAGGAAATTTCCTGATTTAATTTTTCTTTTTGTGTTTTGTGTAACTATATTTTTCTGGCGTCTTCAAGTTTTTTCTTTTAATACATCATCTTTATGCATAGTTTCAAATTTTATTAATGGTCTCAATTTTTAATTTTTGTTGGGCAACAGGAAATTACAAAACATAATACGTAGTTAATACATGTATATTGAATTAAGGTTATTATTTTATAAGCAATCTATTTCTAAACCAGTAGTTTTCAAATTTGACTGCCTATTAGAATCACCCGGGTAGTTTTAAAATAGTGGTTCTCAAAGTTTAGTGCACATATCACATCACCTCGTGGGCTTGTTAAAAAATATTTAGGCTGGTCACAATTTTCTGATTCAGTAATTCCAGAGCGGGGGACCAAATTTTGCATTTCTAACTAGTTCTAGGTACTACTGATGCTACTGGTCTAGATTTTTCCTGATTATTTGAAACAAAATCTTCCAGATTGGGGTGGTTTTTAAGGCTCCCCAGATAATTATAACGGAGGGCCAGGCTGAGAACCAGCAATCTGAACAGAGAAGGATGACTGGCTTTTATTTTCTGTGTAAGCCCTTATACAGGCCCTTTTATTATTCCGATAAAAAATTCCCTTTCACATCTCAGTGAATTATTTGATCCACTCTATCTCATTAGAATAGGTCAATAAACATTTTTTTTTTTCCAAAAAAAGAAAATACTGCAGTTGATTACTCAGGAGAATCATAAGCCACGTATCAACTATCTCCTGCCCCAAAAAGAACTATAGACTAACTTAAAATAATTTATGTAGTAATTTTTATCATTCAGGGTCCAACCTGGAAAACAGAAATAATATACTTTAATATGGAGAATTGCTTACATAGGTCATGTAAAAGATTAGCAACTGCTGGAGGGACCAAGGAAGAAGGAGATGTTATCAGAGCCCAGGAGCCTGATATACCTGAAGAATGCTGCAGCTGGGGTGGGCTTTCCCAGGGGTAGTTGGAGCCAAGGAGGAGGAGATGTAGCTGTTGTCAGAGAAGCTCCCCAAAGTAGAGAGGGAGAATTCTGTCCTGTCTTCCTTTTGTGTCTTCCATCAGCACTTCTCATTGGCTAAATTCACCAGAATAGCAGCTGACATGGGAGTTTGGGTGAGTCCCTTGGGCATACAGAACAGAGTAGATGAGAAGAAAGCGGAGGAATGAATGGATCTGAGGGCAAATATGCCAAGGACCAATACACTGTTCTTATTTCTGGGACAATTCAGTTTCTTATTGACGAAATTGAGAGAACGAACATCTGTGGGTGTCACTTCACTCCTAAGAACACTTGGGCTTTAGCTACTTCACTGGAATTTTAATTTAACTTAAAAATGTGTGTTTATGTGTGGGATATATGAGTGTGCTATATATATGTGTAGCTTCCTTTGGCCAGCTGACAACCTACTTCAAACACTATACAATTAACCCTTAAACAACATGGGTTTGAACTCTGAGGATCCACTTATATGCAAATTTTCTTCTTCTTCTGCCACCTACTCAGACTGCAAGACCAACCCCTCCTCTTTCTCCTCCTCCTCAGCCTACTCAATGTGAAGACAATGAAAATGAAGACCGTCATGATGACTCGCTTCCACTTAGTGAATAATAAATATGTTTTCTCTTCCTTATGATTTTCTTAGTAACATTTTTACAGTAAGAATACAGTATGTGTACTTCTTTTACAGTAAGAATATGGTAACATTCTTTACAGTAAGAATACAGTATGTGAAACATGTAACGTACAAAAAATGTCTTAACTGGCTGTTTATGTTATCAATAAGGCTTCCAGTCAACAGTAGCTATTAATAGTTAACTTTCTGGAGACTCAAAAGTTATACATAAATTTTCTACTGTATGGAGGGGTTTGCATCCCTAACCCCCACATTTTTCAAGGGTCAACTATAGCCAGCTTTTAAAGTAAAACCTAAGTCTCCAGAATAACAGTCATAATTTTATAATGTGATATACACTTATATTAAATATATAATATTATTAACTATTACTAATAATTGACTTCTTGTCAAATTCTACCTCTTCTGAGAGGATTAGTTTTAGGAATTCTTTCAACAGTTCCACATTAAGAAATTAATAACCGTGCTAGCCTTAGTCCAGACCTGAATGTTTGGATGACATCTTCTGGGTCCTGTTGGTGAATTAGAAACTATAACATTATTCAGACATATCTTGAGATATTGTAGATTGGTTCTAGACTAGCACCATAAAGCATATATTGCAATCAAGTGAGTCACATGAAAGTTTTGGTTTTCCAGTGCATATAAAAATTATGTTTATACTGTACTATATTAAGTGTGCAATAGAAGTATGTCTAAAAAAGTACATACCTTAGTTAAAAATATTGTATTGTTAAAACATGCTAATGATCATCTGAACCTTCAATGAATTGTAATCTGTTTGATGATGAAGGGTCTTGCCTCAATGTTGATGGCTGCTGACTGATCAGGGTAGTGGTTACTAAAAGTTGGAGTAGCTGTGGCAATTTCTTAACATAAGATAGCAATGAAGTTTGCTGCATCGATTAACTCTTCTTTTGACAAAAGATTTCTCTGTATTGAGGAATTCTTTTAGATAGCATTTTACCCACAGTAGAATTTCTTTCAAAATTAGAATCAATCCTCTCCAAACCTGCCACTGCCGTATTAATAAGTTTATGAAATATTTAAATTCTTTGCTGTCATTTCTACAGTGTTCACAACATCTTCCCCAGGAGTAGATTCCATCTGAAGAAACCAGTTTCCTTGCTTATCTGTAAGAAGCAACTGCTCATTCATTCAAATTTTTATCCTGAAATTGCGGAAACTCAATACCACCTTAGGCTCCAAGTCTAATTCTAGTCCTCTTCCTATTTTCACTACATCGCAGCAACTTCTGCCACTGAAGTCTTAAACCCCTCAAAGACATTCATGAGGGTTAAAATCAACTTCTTCCAAGCTCCTGTTAATGTTGATATTTTTGACCTCCTCCTGTGAATCACAAATGTTCTCAATGGTATCTAGAAAGGCAAATCCTTTTTAAAAGGTTTTCAATTTACTTCGCTCAGATCCATCAGAAGAATCACTTTCTATGAAATTACTTCTTGATCCATGGGCTGCAGAACGGATGTTCTGTTAACAGTGAAGGAAACAATATTAATCTCCTTGTACATCTCCATGAGAGCTCTCATGTAACCAGGTATATTGTCAATGAGGATTAATATTTTTATTTTTTATTTTTGAGACAGAGTCTTGCTTTGCTGCCCAGGCTGCAGTACAATGGCCCAATTGTAGCTCACCAAACCTCCACCTCCTGGGTTCAAGCAATTTTCCTGCCTTAGCCTCCAGAGTAGCTGGGATTACAGGTGCGCACCATCACGCTCGGCTAATTTTTTTGTGTTTTCAGTAGAGACAGGGTTTCGCCATGTTGGCCAGGCTGGTCTCAAACTCCTGGCCTCAAGTGATCCACCCACCTCGGTGTCCATAAATGTTGGGATTACAGGCATGAGCCACCGTGCCCGACAGAATGTAAAATTTAAATCACCATAACAAAGGCTAAGAATATGAAATAGTGGAAGGAAGGCATGTGATGGGCTTGTTCCCTTACAGCCAGGATACACTGAGGTACTCATGTGCAAGATTTGGAAGTCAGTAGTGATGGGGAAGCTGTGCTTCTGTTTTTGCTGAGGGTAAACTTGATCTTGGAACAGTTGGTTTTCTGCAGTAAGGGAGGCTGTAGTAAATTCTTGAGTGTTGAGAGATGAGACATGGAGCTTGCATTTTGCTGGTGTGGATTGTGGATAGAGGGGTGTGTTCCTGGAATGAGCATTTGCATTTTCCCTGTTCTCCAGATTTCCCTTATATTTGAGGATCATTTCTGGAAGCTATGGCTAAATCTTTCTCCTCCAGCCCATCCATTGCTAGGTAAGTTTCTCTTTCTCTATATAAATGACTTTTCTGATTAGATAAACCGGAGGGATTCTATATCATCAACTAAATCTTAATATACTAATAAATGCTAAAAAGCACAAATGGTAATATTTCCCCTGATTTCCAGAAATATACTTCACATTTGTTAAACATCTTACCCTAGAAGGTGGCAGAAAATGAACTAGATACGAAGATTTTGACTGAATAAATTTGCTTATGGGTGTTGGTTTATGTTATTTTGAAATGTAATTTTAATTATTTATTTTTATCACTGTACACATATACATCGCTTAAAAAATCAAATTTTTACTAGGATTATAACACAAAAACAGACACTATGTTAGTCTACCTTTCTATACCTCAGATTCCTACTCCTTAAAGATATTTAGCAATTTCTTCTGGAATTTACCTTTTCTTTCTAAATAGCATGCCTATGTTATTTCTTGAGTTATTCCACTTTTATTTATTATCTTTTTACTTCCTTTTGTGGAAGATGAAAGGTTATCTTTTCTCCACTCTTCCATGACCAATATAAACATCTTTGCACATTCCTTTTCTCACCATTTTCTTACCCAGATACCAAATTTGTATGTCTTTGGTGTTTACATTGTCATGAGTATACAGACATTACAGCTGAATCATGTAGTATACAAGAATCACCTTTCCTTTCTCAGACATTAAATTTTTTTTCCCCTGTGGCAATAATTATCTTACTTTTGCTTGGCTTTCTATGTACTTCTGTGTTAATTCGGCCAAAAATTTCCTGCAGAGGTATAAGTCTCCCGCAAGATATTAAAACACATCAGGTCACTTTGTAATTTTTTTTCATTCTTCTTTCCTTCTTGGAAATACTCATTTGAGAGCCCACAGTCTTTCGGCTCCTAGAAGAAGCAGACTAGGCCTATTGTACAACTGTCAATTAAAACCTCCTCTTACGTTAAATCCCCGATTTCCTGAATCTTGGGTTTTCAGGTTTCTTGGTTTATTACCCCATTTTGGTAGTACATTTCCTCTAGCAGCTTTCTGTGGTAAACGTTTTTTTGGAGGGAACTTATATTTCTTTATACCATATTCATTTGAATGATGAGTTAACTGGGTGTTAATGTAATGTAATATTATTAAATGCCCATGTGATATCCCAGCCCTGAGATGTGCCTGGTGCATCCTGAACTAGAATTCTTCTAGTTAATCTTTCTTGAGAGTAAAAACCCTAGTTCTTTCCTGAGGTCAGGAAGGGCAGTTCTGTGAATGCTTGGAATTGCAGAGAAGATAAATTTCTTGTGTAGATGATCAATTTGTTCTATTTTCAGCCCCACCTACACCCCCCTCTCTTTCAGAAATACCAGGCGTCTCCAGTTTCCTGGGGTCCTGCATTGTGAGTTGCAAGATATTTCTAGTCTGCTGGGTTAATAACCACTCATCCTCTACTTTTTAGCTCTTAAAATTCTGTTGTTGCCATCATGCTCTCTTTGTTCTTACAGGTTTATACTTTTTTATTCCCTCCACTATTAATTTAGAGGGATTTGAGGAGTGGGGAGAAGAGGTTGATATATGTATACAATTTGTCATATTTCATTGGAATTTCTTTGGTCATTGGTTTTATTATTTACTTATTTTTTTTTTGAGACAGAGTCTTGCTCTGTCACCCGGGGTGACATGCAGTGGTGTGATCTTGGTTCACTGAAACCTCCGGCTCCCGGGTTCAAGCAATTCTCCTGCCTCAGTCTCCTGAGTAGCTGGGACTACAGGCACATACCACCATGTCCAGCTACTTTTTGTATTTTTTGGTAGAGATGTGGTTTCACCATGTTGGCTAGGCTGGTCTCAAACTCCTGACCTCAAGAAATCCACCCACTTTGGCCTCCCAAAGTGCTAGGATTACAGACGTAAGCCACCCAACCTGGTCAAGGATTTTGGACCTTTTAACAAATTCAGAAACTTAATAACATAATTTTGTTAGATGTAAAAACAGACCAGTTTCAGAAAATTCAGTAACTTCAGGAGAATTTTTTTTTTTTAGTTACCTGAAATGTCCCATAATTGTTCCTTTTAATTTTAACTTAGCTAACTAGTAATAATTACCCATGTCAACATTTGGCTGTTTGCCCTTTCCTCTCTTTAACATGGTTCATGCATAGTCTTTTGTTGACTGGTTCTGTTTTCTCGTTCTCTTGATATTTGTATTTCAGGTTTCTATTATATTAATTCACAAAGGCACTGCAGGGCATTTCTCTGCTAATATTAGCTATACTTTGGGTTAAATTCTCATCTAGGAAACATCTGAACTTAGAAGATGGTTTTCCTTTGGGTCACTGCTTCAGGAATGCCAACTGAGTCTAAGAAGAGATACATAAATCCTCATAATACAGTATTATTAAATGCCAGACAATAGGATGCCTGGGTGAGTAGGAGGGTCTTAGGTGACATCTCCAAATACGAGGCTGATATTGACTTTAAAGTGCCTGCTTTTTGTGCTTATAGAGGTAGCATATAAAATTTGTAGAAAATTAACCTGAAGAAAAGCATAAAAATGAAATTTATCTTGATTTCCACAATTCAGATATATCATCTGTTAATCATTATTGATATGTTTAGGTTGTTTTTATCCAGACTTATTTCATGTATAAATATGCATTAAAAATATTTTATTATAGAAAATCTCAAATGTGCCTAAAAGTAGATAGAAGAGTATAATGATCTCTATGTACTTGTTGTCTGTCTTCCACAGTTAGCATTTTGCCAATCACGTTTCATTTATTCCTCACTTTATTATCTACTCATTGCTCACCTCCACTTTTTTGGCTATAGTATTTTAAAACAAATCCCACAAGTCATTTGATTTCACCCATATATACTTCAGTATATATCTTAACAGGTAAAGTTTTTCTTTTGGTTTTAACATCAGTGCATGCTATTATCAGTCTCATAATAATTAAAATAGCAATTCTTGGTCAGGCATGGTGGCTCACTCCTGTAATCCCAGCATTTTGAGAGGCCGAGGGGGGCAGAACAGTTGAAGTTAGGAGTTCGAGATCAGCCTGTTCAACACGGTGAAAACTGTCTTTACTAAAATTACAAAAATTAGCTGTAATCCCAGCTTCTTGGGAGGCTGAGTCAGGAGAATCACTTCAACCCGGGAGGCAGAGCTTACAGTGAGCCGAGATCGTGCCATTGCATGCCATCCTGGGTGACAAGAGTGAGACTCTGTCTCAAAAAAAAAAAAAAAAACTAAACAATTCTTTAATATTATCTAGTGTCAATGCATATTTAAATTTTTCTAATTATCTCAAAGATTACATTAAAAAAAAAAGTGGAGTCTGTTAATAAGGATCCAAATAAAGTTCACATATTTTAATACATTTAGTTCATGTATTTTTAAAGTTTCTTTTAGTCCAGTTTCTTCTCCTTTTTTAAAAATGCCATTCCTTTGTGAAATAGCCCATTTGTTTTATAGATTATTTTACACCTGCATTTGACTAATTGCTTCCTCATGGTGTCATTTAACCTGTTTCCTGATTTCCAATATTTTCTGATGGATTGGTGGTCGGATTTCGAAACTTGATTTAATTCCGGTTCACTTTTATGTGTTATTATTTTTTGACAGCCATATTTCATAGGCGATACTGTGTACTCTGTTATGTCACATCCAGAAGAACATGTCTCATTGTCCCATCTTTCATGATGCTGAGCTTGATCAATTGGTTTTCACAGTATCAGACTGATCCACCTATTGCAAAGTTCGTTAATGGTTTCATCATCCATTATAAACTTTTTTTGTACTTACAAAATAGTGACCCTCTGATTCTATTATTCTTTTTGCACTTGTTAGCAAGAATTCTTCTGTGAAGAAAGAACTTCCCAGGCCAGGGACGGTGGCTCAGGCCTGTAATTCCAGCACTTTGGGAGGCTGAGGTGGGCGGATCACAAGGTCAGGAGGGCGGATCACGAGGTCAGGAAGGAGGATCAGGAGGTCAGAAGATTGAGACCATCCTGGCCAACGTGGGGAAACCCGGTCTTTACTAAAATACAGAAAATTAGCCGGGTGTGGTGGTGTATGCTTGCAGTCCTGGCTACTCAGGAGGCTGAGGTAGGGAAATTGCTTGAACCCGAGAGGCGGAGATTGCGGTGAGCTGAGATGGCGCTACTGCACTCTAGCCTGGAGACAGATCGAGACTCTGTCTCAAAAAAAAAAAAAAAAAAAAAAAAAGAAAGAAAGAAAGAAAAAGAAATAACTTTCTTCATCTAGTTATTTGTTTATCCTGAAATACAGCTAGTAAAGGAAATACAGGAAAATACATTTTCCTTTACTAGTTCTCAGATTCATAAATTGCTTAACCAACAATCTCCATACATACCTTTTTTTTTTTACACTGTTCGATGAGCGGCTTCCCATCTCATGTAAAGTTTTCAGACATCTATCAATTATAAATGTAAATGTAAATGTAAATGTAAATGTAAAACTGGTGGAATACTTGATAACGGGAGAGGCTGTGCCTGTGTGGGGGTAGGGGGTATAAGGGAAATCTCTATACCTTCTCAATTATGCTGTGAACCCAAAACTGCTTTAAAAAGATAAAGTCTATTTTTTAAAAAAGGAAATATTAGAAATAATCCCAAGAAATGTATTTAGACACCGAAATGAATTCTTGGCTCACCATGGCTCTCAATAAGGCAAGTTACAGAGAGCAAACAAAAAACTCAAGCAACTTCTCAGCCAAGTGTAGTGGCTCACATCTGTAATCTCAGCACTTTGAGAGGCTGAGGTGGGAGGATTGTTTGAGGCCACGAGTTTGAGACCAGTGTGGGCAACATAGTAAGACTTCGTCTGTAAGAAAATTTAAAAAATTAGCCAGGCATGGTGGTGCATGCCTATAGTTCCAGCTACTCGGGAGGGCGAGATGGAGGATTGTTTGAACTTGGGAGGTTGAGGCTGCATTGAGACGTAATGGCACCACTGTACTGTAGACTGGGTGATGGAGAAAGAACCTGTCTCAAGAAAAAAAATTTAAAAACCCTAAAGCGATCATTATATTTAATGTCTATGTTATATTTAATAATAGGAATATATAATAATTTATGTTATCATTATTTTCTTTCAGTTGCTGATAGCCTTAGTTCCTTTGTTGTTATTAATATATATAAAGCCAACATAGACAACTTTGTACAAATTCATCTGACCAAATGTCTGATAAATTCTGAAAAGCAGAATTATAAAGTCAAAGAATGTGAAAGTTCTTATTATATATTGTCTGGGTCAATATTATTATTTAATGTGTAGCCATTCTTTAATTATCTTCATTCTTGAGATAGAAAATTTATCTGAAGTTGATGGTCATTTAACTGTTCTTTCTTTAGAATAACTTTTATTGAATATAACCCTACCCATAATTAGCATGATAATACCTGGGGGATTGAGAAAGCTGAGCTGGCAGGAGAGATTCTTGATGACTAACTTTCTGTAAAAAGAAACAATATGCTTCTCATAGTGACTTTTGGGTAGAATATTGTCTGCTAAGTAGGTGCTGTGCAATCATAGCCAGGAGTCCTACCAGCCTCCTGGTTTACTGGGACTGCTCATCATATCTTAGTTTGGTGGAGACCGCTGGAAAGACAGAAAAGGCTGCTATGCGAAACAGTACTTGAAGTGAAACTCAGAGGGAATTACAAAGGCACTTGAAAACTTTTGCTCAAATAGAAGCAGTTTTTTTTGTTTTTTTGTTTTTTTTTGCTTGATTCTCTTAGAAAGAGTATATATTGAGATAGAATTTATATACTGTAAAACTCATCCATTTCCATTGTAGCATTCAATGAGTTTTAGTGAATTTATATAGCTGTGAAATCATCACCAAAATAATGTTTTTGGAACACTTCCATTATTTATGTAGTTTAAAAAATAAGATGATCATAAATCTCAATGAAGGCTTTGCTTTTGATATAGTTATTTTAAGTTCACAATGTTGTATAACCATCATTTCTTATTTAATTCCAGAATATTTTAATCGCTCCCCCAGAAACCCTCATATTCATTAAGGAGTCACTCACTGATGGACTGGTTAAAGAAAATGTGGTACATATACACCATGGAATACTATGCAGCTATAAAAAAAGAATGAAGTCATGTCCTTTGCAGCAACACGGATGCAGCTGGGAGGCCATTATCCTAAGCAAATTAACACAAGGACAGAAAATCAAATACTGCGTGTTCTCACTTATAAGTGGGAGCTAAACATTGAGTACACATGGACATAAAGATGGGAACAATAGACGCTGGGGCCTACTAGAACGAGGAGGGACAGAGTGGGGAGTGGGCTAAAAAACTTCCTATCTGGTACTATGCTCACTACCTGGGTGATGGAATCATCCATACCCCAAACCTCAGCATCAGGCAATATACACATGTAGCAAATCTGCACTTGTACTCCCTGAATCTAAAGTAACAGTTAAAATTAAAAAATGAAACTTAAAAATAAAGCAATGGAACAGCATCTGCAAAGTGACAGTGAGGAAAAGAAAATGGACCCAAGATCATTTATACACAGTGAAGTTGCTATTTGTTGCCTTTTTAAGACGATAGGCATACATGAAATAATCAACAGATATACAATCTGTCTCTACATCATGCGTGTTCTTCATCTGCAGGTTCCAGAGATTAAATTTTATTTGTATATGTATGTATGTATTTATTTATTTGGAGACGGAGTCTTGCTCTGTCGCCCACGCTGGAATGCAGTGGCACGATCTTGGCTCGCTGCAACCTCTACCTCCTGGGTTCAAGCAATTCTCTTGCCTTACCCTCCCTAGTAGCTGGGACTACAGGCACATGCCCAGATAATTTTTTTGTATTTTAGTAGAGAAGGGGTTTCACCGTGTTGCCCAGACTGGTCTCGAGCTCCTGAGCTCAGGCAATTCGCCTACCTTAGCCGCCCAAAGTGCTAGGATTACAGGCATGAACCACCCAGCCTAAATTGTTTTAAAAAATAAAGATAACACTACAATCATAAAAATAATATAAAATAAAACAAGTTAATGTAGTTATTAATGAAAGTCAATTTTGGATTTTAAGAGACCAGATGATCCAAATGTATATAAATATGACATAAAAATTTTGAAGGCACATATGTTTATTGATAACTCGCAATAAATGCTCACAAACTGACAGCTCTACTATGAAAGTTATCCTAGCTGCATACAATGAAGGAGGTGCAGAAATTTCTATGCTTTGAAGTTTCATATATACCACGGGGATAGCCCGCTCTTTCTTTCTTTTCTTTTTTCTTTTCTTTCTTTTCTTTCTTTCTTTCTTTTCTTTCTCTTCCTTCCTTCCTTCCTTCCTTCCTTCCTTCCTTCCTTCCTTCCTTCCTTCCTTCCTTCCTTCCTTCCTTTCTTTCTTTCTTTCTTTCTTTCTTTCTTTCTTTCTTTCTTTCTTTCTGTCTCTCTCCCTCTCTTTCTTTCTTTCTTTCCTTCTTTCTTTCTGGGAGGGGGGCGCTGGGGGGTAGCTTTTTCTTAACAAAAACATTCTCCTTCCCCAGAAACAAAACTCATTGACAGTATCAACCATTCCACAACATTTTTTTTCTTTGCAGCCTGAGATTTCCACATTCACTTGGATTGATCCTGAAACTTCTATTTTCCTAGAAAATAATTTACTTTTTCAAGATTTTACAAGCAACTAGTACAGAGTTTTGCATAGTATACTGCAGTTAAAAATATTCTCTGCAATTATATCTCCTTTGCATTCACTATTTTGTACATTTGTGTACCTTTTATTATATCCATAAGAAATTAGTCTATTACTATTTTTTGAATAATTTTGAATTTATTATTAATTTACTTTTTCTTATTTCTATATTCTACTTCTTTAATTTGGAGTTTAGTTTTCATTCTTTTATTAAATAAGTTACAGTAATAAATTTGCCTCGTGGTATCTTCAGAAATGTAACTTTTGATATGATAGGTTCTCATTTTCATTATTTACAAAGTGTTTATTTTTAAAGTTTTGGGTTGCTAATCTTAATTTTTAAAAATAGAAGATATTTAAAACTTAATCTAAATGCTGATAGCTTGGAAAAAAGTAGGTTTTGTGATGTGTTAAATAAAGTCCTGAAAAAATTCTATGAGAGTTTTCTGGATCCTCTTAAAAATTTTATGTAAATTTGTTGTACATTATTATACATTTTTAATAAGGTATAAAATGACTACGCAGAAGACAGAATATCTGTATTCTGCAAAAATACTGTTAATGCTTGACATTAACATGGAATGTTCTTTTAATATTCCAATGCATGGCTATATTATAATTTATTTAACTGTATCTTTATTGATAGATATTTCGGTTGGGTATTTTAGTTTTATAAACAATAAAACTTTGCATATCTTTGGATGTATATTTGTGACTTGTCTAGTTTTTTTTTTTAAGAGTTAAAACATGGTTTATTAGATGTCAGTAGAGTTTTTTTCTATTAATAATTAGTTCTGGTATTTGCTTTTACTTTAGTGCAAAATAATTATAGTAATTATTTAAATAATTTCATATCTAACTGGATTTAATGCTCATTGTCAGTCCCACCTCTTTTTTTTTTTTAAACAAGGCTTGTGGTTTCTATATTTTCTGATTTGCTTCTGTGTTGCCTCTGCATACGAATGAGTCCTTGACTGATATGCTTTACCTCACAAAACTTTATAAATATCACAGTGTTGTCTTAAGATATTTAATATTGCAGAGAACTCTGAGGCCAGAATAATTTTATTTCATAGTTATAAACCTGTTTCTTTCTATATGAATACTTACAGATTTTATTTATCTTTGTAATATAAACCTGCTATGATGTGTCTTGTTATGACTTTTTATTATTTTTGTAAGACAAGTAAATCCTTTATATCTGAAGACTTAGGACTTCATTTCAGTCAGTAAAATTTTCTTTGATTGTATTTTCATTGTTTTTGCTCTATTGGTTATTCATTTACTGAATTTCTGTTTTCTGCAATTTGTATTTATTATCTTCACTTTTATTTTCATCCTTTAAACTTTTTCTCTGTGTTTTTGGAAAAAGCTTCTAAATTTTGACCTTCAGGTTGCATATTCAATCTTTTTGAATCAGGTTTATTAGTGATTAAATTTTATTATAGCCTTCTACTTTAATTCTGCTCTTTCATTTTAGTCTCTTAAAATATATTAAAATGTAGTTTAAATCTTACCTTATTATAACTGCTTTCACTCTTATTTTGTTTCCCCTTTTGAAATCTACTCCTGTTTCAAAGTTTTCTTATTTTTTGCTATCTTATTGAAAAGTACCTAGATGTTTTCTTATCTTTTATTGTGGTAAAAACTCCCCTTGTGCCAAAGAATTTGTTATAAGCCGCATGTTTGCTTGTTTGGTTACTTCCTGCTTACTCATCTCATTGCAAGATGTTTGCCAGTAGATGGGGTCTAAGGCTGGCTTCTTATCTGATTTATGGTTTATTTGCTGTCAGTAGATTTCCAGTGGGGGAACAGATTAATGTTCACAAGTCCTAGACTATTTAATTGGTGCAGGCTTGCTGGATTGAGATGGATTTTGTGCCACCCAGGATTTCTGTTGTCTGATGCTTTGAACCAAGGGAGTGAATGCGAAACTGGTTCTCTATGATTGGCAGAATAGTCCTCATTTTTATTTCTGCTGCAGGTACTTTACTTGTTGAAGATGTGTCTCCAAGCATATGGTACATTTAGTGTTATCACCACCACCTCCTCCTCCTCCTCCTCCTTCTCCTCCTGCATACATACATGCACGTGCACGTTTACTTTTTGTGTTTTGAAAGTCTCATTCTCCGAAGAAAGAAAGGTAAAGATGAAGGCCAGGTTGGGGTAATAACACTCTCTCTGCCTCCAAGGTAATTTGTGTCCTGGATGGGATAAATTGCCTGGTCTTCTAGTTAGTACTGATCCTGAGTCTTTGATCTGTGTGATGTAGAGTGAAGGATGAAAGACAACTCTTCCTGTATTCTTTCATGTTGTCAGCTTTCTCTATTTCAAGTAGCTGCTGATTATGACTTACAATTCATCTCCCTAGATCCTGCAGTTAATGGAATTTTCTCTGTTTCTGGTGGATGGATGACTGTCAGTTACAGTTTTTGGTGTCATTAATTTTTGTTTTTCCTCTGCCTTTAGAGGTATTTCAGTGAGCAATTGGGACAGTCTGCAGCATGGACTGCTAGTTAGGTGCCAATTTTTGAAATATTCCCTTGTATTCCAATTTTAAGCATTGCTATACAGGTCATGTCCTAGCATCTCTTAATTGTATATCTAAATATTACTCTGACAAAGTGGCTCCGTATCTTCTTGTCTTAGCAAACAGGAGACTAGTAGCATCCTACTCTATTCTAATGACATGGTTTTATTCTTATCCAGGGCTAAGAATAAGAACCAACTGCAATTAATGACTAATTACTGTCAGAAAGTGCATTTTCATATAAACTGTGCCAAAATTAGAATCATGATTTTTTGACAGCCATTCTTCAGCATTCAGATTGACCAGACTAACTCTGTTCAACAGGTAGGTTCTTATAGTTTTCAGAAGTATGTTTTAAAACTAATTTATCTTTCTCAGGCAAAAGGATGTAATGTCACTCAAATTTGTATTTGGTTTTTTATTCTAAGTGAGTTACTTCACTTAGAATAATGGTCTCCAATTCTATCCAGGTTGCTGTGAATGCCATTATTTCAATTCTTTTTATGGCTCAATAGTATTCCATGGTATAACCAATCATTGTATGTTGTCAGTCATAAGTGGGAGCTAAGCTATGAGGATTCAAAGGCATAAGAATGATGCAATGGACTTTGGGGACTTGGGGGAAATGGTGGGAGGGGGGTGAGGGAGAAAAGACTACAAATTGGGTACAGTGAATACTGCTCAGGTGATGGGTGCACCAAAATCTCAGAAATCACCACTGAAGAGCTTATTCATGTAACCAAACACCTCCTATTCCCCAAAAGCCTATGGAAATTAAAAAAAAAAAAATTGTATTTAGCTCTGTAGAGGTTCCAGTAGGAAATGGAGTAGTTGGCACTGTCCAAGTGAGACTCCAAACAGTTGTCTTTTTTTTTTTTTTTTTTTTGAGGCTCTTCTGATACTGTATGGGAGAATAAAACATATGTAGAAGGAGTGTGCCCGATAGGACTGTATCAGTTATCTATTGCTGCATAACAAGTTACTCCAACTTTTAGTAGAAAGACAAACAAACACACACAAAAAAACCCATCATTTACTGAGCTCACAATTCTAGAGGTTGGCAGTTTGGGCTAGGCCAGGCTGGGCAGTTCTTTTTGTCTCCTGGAGATTGCTCCTTTGTCTTCAGTCAGCTGTCAGGTCACTTGGGGGTTGATTGGTCTGAGATGATCTCATTCATGTGCGCAAGGGATGGTTCACTGCCAGATAAAGCAGTGGAGGAGCACTTGGGTCACTTGTCTCTTATCATTCAGCAGGCTAGACCAGGCTTATCTATATGTAATCTCAGATAATCACAGGTTAGAAGAAAAAGGCATGCAAGGCCTCCTGAGGTCTGGCAGAACGCTGCTTCTGTTAAAGCCGTGAATGAGATAATTGATATTGGAGGGAAGAAAATGTAAGGGGGATTTTCCTAATGTAGCTGTGTGAACTTGGCAAGTTATTAACTTTTTTTGCATTAGTTTTCTCATTTGTGAAATGGAATAGTAGTAATCATACGGTTATTATGAAGATTAAACAAGTTAATGCATGTACATACATTCTAAGTGATATGTGCTGGCTATTACTAGTCTTAATTCCATATCAGGTTAGAGCACCAGAGAGATGGGTACATACTAATTGAATTACTTATAGAAATGCCTTCATGGGAAAATAATTAAATATGCTCTCAGTTTCATCAGTGGTTGCTCTAAGAATGGATTGTGTGATGATATATCTGCTTTTTCTATTAAGCCATTTTGTTCTACTAGATTATTACACATTCCTTGTATCAGATATCATGTAAATTCCTTTTCTGAGAGTTGAGTACAAAGAAAATATATATCCTCATAATTATTATATTCATTTTGTTAGACAATGTGAAGTTATAAAAAGTAAAAGAAGTAAAAATAAAAAAAGGAAAAAAACCTCATCATTTTCTCCCTTTTATATTGTGTTGGCTGACAGGATTCTCAGAGTTAAATTATTTCTTAGTTTTAGTCTAGTGTGTAGCTTTGTCAGATTCATGATATAATTACTTTCCATAGCACAGATATATTGTTACAGGCCTTCCTTTCACTATTAAAAGCTTATGACATATGTATTTTATTACATACTATTTTAACTCATTTTAAAAATAGTTTAAGTCTAAATTAAATTTAAAAAGTTGTTTCTATGAAAAAATGCATTCCAAGTTTCACAGAATCAAATTATAAGAGAAATTTTGGAACATAGCCCGTTTATAAATTCAGGAATTCCTCATATGTTTTTCCGGGGGGCATTTTTCAGTGTCTTATTAGATGTTCTCCTTAGAGGACATATTTCCTAAAAAGAGGAGCAAAATTTGAGACCCTATTTTTTGATAACACATGTTGAGCTTCACAATAAAAGTGCTATGTGAATTTATCTTTGTATAGAAATCATTATTTGGTGAAGATAAGTAGGAGCTATATAACATTTTTTTAAAATATAAGGACTTCTTTCTTAGAATTCCTTCATCCGTTTATTCATGTGTTCATTTATTCGATGCCTGTCGAAGACTCATTTCATACTAGAATTGTAAATATAGAGATTAACTAACGTGTCTGTGAGATGAACCAGAAGTGTTCTGAAGCCACATAATTAAGAGCCTTGTAAAACAAATGTGTTGTGAAGTTAGAATTTTACCCTGAAGACAACGGGGATCTCCAGAAGCATTTTAGACACCTAAATAACATGATCAGATTTGCTTTGTAGGGTGACCTTGGACAGTTGTTTGGGAGATGAATTTATGGTGGTGATGGAGAAATAGAAGCAGGTGAGTCGGTAGGAATGCACATTGGAATATGAAGTGAGGAGTTTTTTCATAACAACCAGAAGAAATACTTTGAGGGTGGCAGTGAGCATGGGAAAAATGGGCCAAATCCAAGAAACATTTAGAAGACTGACTTGATATAATTTTGCAGAATTGAGTGGGATGACTTAAGTTTCCAACTTGGGCAACGGAGTAGATAATATTGGTCTTCATGGGGACAGGGAGTAAATGACGTGAAGGTTGGTGGGATTTAACACAATGCAGTTGGTTTTGGGCATGTTGAAATTGAGATGCCTGTGGGACAGCTGAATTGTTTGTGGATTTATTGGTCTAAAACTCAGGAATGAAGGCAGAGATTCCAGAGAGATTAAATCACTGATAACCATTGAAGGCATAGGTATAGATAAAAATACCTAGAAGAGTGTGTAGATAGAAAGCATTGTTGACAATGGCTAGGGGAATAGTAGCATTTAAGAAGGAGAATGGTATGGAGGAAGATGATCTCAGTGAGAATCAGTAAATAAGGGAAAATCCAGAGATCATGGCTTTGAGAGGCAAGAATTGAAGGAAGGAGTAGATTATAATGTCAAATGTCAAAGAGAGGTCATGTAAGATATGGAATAAAAAAAAGTTGGAATTTCAAATTGGTGTGTGGTATCAGAAACTGGCAGGAACAAGTTTAGCAGAATTGAGGGTGAAAACCGAGTCACAGTATGAAAAATGAATGAGGAATAAAGCATTGGAGAGAATGAGTTCAGACTTTGGGCTCTAAAGGGAAGGAAAGAGAGCAGTAGTTATAGGGGAGGGCGATGCAGGGAGAAAGCAAGATTGCTTTAATATTTGGCAGATGACTATTTACACTGAATAAACCATTAACTGAAGAGTGGATATTTGATGGCAGAAAGTCTCTGCTGTGGGAGGGGGTGGGAATCAGGGTGGTGAGTCCCCTGGCGGCATGAGCAGCACTGTTCCATTTTAATTCTGTTGAAACTTTATACAGCTCCACAACAATAGGGTAACTTATATGTGTCCTTCATCAATTAGTAATCTTCATTTATAACCAATGGGAGTCTTAAGAAGTGATTAATTTTCACTGCACTCTCAAAAAAAGTAATATCTATAGTCATGGCCCTCATAAAGTCCCTAGAGTTCCATTTTTTTTTGCTACTCATTCTTCAGATTTTATGACTCATTAAGACTTATTCTTCATTAATTCAACAAAAATTATGCTCAGTGTCAGGAATATGATGATGAACAAAACACAGTGCCTGCCCTTGAGACACTCTAGTTGCACACAGGGCCTAGCTACAAATTAATCTCAAGGTACTTAATGTTGATGATAACAACATGACTGTAATGTACTGGTGATAATGATATAATCGTTGATCCAATCGTCCATTTAGTATGATTGTGACAAAAACAATAAGTGTCAACCCCTCCTCTGAAGAAGTTTTTAGTGGAGTTCCATGAAATAGTGCTATGGAATTCCTCTCATGAAAATCAAATAAATTAGTACTGTTACAGAACTAACAAATTTTTCACAAAAACATGCTTTCAAGGTTGTCACTTTCTTTTTGTATTTTATTTCTTTTTTTCACTATGAACTGAGTATCTTGAGAATAAGGAGCTTGTCTAACACTTTGTCTTCAAGGTACATTATGCTGGGAAAAGCATGGTGTTCAGGATTCAGAATGCCTCAGGTCAATCAGTAATGAGCCATGTAACTTAGTAGCTGAGAGAGCTACTAAGCAAACCATTTAACAGCATCCAGAAAATGAAGATAACACCTGTTTTGTTTTCCTCATTTTGTTTCTTTTTAAAGAAATGATTCAATAAGTGAATCATTTTTGTAACTTAAAAGTGCTGTGCAGATTATTTGGGAGGATCCTAAGAATTCTAATGTACTTTCGTGCTCTTCGTGCCTAAAAATTTTCATTTAGGTAAGATAATAACTTCTCGGTTTTGCTTAAACACATTTAAGATGAGTTTTTATCTTTTGCAACAGAAGCAATCCCAACTTAGGCAGTGGTTTTCTTCGGAATTCCAACGCCTGCATCATCTGAGACTTGGTCTCAATCAGGTGAAGTGCAGCAACATAGCACAATAAAATGGGTAGAATGCCTTCTGGGGTCCAGAGCCAGGTGCCTCCTCAAGGACTGCCTCTCGGAGCACTGATGTGGTACTGACTGTGGAAGCTGAGAGCAAAACTGTAACTGTGCCCTGAATGCACATTGCTCAAACTGAGCCTCTGGTTGGATAAGTGCCAGATCTTTTGGCCCCTATGGGAACACTATTGTGTTCTTATCATTGACAGAAAGAAATGTTCCTCACATTATTAAGGTTTGAGAGTATTATTTAAGGAAGTAAATACAGTATATGTATCAAATAGTAGAAGTTAAGAATTTTGGTTGGTTTTGAGGGAGCAGAGTAGAAGCCTGAGGGAAATGAAGCCAGACTTCCTAGTAGTAAATTACAAGTTACAATCTTGTCCAAGGTCAGCTGAGAAGGAATCATCCAACAGTGATGGATTTCTTGAGAAACTAAATACCTTTGCTACCCAGGTTACTCTTTCAGTGGGCATTAATGATTGACAGTACATGCAGAGTGATCTGAGTTATATATCACTCCATAATTAAAGTTTTCTTTTGCCCTCTCTTGACTTCTGTAACTTGATACATATTACTCAACCTTTCCTTGTCTACATTTTTGGTCCAGAAATTGGGAATAATATTAGCAGCTTTAGTATTTTGAAAAAACATAGATCCTAGATACTAAGTAATTTGGCATTAGCTTTTTGTGAAGCACTTGGCAAAATATATGCATACAGATCATTCATGGAAAATAGTATCAACTTATTGTCATCAATTTTACTTTTTACTGTCTGCTTTTGGACAGGTTTATCTCTTTTCATATCACTGAATTCAGAAAATACAAATCTTTACAAAGAAAATGTAATCTCCCCACAAAACCGGGTTTCTATGGAATTAAATGATGATTTTGTATTAATACATTAGGAATTGCCGCCTGTCTTCTTTCAGACATGACTGATTTTCTTTTTATGCCTTGGCTGGTTCCACAGCTCATGTAAATAATGTTTATCAAGTAGCTCCATCCCTTGAATAGCTGTGTGCTTTATCCTTCTGAGGTCTAAAGTTCAGTTCATCTCGACAAGTGTTGTCTTATGTTCATCTGAGGGGCTATTTTGATCATCTTATGTCATGTAAGGAAGCAGGAGTGGTTAAGAGCAAAGGTTCTGGAATCCTACAGAGGAGGATCCAGACAAAAGCTTTGCTTTATCCTAGCTTTGAGAAAGTCACTTCAACTCTTTAAGCTTCAATTTCTTCATTTTTAAAGTGAGGATCAGTTGAACCTCCTTCTTCTTGTAGGATTAAATGAGTTCATCCATGTAAATAGATGAGCACAGTGCCTTCTGCAGGATAATCACAAATAAAATCACAATTTATTTTATAATCACAAATAAAATTGGCTCTCATTTGTGGTTCAGGGATAGAAAAAACAAAACTCATATGAGTTTTTCAGAATATATTAGTAAGATTTTGTCTCTAAGTTAAACCAGTGCTTCTCAATCGAAGGACAATTTTGCCCCTGTCCCCACCTTCATGGGGACATCAGGCAATGTCTGGGGATATTTTTGCTTGTCCCAATTCATGGGAGTAGGGTGGAGCGCCTGCTACTGGCATCTAGTGGGTAGAAGTAGTAGGAAGTTCAGTTTCTGGACATTCTGCAATGCACTGGCGATCCCCACCCTACTTCCCGGCAAGGAATCATCTGGTTGAAAATGTCAGCAGTGCTGAGGTTCAAAAACTGGGAAGTAAATGGAAAGGTAGAGGAGGCATGAATAAATCCCTATCAAGAAACCAGTCTATCAACAGGTATTTGTCACCTTACTACTCCAGGTGTAATATCATTACCTTCCAACTGTGGAGCCTTTTACAGTTTCCATCCTGTAGTCACATATATTAACTTATTAAATGTCAACAACAACAACAAAAAACTAAAAATACAGGCTGCCTTGGCATTATCCCTTGACACTGCCCCTCTTTTCTTTTGCAGATGAGGAGCTGGGCTAAGGGGGTGACTTTCTCACAGAAACACAAATGGTAATTAAGCCCAGATGTTCGGAGTCCCAGCACAGTGCTCTGCCACTCTCACATGCCCAGCATTGCATTTCTGTGGAGAGTGCATGAGACATTTTAGATATGGATCCTCCCCTAAGATTCTTACTCAGTTGTTAGAGATTTACACCCATGAACAGTTATTTTTACCTTTTGGGCCATAATAGATGCACATTCCTGCCCCTCCTCAGTGTTACAGAATATTGAAATGTAGCTAACCTGAAACAAACATTTTCTTTCCCAGTAATATCAGAGGGCTCTTTTGCAACATAAATGTAGTAGCTAGTCTGCAAAACAAGGGTGCTACCCTTTCTTTACAATCTGTACTTTCCTAGCATATGCCATCATGTTCCTTTTCCCCCACCAGTCCTCCTACATAGTCCAGATGGTGCCTGGCCTGCTCTTGCAAACTTCTGATTGCCTCTGTTTCTTTTTCATGCTCATCCTCTTCTGAGTACTGAGTGTGAGGAGCTGAGGTTTACCAGTATGGTGATATGACATCTGACTCAAGGCCCAGATGTTAAGATATTCCAAAACGCAACCAGTTTCAACATGTTAACTTTGTTCTTCTCTGCTTAGCAGCTCTCAGCATGTTGGTACCTGCAGATTATTTCATGAAGTTTTGGAAAGCGCTGATTGTTAATTTAGGCTTTATGAAAATTGCAGGAATTTATTTTAGAGCATAAATTGACAGGCAATACCTAGTCATTGCATAGGTGCTTGATAGCTCCAAAGAACAATGTAGATCTTTCTTTTTGCACATGCTGTGTTTATGCTGTCAAATTAGCTTGATATTATTTTGACAAATGAATAAAACTGATTCAAGCTGATACTTAGTCATAAAGGAGTTTTAATACCTAAGCTATTAAAAAGCAACCCAAAAACCAAGTAATAATCTTTTCCACAGAGGAAATAAACAGATTCATGATGAATTTAATGCATATTTATTAATCAAATGTTATCAAAAGATTTTTAGAAAACTTTCTTTAAGAGTTCTTTGAAGATGTTGATAGAAATTTCCCTGGTGTTTCTTATTCAAATACATGTAACCATTACAACACAAAATTAGCAAATATTATGTTAGTATACAATGTTTCTACAAATAATATAGAGGTCAGAACTACTTGTACTCAAACACAGGGGCTTTTGTTTGTTTGTTGCTATATTAATGGAAATCATTGAACGTTCAACGATACTCCACAGATAAATGACTTGGAAGGATATATATCCAAGCTGGCTTTCTTCCTGCCTAAGGACACGGGGGAAGTGGAGTGTCAAACAGAATCCTTCTTGATTTATTTTTACTTGGGTGGCTTTGGAAGTTACTCAAAACTTATGTGCTCTATAAAAGACAGAACTGAAAGATGCAACTTAAGCAGAAACTACCAACTAGAAATGTTTTTTAGAGTACACTCCCACCCCTCATGGTGGGCTAAGTCATCAACCCCCAAGCTTAAAGCTCTTCCACAGATTCCCATTATTTGGCCCGGCGTGGTGGCTCACACCTGTAATCCTAGCACTTTGGGAGGCTGAGGCAGGTGGATTGCCTGAGCTCGGGAGTTCGAGACCAGTATGGACAACATGGTGAAACCCCGTCTCTACTAAAAATACACACACACACACACAAAAATTAGCCAGTGTGGTGGCACACACCTGTAGTCCCAGCTACTCAGGAGGCTGAGGCATGATAATTGCTTGAACCCAGGAGGCGGAGGTTGCAGTGAACTGACATTGCATCACTGCACTCCAGCCTGAGTAACAGAGCAATACTCTGCCTCATAAATAAATAAATAAAATAAAATGAAAAAAATTTAAAAAACAATAGATTCCCATTACTTTAAATATCTTAATTCCTAACACGTCCTATAGAGATGCTCATATTGTACATCTGGTCTCCTGATTAGCTCTCCAGCCTCATTTGACACCACCAAAACAGGCAGGTGTATGCAAGGAACTGCCAGCACATGATTCATGAAATATTGGTGGAGTTCCTGCTCTGTGCCAGGCACAAGGCTGAGCACCACTTACCATTGTGAGAGCTTGAAGAGGGAGGCAGGGGATGGAGGGAAATGGCACTGAGCAGGGCTGTGGAGACTAATTTTGAAGGCCTGATGTGCTGCTTGTCTAAGAAACTCTTTTCATTGGTGACAGGGAGTCCCTAAAACATTTTAAACTGATTTTTATAGAATGAACTGCTTCAAAAGGCCTCAGTTTTATGGTGGTAAAGGAGGCCAGTCTCTAGCATTTAGTATTTATTTGAGTTAAAAAAAAAAAAAAAAAGGCATGCCAGCATAAAGAAATAGAGTACTTTTCCTTTATGACCTCTTTTTGGGCATCAATTCATTCACTGAGCAAATGTTCACTGAGAATTTGCCCAGGGCCAGGTCCAGTGATAAGCACTCATGAAACGAGATAAAATAGGACATTTTTATTCTTTTCCCATAGCGTGTGTAATCCTATGGAGGATTAGTAGGCAAATAAATAGAAAGTTGCAAATTATATGTTAAGAAATACACAAACAAGAGGCTGAAATAGAGACTAACAAGAAGGGCTCCCACTTTTGATAAACTGCTGGGAAAGGGCTAACTAGGAAGTTGATGATATTTAAGGCTAATCCTGAGAGCTGAGAAGTAGCCAACCACGAAAGAGGAAAGCTGAACATATCAGGAAGAGGGAATGGCTAGGGGAGGGTTAGATACGGTTGCTCAGCTGAAAGATCAGTGTGGCAGGACTGTATGGGGTAAGGAGGAGTAACACAGGAAATTAGATTGCAAAGACAAAAGCCAGAACTTGCAGGGAGTTGTAAATTCTGCTAAGAAGTTTGGATTTTGTTCTCATTTCTTTGAGAACAGGATTTGGTGTATTTTCAATGTGATTACATAATTTTTTTTAACATGAATTACCTGACATATATTTCTTTGGGTACTAAATCTTAAAAAGTATTTAAAATAGGTTGACGATACTTACAATGAATTTTTCTGTGAAAAAGAGCCTAAAATGCCTGTACTGTTAAAATGAGCCAATTATCTTTTAATGTATTGTATACAAATGGAAAAAATAAACACCATTTTGAGTGGTTTTATAGGACAACTTATTCACATCTTATTCTTCCAGTGATTATTGAAATAGCTGTTCCAGTGGCAATTCAATGGTTGCTGAGACTATACAATGGGGATTTTGACATTCAGAAGAGAATTTCTGAGAAGATTTCAGTTAAACAATCTGAAAGTTATATCTCCTTCCTTTAAACTACCAATCAATTATATCCCTCAGTGTATGTCATGCTCAACAGAGAAAACAATTCAGTTGCGCTGTATCCTAAGTCAAGGAGGTTGATATCAGTTACAGGTCAACCTCTTAGGTAAGGTTTCATTCCCTTTGGTGCAGGAAGATGTTAGGTCTCATGCTGCAGCCTGGACCATTGTGATTTTGACTACGGCAGGGTTCTAAAAACAAGTTGTAAGTAGAGTATAGATTCCCATTGGAAATATGTAAAATAGAAGTGTTACTTTCTTAACTATCACTCCCCCATTTAAAAACATTGGTTATTTTTTCTATTAACTGAGTTAACACTATGCAATGATTCAAAAATTAAAGAGTAACTAGGCAATACTAAAGGTTGTTCAAAAACGAAAAACCTGTTTGTACAAAATGAAAACTCATTTACTTAAGTCTTGAATATCAAATATAGAGTGAAAAGGAGCAATGACTCCAGTTTATCACTAAGAGCTGAAAAAAATTTACCTGATATCAGTTTTAAAGCTGTGTTAGTGTCTAGCTAAATTTATAACTAAGCCATTAAATAAAATGATAACATGTTTGACACTCTTTTGTTCTAAACTTCCAATTATTTTCTCTTTCTTCCAAAAATGGCCAATCATATACTGAGAAAACCTTATTCCATTATTATTTCCCTATTAATGGATTTTCTGCTGAACTATGGAGTAAAATTATAATAAATAGTAGAGTTATTACAAGCTGTCCTGTGAGTTATGTAATATGCTGACTAGATCCCTATAAAGCCATACTTATCTAATTATAATGAGACCAACTCCTTAAAGAACACATGTTTGTGTCTCTTGTAACTAATTAATGAAGACCGAAATAATTGATGGTGAATGTAACAGAAGTATGCCAGCAGATACTGAAGTTTATCTCCTTTGTCACCATTGGTTCTTTATCTGTAGTCTTAATATTAATTGATTAATTTGACAAAACAATGGCTTTGTTTGCTTTCTATCCTAACGGTGCAACATTCTTGTGGAAGACATAATGTAAGTTTAAAAATCTTAAAATAAATTATGAATGGTGGATTATGGTAGAAAACAAAAATTGATATCAAAACTTCTTATATATTAATTTTCTTAAATTTTTAGATCATAATGGTCTGTTTTCATGACTAAGAAAGTGGTGTATGAGTTTATTCACTCATAAATGATTGAAGCTTTAATTTTCATTAAATATGACAAATAAGAACTGCACTGATTCATTCTTCTAGAAGTGAAACAATACCTATTTGCATGATTTGAAATCTAAATAAATCCTTACACCTACCTTCTGCAGCAATACAATAGCATCAGTTGCTTAGCCAGGCATTTGGGCATCTGTACAACTAAAATATTAATGAATTAATTTTTAGTAAACTTGAGTATAGAAGATAAAAATAAGAAAAATACTGTATTAAATTGTTTTTCATGAATTATGAGCCCTTTCATAGTAAATAACAAAGCTGAGTCAGCTGACAGGCAAAGCAGGAAGGTGACCCCATAGCCATAAAGACGCTTTGCAAGAATGACATTATAGTTTATGCTTTGAAAGTAGTGAGATATCAATGATGATTTGTATCAGTCCTAGGTCCCACAAGGAACCCTACAAAGGCCAAGTGTTTTTGGATGAAATTAGCTTTTACCCTTACATTTTAAATCTTTCTTTTCTAAGCTTATTTTATTAATTTTAAAACCACACCCTGCCCACCCACACAGAACAACTGGAGTTTACAAATTCTTAGCTAATTCACGTCACAAAACTTCTAGGCAAAGACATCACCCTGTTACTAGAAAATCCAAGTGTCCGTCAACACTCAGATAGTTACTCGTTATGTCAAGATATTATATTTTTAAATTATTCCATTCATTTGGGTTTTCCAGATTTTCCCAGTTCTTTAGAAAAACCTCATTGGATTTATGCAGATAAATTTTCCAAAAAGGTCTTCCACAGTCCCTTTGTACTATGCTGCTTTGTTGAAAAGTAATAGGAATTCAGCTTTTTCTCATTTCGAGCTACTGTGTATTTTTCACTTTGAGGAAAATGGGACAGGCTGTAGATGACATCAATCTTCTTGGTCTTTCGTCTCTTTTTTGATGAGTGAAGAGAGAGCTATGTGAGTTTCCATATCTGTCTTTTGCTTATAGTACAAAGTAATAGATGATCTTTTCTGAAGGATCTGACTTCCACTTTTCAAAAGTGGCTGAGAATAAGGAGTCAAGGAGGTTTTACATCTGTTATTCATTGAGATATATGGGGCTGCATTGACACCTGCTTTGTTGAAAGGGAGAGCTAAATTCATCTACTAACCTCTTATTAGAGCAACTGTGACTATGGGGAAGACGATTGAGGCCAAATACTCAATGTTCAAACAGAACTACTTGAACAGTAAAATTAAGTAGAAATGAAAAGCTTGAACAGTGTATAATTCTTACAGGGAAACTAATTTGAAAGCAATGCAGAGTTTTAACTTAAAGTTTCAGATTTTACTAGAAAAATTTAAGAGAAAATTGCAAAGCCACAAGATATTTAAAGTATTTTTCTTTATTGACAGAGTTAAGAAAAAAAAGCAGCACTAAAAATTTGACATTTGTCCTTACTTCACAATCTGAGACTTAGGTAACAAGCGTCATGAACTTTTGATTCCGTGTTGCTCTTAAGCCCCAATTTAATTACAAGGGCTATTTAAAAATTCACACATTTATGCTGAGTATGAATTACATATGGTTACTAGACCCAAGAAAAATGAACACAAGGACTATGTACAATGTCATGGTAGGTAAACGGCCTGTTAATTTTTTTTTTCCAGATCAGTTTACATAGTGTAACTATAGCTTTATTTTATCTACCTTTAAACTCAATTCACCCAACAGTAAAGGATCTGAACTGGTAACACAGTCTAGATGGCTGATAAGATAGAATCACGTGGTACAAATGGAGGCTTCATTCTCTCTCTCTCTCTCTCTTTTTTTTTTTTTTTTAAAGAAATCTCTTTAGACAGGCATTTGACTCAAAGATACTTTTGCACACCAGAAGCCTAAGGCACATAACCCAAAAATAAATTATTTCAAGCTGACAAACATTTTCTCCCAGAGGATAAAGACAATTTGTTTCATGGACAAAATGTCTTATGGAGGGGATCTTATAATCACATCACCTATTATCATTATCATCAAATATATACAACATCTAGGTCCAATTAATGGAAGATGGGACCATATGGATGTCAGTTACAGTGACATGGTGAGAAGATCATGATTCGTGCCTTCAGTCCAAGTGCTTTACAACCATTAAGCTTTTCAGTACCTTTGTGAACTAGGTAAGCAATTTTCTATACTCTGCTTTCCTTTCGTGCCTCAATCTAAGTAAGACAGCTGCTAATGATTATCCTTAAATATATAACGATAACTATGAATTTAAAATATCTAAGTATCCTCAGGAGGGACTATATAGCTAAATCTCCTGTGTTTTATGGAATGTCTTAATGAGGAAAAGGAGCACATCTCTTCATCATGTCACTTCTGTTGTGTCTTGTTAAAGTGACCTCATTCTCAAAGCAAATGCTGAGGCAAGGACAGTTGTTAGTATGAACATACATGAGATGGCTTCAGTGTTCTCTCACCACCTGCTGCTGAAAGTGGGAGAGAGGAAGTAATTTCAACACAATAGGTCAACTCTGGTGGCTTTGCCCTTGCACTTTCTTTATAGTGACTTGTCTTTGGAGTTATAGCCTAGAGAGGAGCTGGCAAGGACCGATAGATGTGACATAACATTAGTTTTGTATTTGTATTTATAGGGATGTCAGGTGTGTAAGAGAAGGTGTTGCAAGATGACAAAATAATGCTTTGTTTGGATGTATAAATAGCTGGTGGGGTTTTTGAGCTCAAAGAGAAGATGGAATACACAGTTTTTGTGTAATTTTGTACAGTACTGTGCAACTCAAAGAAGTATTGAGACAATTTGGACAGTAGGCATCTAGATGACTACATATTTTGTGGCTTGAGTTGATCTAAAATTTCTACATCTTATACACATAGTACCCTGTTAGCTAAATTAAATTTGATTCCTGTAATGTTTATAGCTTTTAATTGTGAGACCTTTGCAAAAATTACTTCTGCCAAATTATACTTTACTGTTGCTGAATTATACTTTACTTTTGCCTTGTTTTCTTTCAGAGGGGCATAATGCAATAAAAAGGCAGATAATATCACTTCTCTTTTCTTTATAAGACTGATATTTAAGACATTATTAATTACATTTCTTCGTATATCCAATACAATTTTAATATGTTCATTTTATAATTTGGTACCAGAAAAATGTGTTTTTTCTAAGTTTCGATAAAAGAATCATGCAGCCTATCATACTTGATTTGTTGCCCTGGTTCTCAGGAAGCTTAAAGATAAATAATGATAGTGATGATATGCTCTTTACATAATGAAACAATTTGTTTTATCATTTTTATACACCAGTCAAATCAGGCAGAACCTGATATTCGGGTCATGCGAGATATTATGATCACTTACATAGACCTATTGACTGTATAACCCATATGCTAGTAAGACTTAAAATGTCTCTTGGTTCTGGAAAATAGGTTAGGAAATCTTTTGGCACCAGGATGATTAAACCCTACCTGAAGAAAAATGTAAGACAAAAAGAATGAAATTATGGTCCCCTTGCTCATTGATAGGATGCAGCACAGTGTACCCTGGTGGAAAAACCCCTGGATTTAGACACAGAATGACTTGAATTTGAATAACAGCTTTTCCACTGTTTTATTTGTATGATTCAGGGCATATTGTTAGCATTCTTGAATTTCAGTATTCTATTTGTGGATTATGTAAAGCTCTTAAAGAGGTGCCTAGCACAAAGTAGGTATTCAATGACTTTACCTGAAGCGTTGACTATTATTATTTTTGATATCCTTTTTAAAGATAACTGTTTGTTGCCTTAAACTAGATAATACTAGTTAAAACTTGTAAACAGATACATCTAAATAATTCCATAAGATGCAAAAAAAATTAATGAACTATTGAACATTTTCTATTTGAACGTAGAGGTTTTACAAACATTCCACTATGTATATTAAAACATTATAAAGGAGGACTTAATAATTTTTTATTTTTTAACCTGGATGACATGGAAGTCTAAGATATGTGTAAAATTTCACTTAGCGTTTAATACTGTCTTTTTTTAAGAATGCAAAAACTATGATCACAGTTTTAATAGGACAAAATTTTAACATTTAAAATTGATAAAAATCAAACAATGAGTTATGATTAAGGAATATCCTAAGGTTTAATAGTTCTACAAATCCAGAAACTACAGTACTAATTTTTATTGTTTACATGTCTATAAGTAGTTAGAACCACCAATTTACAAATATGTTATCCTCTAAAACTTTGCTTGTAACATGCTTGTTTGAAACTCAGAGTGAAATTTCTTATAGAAAATATATGGTAAATGCTGGCTTGTTTTCAGTTTATCCCTCTTTCCAAAGCTGATTTAATCTATAGTAAGAAAGCTGAAGTTTTATGTTTTCAATAGAAGTCAGAAAACAATACTCTGCAACATCTTTTAGTTTTAAAACTAACAAAATACATTTAAGCATACAGAATCTTCATTAAGCTTTTTAATTGAATATTTTTCCATTAGGTAACCTATAATTAAAAAAGATGGAAAGAGAAATACTTATAAAATTTATCTTGAACATGTTTAATTAGATGTGGGTAAGAAGGCTTGAGGGAAGTTCAGGGCATATTCTGGAGAATTCCGGACCATTTAATGGCTTTGGAGGTTCAATTCAATGAAAATGCTTTTCAGTGGAACATGCCTCCAGTGAGACTTTGTGTTGCATATTTTAGTGAAGTCAAAGCTGAGTAAAACACCATCTCTGTACTTACACAACAGTGAAGATGAAGTCTAGCTGCATAGCACAGGAAAAGTAAAAAGAACATCAGGTTAAACAGAAGTCTATTTCCCTCCTGTGAAAGGAGGCTGGAGTGAAGTGGTCCACTGCCAGCTAAGGACTTCAGCTACATCTCCCTTACTCTTCTGCTGCCTATGGCTCGGCTTCTGTTTCCAAGGCCACCGCATGGTTCAGGATGTGTTCTGGAACTTTAGCTGTCTCATTGTATCTCAGACAGCAAGAAGACGGAAGGAGGAAGAGATGGGCACACTCCTCCTTATAAAGGAAATTTTCTGGAAGTCTTAGAAGTACTTTGATTTGTTTTTCATTTGACCAGAACTCAACTGCCTGGGTCACTTATATATGCGAGAAACCCTGGGAAGTATGGTAGTTCAGCTGCCTGGCAATGTCTCCAGCTAAAAATTCAGGTTTCTATCTATTGCAGAAGAAGGGGAGAATGGATTTTGAGGGTAACCAGCAGCCTATACTGATTCTATACTGAATTTCCAGGCTGATTCAGTATAGAAATGGGTTGGTAAATGTAACGAGTATTACAACACTGCTCACTGTGAGTGAAGGTTCACAAGAGAGCTACACTCAAAGGATAGTGTGAAATGACAAGAAATTCACTTTGCCTAAATTTCAGTTTTGATCTTTGCATAATCTCAAAACTTCTCTTTGAAAGATAATAGCAACCAAAGGTTTTTGTCTTGTTTATGTTAAAAGTATACCATTTACAAGACAAAACCTTAGCCAGGAATTCACCTCCCAGTCATCAGAAATTCTCCCTCTCGCCTCCTCACCTCTTCAGCTATAGTGACTTCTCTTTCATCCCAGCTCCCGCTTATTCCTGTATGCTTGCAGTTGACATGACAGGTCATCATCTGACTGACTTTGGGGCTCATGCACAACACCTAGACCATGACGTCTTTAATTATAATAATAGCCACAGATGTAATTTGTTGAACACATTCAGAGAGTGAATATGGTTGGGAGTACTAAAGATGTTTTCATGAAAGGACCAACATCTGAAGGAAACCTGGAGGGGCGGGTGGTGGATCGTATATTGTGGCCCACCCCAGTGCACCGTGCTCTTTCCTTCTGGCTGGCACACCCCAAATTTGATGTCCTTCTTAACAACCAACCTTTACAAAGATGGAAAACTCTTTATGTCAGTTATAGCTTAAGCTTCCCTTAGACTGAGGACTAAACATAACATTAAAGAGTTCTTGAAGAGAATCTGAGAGCCTCTTTGAAAGGGTTTGAGGGTCCCAGGGGATCTTGGACCTTTGATTGGGAAACACTAGTTTAAGCTCACAAAAGGAATATGCTATTTTCCTGTCAGGGGCAGTATATTATAGTGGTTAAGGGTTTGGTCTAGAGCCGTGTTGACCAGGTTTGAACCTTAGTTTTGTCCCTTACCAGGAGCATGGGGAAGTAACCAATCAACCTTTTTCTACTTCAGTTTCCAAGTAAGGATAATTGTAATAACTATTTTGCAGGTTATTAAAAGGATTAAATGAGTTAATATTTCTGAAGTGCTTAAGCAGTGACTGACATATAGTTTGTGCTATTAAATAAAAAAAATCAAATAGTTTCTCCTTCCAAGTAATCAGCAATTCTCAACATTTTGTGAAGTCTAGTCCCTTTACTTGATTTCCCATCCTCTTTTTGCTTTGTGCTTGCTGAGAATAAAAGAAAGTTTCCTTTGCTAGCTTGTGTTTCCTTAAGGTCTTACCTCATTAGTCACACAAAGAGAATTTGGGGACCCATCATTTAGCAAGGACTCAACTCCATTCTTAGCAAATGTCCCTTGTTCTCAGATTCTACTGTGAGGAAGGAATAGAGTGGTTCATTCTTCCTCTTACAATAATGAACAAGTCTGGATTTGAATTCAGGTTCTACCACTTCTACCTGCATGTTCCTTTAACCTTTCTAAACCTTTGCTCATATGTTAAAGGGAATAGCAATATTTCATAGGATTGTGATGAGAATGAAATGAAATGATGACTATAAAGCACCTATCACAGTGCTGAACACATGGTAAGTGCTCAATAATTTACATCCATGGTTATCATTAGAATTAAAAACATCATGGTCTAGGTGCTGTGCATGAGCCTCAAAGTGAATCAGATGATGACCTGTCATGTCAGCTGCCAAGCATATAGAAATAAGTGGGAGCTGGGATCAAAGAGAAATCACTGTAGCTGAGGAGGTGAGGAGGTGAGAAGGTAAGGGGAAGTTCTGATGATTAGGAGGTGAATTCTTGGCTGAGGCTTTGCCTTATAAATGGTATAGTTTTAACTTGAGTATGAAACATAAAACAAAAACCATCCATTTTTTATCATTTATCATTTTTCCTTTTAAACTATTATCTGTTTTTTAAAATTTTTGTTTCAGGTTTGGGGGGTACATGTGAAAGTTTGTTACATAGATAAACATGTGCCCTGGGGGTTTCGTTTATAGATTTTTTCATCACCCAGGTATTAAGCCCAATACCCAATAGTTATCTTTTCTGCTCCTCTCCCTCCTCCCACCCTCCACCCTCAAGTAGATCCCAGTGTCTATTGTTTCTTTCTTTGTGTTCATAAGTTCTTATCACTTAGCTTCCACTTATAAGCAATAACGTGATATTTGTTTTTTTGTTCCTGTGTTAGTGCTAAGGACAATAACCTCCAGCTCCATCCATCTACCATTTTTCAAAAAGAAATTTTGCCGTTATGCAAAGATCAAAACTGAAATTTGGGCAAAGTGACTTTCTGATCATTTCACTAAGTGGAAGCAACAATTGCCATGAAGCATAATATGAAACCTCAATGCAGAAATGGTGGAATGTAATAGCATGTGAAAGTCATGTTTCAACTTATTTCTTGGAATTTCTGGGCAGAAGTGAGAATCCTCTCAATAATCGTACGTGTAAACATAGTCATAAGCAATTATTTTTTAAAATCGAAAAGTTCCCTTGAGATCTATTTATTCAAACTGCATTGATTATAGCTAGGGAATTCTCAGAACTGGAGTGATTAACATCGTAATATTGTTCAGCTTTCTTTATTGTTTGGGGCCCAGAGATTCTTGTGCCACATAAACAGGCATCATTCTCCTTAGCTGAAACAAAATGATTGGTCTGATGCTGGATATAAGTTTTTCAAGATGATGTAGGATAATTAGAAGTGATTCCTTCAGATCATATTGTCTAATTGTTATTTCTGTCCTAAGTGCAGTTGAACCTTTATGAAAATGTCTCTCCAGAAAGATTCATCTTCATGATGAAAGGCTGTCACCATGGAATTTCCATTACCCAGGGAACCTGCATACATAATAGCCAGAGGTAGAGGCTCATTATGTTCTTTTCTGCTCTTTGATCCACTGTAGAAATTTTGGAAAGTTTGAATAATATGGAATGATCTGAATCTTATTTAAATTTAAATGTTTTCATTTCTGGGAAGTTTAAGTAATATTCATTTGTGTTCATTTTGTTAGCAAAGCCAAGATTTTGTTGGTTACAGACATGTATTATATAATCTTAAAGTTTTTTTCTCACAAAGTCTCGAGTTATTTTTTGACAAAATTAAACTGATAAAAAGTTTATTATCTTATTATTGTGTAAAGAGAGAGCTTCTAAAATGCAACATATTTTTGGTGCAAAAACTCATGCTAATTTGTTTTGAGTAGTACATCTGAACTTATGATGATCTTTGGCCTGTAGAAAACAGAATGTCTGACCTATTCTTGGATTTTATTATGCAGTAGACAGGACAATGTTAGTATAAAACACATTGTTAAAACTGGACAGAAACAGTCTGAATAAGCTGTTGTAAACCTTCAATGAAGTGAAGAGGTAACAATTTCTACAAAGGGATTGTTCCATTTTGGGCCAAAATTATAGCTCTGCAAGGGTATAAGAAGTTCACCAGATGGAAGGCCGTTTGAATTTGCAACCATATATATCTTTTTCTGCTGAAAGAGAGAGGCATTTGTTCCCTGACATGTTATCAGGGAAATTGTTCATTTTTATTCTTTATCTGTCACTCAAAGTTGTCAATACATTTAGTGGCTATTTATTCTGCACATGATTCCTACCTCTAATAATGCTGTCAGCCTATCTGGTATTTGTGTGCCAGCAACACATTTCTTTCTACTTCAAACACAACTTCTGGAAAGTAACTTCCTCCTTCTGTTATAAATCTGAAGAAAGTCATTGCAAGAAGCTCTAGTCTGCCCAAACTCCTTTCTGTTCCTTATTTTTAATCAAAATAGGAACTAGTGACATTTTTCTTGATCAGTGGAGCATTGTTTTGAATTATTCCTTGAGTTGAAGGGTTCGATTCAAGCAGATAGCTCCATGCATTTCCACCGAAAGTTCTTTAGGGTAAATGGCACAAATTCAAAGTTGAATGGTGAGAGGCAAAAGTGCAAATTGATCTGGAACCCTCACATTATAAATATTTCAACAAACTGAGCTCAATATATTAAGAAATAATGAAATCAGTTTTTATTACTCTTTTTTTCCACATTTGTTACAGAGCTCAGAAGTGACTCTCCCTCACATGTGATGTAGCCTGAACAACAAACTGGGAATTTCAAGTAATTCATGATTTTGAGGAAAATTTTTTTTTGTTGTAAAATAAAACAAAAATCAAACCAAAACAAACAAACAAAAAACCTGAGTAGTCTATAATCTTTTCTTTACCACAAATGTGCTGCATGATTACAAATAAGTTAGTTAGCTTCCCCAGTCAAGTAATTCCCTTGTCAATGAAGTGAAAACCAAAGTTATTGCACAGGGCAAAAATACTAAGACTGTTCTTCAAAGATTTTCAGTGTGATTCCTCATTTAAATGTTTGTAGTAACAATCTACCAAAAAAGTTAACTAATATCTAACAAAGATAAAGACTAAAACATGATTCTTTGAAGCAATCATGAAAGTATTCTGAAATGTATTACCTAAATGAGCTTAGAAGCAAAAAATGCCAGATGGCTTTAGAATTTTCACTTCCAAAAGGAATTTTTGTTCTGGATCTTGTCTCCCCAGGGGACAAATATTTCATCATATATGACTATAGCAATTATTTTCTAATGTATGATTAGTGAACCTAGTTACGGAGCACAGTTAATCCAGAAAGGCTAAAACATGTCAATAGAAAGAAATAATCTCCCAAAGAAGAATCTATCCCCTTCACTTAAGTAGTGGTTGCATCATGTGATACTGGATAAGCCCTAGGATGTGGATCAGGACACTTAGGATCCAGTCCTGCCTCTTCTACTAAGAAGTCTCCTGACCATGTTGGGCCTCAGTTTCTTCACATGTAAAATAAGAGGGTTAGGCCAAATAATCCCTAAGATCTCTTCCAATTCAAAGATTTCACTTAACAATTTGGAAACTAATTTATATTGCATACACACATGGAAAAGTTAAAAAATCATTTTAAAAGCTGATAGCCATTTTGAAAGTGGAGAAGAAACAGGTTGTAGCACACTGTATTTAGTTAAAATGACTGAAAGACTGTGATTGAAAATGGTGGCATTCTTAATCTTAAAAAAAAAAAAATCTATATTCTGCACATTGGACAATGAACAACCCCTGAAAACATCGGGAAATGTTAGCTAGCAATTTGACTTTAGAATGGCTTTGTTTTTTCTGAACCAGGGTTTCTTAACATTGTCACTATTGACAATTTGGGATGGATCGTTATCTGTTGTTGGTGGGGAGGTGCTCTGGTGCTCATTTTAGGATATATAGTAGCTTCCCCAACCTTTATCCACTAGATGCCAATACTATCTTCATTTCCTACATTGTGACAACCAGAAAAGTTTCTGGACATTTGTCCCCATTGGGAATCACTGCTCTAAAGTGAACGAGCCTTCTCTGGCCTCTTGTCTTAACCTTGCACATGGTACCAGAGTTGTGAGACTCCAATACCTTTAAAACAAGTATCCAAGGCCCACTGTGCCTTGAACATAGTTCTGTGAAGAAACACACTAAAAATAAGACCTGTTAATATTAGTATGAAAATTATAATATATGGACACTTACTTGTGCCAGGCACTGCACAATCTATGTTTCCTGAATTCATTGTTCATGAAGTTAACTCCCTCATTATCTGAAAAATTGAAACTCATCCTCACAGTCCGTGCTTTCTGGCTGGGGACACACACCATCCATAAATCTAAAATGGGCTTTAGAACGGTTACAAAGTAGTCTGCTCATGAAGTGAGTGCGAGTGAAGAGAGTGCTGAGTGAATGACTGATAAGGGAGGCACGGGGAGAGGAGTGATGAGTCTGAGTCCTTGCAGCCAGAGGTAGGGCACAGGCGGGAGACAAGCTGCGGGTAGGGGACAGCAGGCACCCCAGCAGCCGTAAGAACTCAGAACTAGAGCAGATGGCTATGAAGACTGGGAGCAAAGGTTCAGTTAGGCAGGAGGAATAAATTCTGAAAATCTATTGTAGAGCACGGTGACTGTAGTTAAAAGTGTACTATATACTTGAACATTGCTAAGAGAGCAGATTTTAAATGTTCTCACTGCAAGACAAAAGGTAAGGATGTGAGGTGATAGATATGTGAATAGCTTGTTGTAATCATTACACAACGTATGCATATATCAAAACACCACACTACATCCCATAAGTTTATACAATTTTGTCAATTAAATATCAATGAATCAATCATCAATCAATCAATAAGATAATTAAAATAAAAAGACTGTGGAAGGAGCTTGCAGAGTCCTGAGGTCCAGTCAAAGTGCTTAGCTTTAATTTTGTTGATAAGCAGTGGGATGTCCCATCTTGAGAGAGGGCAGTGAAATGAAAGGGACTCTTTGATAGAAACAATACCTTCAATTCCTCTGATAAGGGCTTTGGAAGCTGTTGAATGACCACTCAAAACACCATTTTACTTCCCAGAATGGCAGTCGAGGGATGATTTTACAGTTTTTCTTTTCTATTCCTACCTAAAAAGGTATCCAGGATGAAAACTTAGCCTAGCTAGCCTTACACGCAACCATTTTACACCAGCTAAATTGTTTTGTGACTGAACTCTCATGTTGTATGGTGGCTGTATGTCCTCGTTGCAGGATGTTGACAAGTGCCACCCTCCCTGTCAAACGAATGCTAGAATTATCCAGGGCAAGAAACATATAGAATGACGGCAAGAGCATGGATGTTGGAGTCGTTGGTTTGGATTTGAGTCCTGACTCCATCATGTACTATTTGTATTGTCCTCAGTTTTCTCATCTGTAAAATGGGAATAAGTGCTGTATTGGAAGGAATCAATGCTATGTTGAATATATTGGAAATAATGAGTTATATAATATTTGTAGAGCACTTAGCAAAGCATCTGGCATCTAGCAAGGGCTCAGTAAATATGCATTACATTATTATTCATGCTAAATTGTGAATACTTACCCTTAAGAGCCTTAAATATACACTGGAATTGCCTTGAGGTTGCCTTTCACATGTAAACATCTATTGTCAATGCACAAAATGATAAATTTTTAAATAAAAATATGGTATGAAGAGGAAAGCTTTAGCTATATATGCCTGGAGAACAAGAAGAGAGCAAAAGTGCTTTTTGTTATAAATAAAACACTAGATAAAAAATAAACAGGTACTGAGTATCTGGGAAGTGTTATGGAGGGAGGTGAAGCTCAGCAAAGCTGACACCTTGCATGTGGGCCTGCAGGCTAGTACAGAACTGTGTAATCCTACCCAGGGAAAGGAGCATTTCTTGGAGCATTTCTGTGCTTTTGGATGTCCGTTGGAGTATGTGTTTCTCCTTATTGTTTCCGGTATTCCCCTCTCCATCAATTCCAAGAGAAATAGGAGGAAGAGTCCTGAGCGGCTCAAACTCATCCCATAGCTTCCAACTCTGAGAATGAAAGAAAAGGGACATCTGTCTTCATTTACAATGAGCTGAGGACATATAGATCTTTTCCTAGTCCTGCACACAATTCCTTCCTAACAAAAAGGAGCAAGGTGTCTCCTGCATGGGTGAAGGAGGTAGCTACAACAGACAGTAATTTTAACCAGAAATCAAAGGATTCTGTGGAGCAATGTAGCTTAAGCTGAAGCTGGTAATCAAAAAGGAGTCTGACTTGCTATGAGGCTGGAAAACAGAAAGTAGAGAAGCTGAGAGAAAAGGACCCTAATTGCAAAGCTAGACAACTTGCTGAGTTTCAGGGGGATTGAATGGGGTGCTAGTTTACTAAACCCAATGCAGTCATCTTAACCTCTTGGTTCTGTGTCCAGGATGCCAATCTGTGGATTTTGATTTATTACAAGCAGCAAATAAAGTCCTCCCATTTGAGGCAGTCCTAACTTCAGTTTTAAGGCACTGTTTGTCTTTGAAACTCTGCAATGGTTCCTGGTCTTCCAGTGTTGACTGAGTGTTGACTTCTTTCTACCCTGATGCCTTATTCTGATCTGATCTCTCTGGTTTCTGATTTTTTGGCTTTTTCTTCCCATTTTCTTCTTTCTGTTGGCTTTTGTTTATCTCTGTCTCCAGGCTTTCTGTTCACCATATTCCTACAATCTGGTTCCTTCTCCCTTAGTTCATTTTCTGCCAGAGTTCTCCTGGTGCTGGTTAACAATCCTTCATTTCATAACTACACAGACAGTAATTTTAACCTTTAACTGCTCAAGGTTTGCTACAACAAAGGAAGAGGGTCTGACATCAGAATGACATGGGACATAAGAAAGGACTAAGTGTTTTGCAAAAGAGGGGTAGAGGGATGACAATCAAGAACGTTGAATTTATTCTTTGACATGTCGTTATGCTGTTGTAACAGCTAAATCCAAGAACTGACAGTGTATGCCAGCCTACAGTGTGTCGAGTTTGTGCTCAGGGGGGCTGCTGGAGAAGGAGGCCACTAGAAAATGCTTGGTTAGATCGGATTATATGGCTTTGAATGTAAGAATCTTCCCTTCAGGCCTTCTCCCTTCTGCCTACCCTCCTTCCGCTCTTTGAAGGCTATGCCAGAGATTGCTTGAGATCAACCTGCTCATGAGATGGGCTCTATATCTGCTTTATTACCCAGATGTCATCCTGCTACCTGATGTTGATTAAATATGGCATCTTGTTATCACAAAGGATACTTTCCAGAGACCAGGTATGACAGCAAAAGCCAATTCATGTCACAGATTCACCAGTTTGGGGAAGAACATAGCCTTCTTCACTGTTTAATTCCCATCTATTCCTTGGTGTAAGTAAATTCTCTCTCACTTTTTAAAGATGGTTTTGACTTACTTAGAAATACAGTTGCATTGTTATACTATCTGACAGTATACTAAAGATAACATAATTCCATGTTGGCTTTCTATTCTGAGCTGTTCCCTTCCATCTCTTTCTCATCATTGTCTAGTATGCAAGGTTTATATCATGTTGGTTAAAATGTTATTTTTAACTAAAATACATTTTTCCCATCATCTAAAATTCTGCTCAAAGTAAAAATGTTGGGATGACATAAAAGACTCATAATAGATCGGTGGTTAAATTCAGAGTGTATCTTATGGATAAAAGGCAACCATTAAACATCATGGTTCCAGAAAATGTTTAATAGTGTGGAAAATCCTTACTATACAACTGAAAAGCAAAATGCAAACCATATATATAGTATAATTCTAAGTAGGTAAAAAAAATAGATAATATATACAAACAAAAATATCACAAAGAAAACACCAAATGTTAACAGAGTTTATATCTGGTACAAGTTTATGAATTGTATTACATATTTTTTTTTCATGTTTCTATGCTTTCCAAATTTTCTAAAGTGTACATTACATCATAATTAAAAACATAAATATTGTGAAATTTTTGCTTAATGACCCCTTATTTCTAATACCTTTTCAAGTTACATCTTCTAATTCTGTGATCTTCCCAGAAACCTCCTCTCCTTTCTATTTGTTGCCCTTTGTATCTTTAAATACTAAGCATTTATATGTACATATGGACAGCTCTCATTAGTGTTATGTATTTAAGCTACTTTCTTATTACTTGTGTGTATGGTTTCATGTTTTTATAAATAATATATAGAGCTGCTTGGTATATAGTAATCAGAAATATGTTTTGGTTTTGTTAAATCTTGGTGTCTAAGAAGCAGAACTACTAAGGAAGTATAGATTGACAGTCAGAAATCAAAGTAAAATGCAATATAGAAAGAGGATTAGTAATGAAACGCTCTGTGCTAGGCACATTTCTGTTACCTCATTTACTCTTTATAACCTACCTGAGACGAAGATGGACTCCTTTCCGCAGAAGAAATAATGGGTCAGTTGAGGGCATACGATTTGTCATAGGTCACACAGCCCAGTAAGCGCTACCTATTCCAGCTTTGTCTTCTCGCCTTGATTCTTCTACTTGGTCACAAATAAGTCTATCTGGTAACGTGTGCACGTGTAGAGAGCAACCACACAATTTACAATGTAAGTTTGGGAATGTGTGACAGAAATACTTGTGTACATGCATTCTTTAACGTTTGTTATTTCATGTCACAGTGACATTTTATGCATATTGTATGTAAGTTCCCTGTTGTCAGAGTAAAATGCTCTTATCCCTTTTTTGTTGTTTTTATTTTTGAGACAGTCGTGATCTCCCAGGTTGGAGTGCAGTGGCATGATCTGGGCTCATGCAACCTCTGCCTCCCGGGTTCCAGCGATTCTCCTGCCTCAGCCTCCCAAGTAGCTGGGATTATAGGCATATGCCACCATGCCCAGCTATTTTTTTTTTTTTTTGTATTTTTAGTAGAAACGAGGTTTCACTATGTTGTCCAGGCTGGTCTCAAACTCCTGGCCTCAAGTGACCCACCCTCCTCAGCCTCTCAAAGTGCTAGGATTACAGGTGTGAGCCACTGCGCTGGGCCTCTGATTCCTTTTTAACTCCCTACAGTTACTAGTACACAGTGCCTTCCATCCAGATTCTCAATAGGTGCTCCTACCAAGCCATTAAATCTTAGTGTTATATACCACACACAGCACATTGCTATTTTGGGTTCAGAGATGGCTTGGTGTGTTTCATTATGTTAGTATTAGATGTAGATGGATAAGAGATAATGAGACAACAAGGATTTCCAGACAGTTGAAACAATGAGTGTGAAAGCTGTAGCTATGATCTCATGTGTATCTTTATAAAATAGAGAGAATTAAAATTGGCCTATTTGATAGTTAATTTTTAGACAAGAAGATTGGAAAATGCATGCATTATTAATGCTACTTATATAACTGCTACTAGCAGAAGAGTGTCTTAAATTAGTGATATTTTCTGAAGTGTGAAAGTATAGTAATAGTCATTGAGTTGTAAATATATTGCCGCAATGAAGACATTTTGGTAAGATAAACAAGGAAAGTTGTAGTTCTTAGATTCTAAGTATATTGTTGAACCAGGATATTTGATCAGATCAATAATGAAATGATAATTATGGGAATGCCAGCAACAAAAACAAATCTACTGGGCTTTCTCTCATTGAATTTTTATTTTATTTTTAAATTTTTTTAATTTTAATTTTAATTTTTTTTGAGTCTTGCTATGTCACCCAAGCTGGAGTGCAGTGGCGGTGTCTCAGCTCATTGCAACCTCTGCCTCCTGGGTTCAAGCAATTCTCCTGCCTCAGCCTCCTGAGTAGCTAGGATTACAGACATGAGCCACCATGCCTGGCTAATTTTTGTATCTTTAGTAAAAGTGGGGTTTCAGCATATTGGCCAGGCTGATCTTGAACTCCTGACCTCAAGTGATCCGCCTGCCTTGGCCTCTGAAAATGGACCCCTTATTGCATTTTGACTTGCTTTATTTAGCACAACTTTATGTTTATCCTACAATGGGTTGATTTTTCAATTAATTGAATATCTAACCATGTGCCTGGTGTTCTGCTGGATATAACATGGAATACAATGATAAAAAAGACCACAGTTATTGGCATCAAGAACCTTAGTCTAGCAAGTTGTTTGTATACCAACAAGGACACAACAGTAAATGAAAATGGGAAAAGGAGGAGGAACAATGCGCTCTGAGTATAGAATGAGTTAATGTAAAGACTCCAAGGACTTCTACCAAGTCCTCCAGAGGCCTAAAATCCTACTAGGATATGGTGAAGATGGTTTTCCTAATATTTCACTGTCTTCCCTTTCCAAAAGATGTGTAATATTAATAAAGGGATGAGCCATGTAGTTCTGATCCAAGGCAGTGTCACATTCAAAGGAACTCAGCCGCCAATAATAATTTCAGCAAATCTCAAATACTTTACTTGTATTTCTCACATATCATGAAGGGGATTGTATTAGTGCATTTTTTTTGCATTGCTGTAAAGAAATACCTGAAGCTGGGTAATTTATAAAGAAGAGGTTTAGTTGGCTCTTGGTCCTGCAGGCTGTACAAACATGGCCCTAGCATCTGCTTCTGGCTAGAACCTCAGAAAGCTCACAGTTGTGGTGAAAGGGAAGGGGAGTCAGCACACATATGATGAGAGCAGGAGCAAGAGAGAGGTGGGTAGGTGGTACACTCTTGTAAGCAAACATGTTTCACATGAACTACCAGATCAAGAACACACTCATCACCAAGGGGATAGTGCTAAACCATTCATGAGAGATCTGCTCCCATGATCCAAACACCTCCCACCAGGCCCCACCTTCAATATTGGGGATCACATTTTGAAATGAGAAGACAAACATCTAAACCATATCAGGGACACATAGCTCTCAGAGATTTTCCTCAAAAATTTTCTTTTCTTTTTCCTACAAGCTGCCTTCACACCCCACAGCTATTCTCACTCCCAGCTTCTCCCCTGAGCCATTTCCTCTGCCTCCAGCTTGGGCTGTTTTTACTTTCCTCTGCCCACCCTCTCCTGTGAAGTCTTTTTCTTCTTCCTACCACCTTGCAGGCATTGCTTCTTTCTGTTGGTTCTCTGACAATTCTCCATCACCGATGCCAAAAGCATTGCTTTCTTTTAACATGTCTTCTCTTCTCAGAAGACAGAGGAGAGGAAGAAGCTGCACAAAGCCAGAATCTTGTTTTGCAGACTTGGAAAAACTCTTGCAGGAGTAGTTTTTCTGTCCTTAAGAGGTAAAAGTCTTTTTTAAAGTCTACCAAATCTGAGGTTCTGCACTTTATTCCGTTCATCTCTTGCCCATTTAATTCTTCAATTTGAGTTCTGTTGCCTATTCCTTTCTGTATGTCTGTTACTGCACATTTCATTGTAGCTGATTTCACTCAGGAAATAGCCTTCAACTGTAGAAATGTAGGTCAGCATCATATATATTTAGGATGTCATTCATATGGGAGATAAAAGACAAGAATCCCTTTTGCAAATTTCTTCTTTCCTTAATCCATTCTAGTACATTTCAGCATTGTAGGTTTTGGTACTTTGATTTTTCTTATCTCATAGGAAAAAAAGTGGGTTCTTTCATATTAACATTCAAGACCACATATACACGTGACACAATAAACCACCATTAAAGAGATTATTTACCCAAATATAATATTTTCTAAAATTGATCTAATAAGTAAATAGCTATGACCATCAGCATGTGTATTGTAGGAATGAATTTGATGAAGTGTTCATAAGTTATGGGTTGAGGGAGGAATTTTTGAGTAGGTAAGGGGCTCTGCAACTATGCTGTTTGACTACTTACACACACATGTACACGCATACAGTTTAATAATTACATGGGGTATAGAAAAAGAGTTGGACAAATAAGTCTCATCCAAGTCTGTTCCCACCAAGTATGTCTCCAAACTAGGAATGCTAAACAGCTCAAAACTGGTGGACGTGAGCTTTATCCAGTTCTCTGCTTCTTCCCACTCTAGTTGGAAGTGCTAACGGACTGACGGCTGGAACAAAAGCCAGCACACAGTAGTCAGTCACATTTTTATTGCATAAAACATGAAACCCTCCAAATCCGAGCACAAAATGATATAAGATAGAAGGGAACTTCAGTGTATCCTGTTCATTTCTATACTGTGTATCTGATCCCTGCGTAATCACAGAGTGGTTAAAGATGATTCATCTGAAAGACCTATTTAAGGAAGGAAGTGAAAGTCATAGCCTAAAAAATGGCCCATAATCAGGTGCTGACAGTTGTGTGTTGAAAGGTTCTATGTAAAGCCAAACTTTCCAACCACAAAAAGGGACCTGTTTTGTTCAACATTCTGGAGCAAAGAAATTAAGGGGAAAGCCGAGCTAAGATGAAAGGTCTAGGAATAGTTTTAACTTTCATGCTTGACACAGAAAAATAAAAGAAACCTACTGAGTAGATTAAACAAATAAATGTCCAATCATGCATTTAATCTGAATTCCCATGAAAATCTGTCAAATTTGTAGAAAGACTCCAAAGTTTATTTTTGGTACAAGATAGGCCATCTCCTATGCCAAAAATTGAAATGCCTCATAAAATTGTATACAGGTGACTTGGTGATTCAGCGGCAGACTGTTCAGACTGTTTGTTATTGATGTCCCTTGCTGCTTGCTTGTAAATTCATGTACACATTCATTCACTCATGCATTTATTCATTCTTTAAAAAAAATTCAACACATACTTAGTTACTTATTCATGCTGGGCATTGGGCTAGGCTTTGGAGACACAAAAAATGTCTCTCCCTCTGTTAAGAGACTTAGTTTAGCCCGGGTGCCGTGGCTCGTGCCTATAATCCCAGCACTTTGGAAGGCCGAGGCGGGTGGATCACCTGAGGTCAGGAGTTCAAGACAGACCAGCCTGGCCAACATGGTGAAACCCCATCTCTACTAAAAATACAAAAATTAGCTGTGCATGGTGGTGGGCACCTGTAATCCTAGCTACTCAGGAGGCTGAGGCAGGAGAATTGCTTGAACCCAGGAGGTGGAGGTTGCAGTGAGCTGAGATCTCACCATTGCACACCAGCCTGGGTGACAAGAGTGAAACTCTATCTCGAAAAAATAAAAAATAAAAAATAAAAAATAAAGAAATGTAGTCTAGTTTGTCTGGGAAGAAAATGAACTTTTTTTTTTTTTTTTTACTGTACAGTACTGTAAGTGCCATGATAAAAATAAGCCCATTCAAAATGCCAATTCAGACTGGGAAATCAAAGAAGGCTTCTGGGAAGTATTAATTCATGAGCTGAGATTTTAAAAAGAATGGGTTTAGCCAGATGAAGGAGAGGCATGAGAACATGGTTGCTAAATGCATGGATTCTACAGCCCGCCTGTCTGGGCTCAAGTCTTGTTTTTTCCAGTAACTATGCATGACTCCAGGCAAGGTTCCTAAACTCAGTTTCTCAGTTCTTCAATTTCAATGTCAATTTCTCAATTCTTCAACCTCAGATTCCTCAATTTCTCCATGAGTGGGGATAACGATAGTACCTACCACTGACCTATCCCAGGTTTGTAAGGATGAATAAATGAGTTGATATTTCCAAAGTACTTGAAACAGTGTGTCTTGCTTAAGTGTTACATAAGTGTGTGATGAATAAATACAGGGGGAGGATGGCGAGTGTCTTGGGTAGCAGGTACGACTGGTGCAATAGCTTGAAACGACATGCATGCTGCATTTAGAAGACAGTAAAGAATAGAACGCAGGGTCCATGACTGAGGAGCATCAAAAGATAAGGCCTGAGAGACTTGAAGGCTTTGGTAAGGTATGTGGTTATTTTCCTAGACACCATGAAGAACTCTGGAAATATTTTAAGCAAAGAAGTGAAAAGATTAGATTTGCATTTTAAACAGGTCAGTCTGGCAACAGTGTGGAGAGTGGAGTGCATGATGGCAGGCAACTCTTGGAGGCAGGGAGGCAAATAAGGACAGTGTTTCCCAAAATTGCCTGATAACAAGACTCATCTGGGGTGCTTTTAAAATATGCAGATCCCCAGACCCCTTTACAGTCGATGCTGACTCAGAAGATTTAGAGCAGGTTGGGTAATCTATGTTTTGAACAAGCAACTCTGATGATTCCTGCCTTTTCAGATTTTGCACTGAGTTAGGTGGAGGTTGTAGGCATCTAGGTGCGGAATAATGAGGATTTAAACAAGAGGAGTAGAAACAATGTGGTTGGAGAGAAGGCAGCAAATTAAAAAAAAAAAAAAAAAGAATTAAAGCCTAGCACTTTGGGAGGCCAAGGCAGAAGGAGTTTGAGACCAGCCTGAGCAAAATAGTGAGATCTCGTCCTTCCAAGATAAAAATTTAAAAATTAGCTGGTTGTGGTGGCTCATGCCTGTAGTCTCAGCTACTCAGGAGCCTGAGGTAGGAGAATTGCTTGAGCCCACAAGGTAGAGGCTGCAGTGGGCTACGACCATACCACTGTACTCCAATCTAGATGACAGTGTGAAACCCTGTCTCAAAATAAAACAAAACAAAATGATAAAGCAGTAAGACTTGGTGACACATAGAAAGGAGCCTAGGATGACACTCAAATTTTTGGCTTTGATGACTGTGCAGATTGTGAAAGAATTTGAAAGAAAAGGAGGTCTGGAAGTGAGATTAGTGAGATCAGATTCAGATACATTGAGTTTGAAGTGTCAGTGAGAAGAGTCTATTCAGAGGTTGCATACACATGCCTGAGTGCAGAAGAGAGATTTGAGCTGGAGACATGTAATTGGAAGTTGTTAGCACATAGGTAGTAACTGAAGCTTTACAAACTCTAACATTTAATCAGTGGGTAGAACGTAATCCCATTTAATTTGTTCACTAATTTATTCACTTAATCATTTATTCAACAAATCAATTTTAAATGCATATTTTGTGCTAGGCACCCTGCTACCCACTTTTTCTATGCAGGAGACTGTGAACAAATAGCTAAGAGGAAAAGAAGGAAAAGAGTAGTACTATCAAAGTCAGTGGAGAAGATAGTGTCAAGTGATACTGAGACTCCAAATGAGACGATGAGAGAAACGGTCCCCTGGACTTAGCCAGAAACAAGGAGGTCATTAGTAATTTAGGAGAGAATAGAATAGATTCTGTTGAGTGATGGGTAAAGAAATTGGATCAGAGGTGTGGCTTGAGGCATGAATAGGTAGTGAAAAAGTGAAGCTAATGAAGGAAGAAGAGAGAAAAATGTGCCAGACTGCAGACGTGGTTACAAAATCTTCTACCTGTTTGCCTGTCCCTTTGCAACATTTCTTTGCAGCTAGTCCCATCAAGAGGTGGAGTCTATTTCCTCACCCTTTGAACTGGGCTTGGTGATGTGACTTTATTGTGATCAATGGGCCATTAGCAAATGCGATACAAACAGAAACTTGAAATGTGATTGTGTATTGGGGCTTGCCCACTCTTGCTGCTTTTGGGAGCCTTGTGACTGCAACCAGGTAAATATAAACCTGGAGTAATTTGCTGGAGACCTGTGACCAGTCATCTCTGTCACTCTGCTGGCAGCCAACAACAACTGACAGTACCAGCCACCAAACATTGAGTGAGATGTTGAATCACTCCCTAGCTGATCTGCTCACTGACTGCAGCTGCATGGGTGAGCCTGGCCAATTCTAGCAGAACTGCCCAGCAAAGTCCAGCCCAAATTATTGATTCACAGAACAATGACTATTATTTTAAGACACTCAGTTATGGGTGTAGTTTCTTACACAGCAAAACCCAACTGATGTAATAAGACATTGTCTGAGTGTAACCCAAATGTCCATCAATGATAGACTGGATTAAGAAAATGTGGCACATATATACCATGGAATACTATGCAGCCATAAAAAAGGATGAGTTCATGTCCTTTGTAGGGACATGGATGAAGCTGGAAATCATCATTCTGAGCAAACTATTGCAAGGACAGAAAACCAAACACTACATGTTCTCACTCATAGGTGGGAATTGAACAATGAGAATACTTGGACACAGGGTGGGGAACACCACACACCAGGGCCTGTCATGCGGTCGGGGGAGGGAGGAGGGATAGCACTAGGAGATATACCTAATGTAAATGACGAGTTAATGGGTGCAGCACAGCAACATGGCACATGTATACATATGTAACAAACCTGCACGTTGTGCATGTGTACCCTAGAACTTAAAGTATAAAAATAATAACAAAAAAAGGCGTTGTCTGAGTGTCATGGATTTCAAATGTCTAAGTTCTCTGGGGGTTTGTATTTGTCTCTGGGACTTTTGGCTGCAATAGGAGGTCAGAAAAGCGATAGTCGTTCTTAGTCTCTTTTCCCTTCCTAACACATTGTTCCAGACAGAAACAAAAAGAGAGTAGTATCCTAGAAATAGAATAACTGGGTTGTATAGCATTATTGATTCATGCCATGATATGGCTGAATCTTAAAATAATTATGTTGAGCAAAAGAAACCAGACCTAAACAAATAAACAAAAAGAGAGTATGTATTGCATATTTCCATTTATTTGAAACTCCAGAAAATGTATAATCATCTATAATGAAGAAAGGAAACTAGCTGTTGCCGGGGGATGGGGTGAGGAAGGGAGGGACAGATTACCAAGAGGCATGAAGAAACTTTTAGAGGTGATGTATATTCATTACTCTGACTGAGCTGATAGCTTTACGGGTGTATACTCTGTATATATGTCATAACTCTTAAAATGATACATTTAAAAAAGATATGTAGTTTAATGTGCAGTTTACCCTTGAACAACTCAAGGGTTAGGGGTGCTGACCCACTGTGCAGTCAAAAATCTGTATACAACTTGTAACTCTCTAAAAGCATGACTACTAACAGCCTGCTGTTGACTGGGAGCCTTACAAATAATGTCAAGTCTATTAACACGTATTTTGTATGTTACAGGTATCATATACTGTACTATCACATTGAAGTGAATTAGATAAAAGAAAATGTTATTAAGAAAATCATAAGGAAGAGAAAATATATTTACTCCTTTTAAAAAATTATTATTATTATTATTTTCAGACCGAGTCGTCTTGCTCTGTAGCTCAGGCTGGAGGGCAGTGGTACGATCTTGGCTCACTGCAACCTCCATCTCCTGGGTTTAAGCAATTCTTCTGCGTAGCCTCCCTAGTAGCTAGGATTACAGGCACCCACCACCACGCCTGGCTAATTTTTGTATTTTTGTAATTTCATATTACAGGCGCCCATCACCACGTCCGGCTAATTTTTGTATTTTTAGTTGAGTCAGAGTTCCACCAAGTTGGCCAGGCTGGTCTTGAACTCCCGACCTCAAGTGATCCGCCCACCTCAGCCTCCCAAAGTGCTGGGATTACAGGCATGAACCACTGCGTCTGGTCTATTTACTCTTGATTAAGTAGAAGTGGCTCATCATAAAGGTTTTCATTCTTGTTGTCAGGCTGTGTAGGCTGAAGAGGAGGAGAAAGAGGAGGGGCTGGTCTTGCTGTCTCAGGGGTGGCAGAGGAGGAAGAAATTCACATTTAAGTTGATCCTTGCAGTTCAAATCCATATTATTCAAGGATCAACTTTCAATCAATTATACCTCCATAAAGCTGCTAAAGAGAAAAAGAGAAACAAAGAAAATCTTTGAATTGGCTTCTTGTTCCCAAGTGTGGAGTCAGAATAATGATACCCCAAAGATGTGCATGTCTTAATCTCTGGAGACATAAGTATATGGAACTGTGTAGGACTGTGAACATGTCACCTTACATGGCAAAGGAACTTTGCAGGTGTACAGTGATTAAAGGAGTAGACTTGGAGATCAGGAGAGTATCTTGGATTAATGGTTTGGGACCAGTGTAATCACATGATCTCTTAAAAGGAAAGAGCCTTTCTCAGTTGGGTCAGAGAGATGAGACAGGAGAAGGTGGAGAGATTTGAGGGACTCAACCTGCCATTGCTGGATTTGAAGATGGAGGAAGAAGTCTACTTGCCAAGCAAAGTGGTAGCCTCTAGAAGCTGGGAATGAGCCTCAGTTTACAGGAAGCAAGAAGACAGGGACTTCAGGCCTACCTCTACAAAGAAGTAAACTGCAAATAACCCAAATGAGCAGGAAATGAATTCTCCCCTAGAATCTTCAGAAAGAAACGCAGCCTACAGCCCCTTGCTGAGACCCATGCTAGACTGCTGACCTAGTGAACAATAGGATACTCAATTTGTGTTGTTTTATGCTACAAAGTTTGTAGTAATCTGTTCCAGCAGTAAAATAAAATGAATACAAAAAAGTTTTCATGGGCAGAAAGTTGGAATTACTGACTCAAGTAACTGTTTGAATGATCTGTGCTCCCGGTTATAACTCACAATAATCGAGTTGATTGTATTTTGCCGTTGTTTACCGCATGCTCCTTTCTCAACAACTTTAGGCTTACTCACTTTTTAAAATGCAGCTCTAGCCACACAGGTGCTCTGCATTAGGCTGGTTGGGGTGTAGAGGGTGGGTAGTTCTTATGTCCAAGTCTGAGGCATACACGAATTACATTTTCTGCCAAATATAGAAATACTTTCTCATTAAACACTGGTAACATCAAACATCACATTGTACTTTTTTTTGAGGGGGTGGTGTGTACAGATTTTGAAAGCCAACAAATTTCAAGATAAAACATTGTACACTTTTCCAGACACCTAAAATCTTCTCAGGTTTAATAGTCTGTAACAGGCTGTTTGAATTTAAATACTGGCTCCACTCTATACCTTACTGGTTGCTTAACACTCTGTGCCTTAGTTTTCTTATCTGTAAAATGGCATGATGGGGCTACACTGAACATAAGAATTAAATGAATTTGTCTCTGTAAAGCACCTTTAACAATGGCTGGTACATTGTAAGCACCAGTGAGTGTCAGGTTGTTAATTGTTATTATTACAATGATGTCTTTGCTGCCAGTTAGAACAATTTCCATCTCAATAGTGGATTCACCTAACTTCATGTGTCCTAGCAGAAGAAATCTGCTTGTATGCCTGTCCTGCCAAGAAAATGCAGGTCACTTCCTCTGGCTTTCTTGCCTTAAGAGTTCCTGTTTCTGCCGAAGCAGAAGCAGGAAGAGAAAGTGACACAGTGATGTTTGCTGAGCAGAGCAAGATTCTGTCCAGTGACTTCTTTTTCCCCAATTAGGAGGGCGTGTGGGCAAGACGTGGATTGTTCTTTACACTCTCCCCATCTTTTCAGCTTTTTCCAAGAGGCCTTGATCTCTATCCTGAGGCTTTCCTCATCAGCGCATGACGGTGAGCTGAAAGATTCCTAAAGTTCTGTTGTCTCTCAAAACAAAACAGAACATTCCAACCAAATTTAAACAGATCCATTTACAATTTTATTACGTATCAGCTTTCCTGTGTGGCATTTATTTGAGGAAAGGCTCTCTCGGATATGAGGGAGTTGGTTTTAGAAAATTAAATCAGACAGACTAAAATGACGATCTGATTCACGAGAGGAAAGAAGATACACTATGTGATAGAAGAGTTATTTTTGGAGAACTTATTTTCGTGACTCTGAGTGCCCAGAGGAGAAAACATATGGATGGTATTGCTAATTTAGTACCATGTCTGCTTCAGGCTCTATGTGCAGTTTTCTACAGACTGGGCAGCCGACTCTTTGGTCTCCATTTTTGAATGGAGTGCTGCAAGAGATGCTGTCTGACATACGAAACAGTCAACTGAAAATAAAGTAGCAGAGTTAACGTAGGCAGTTTTCTTCGCTGTGGCTACAAGATGGCAGGGCCTTCCAAATTTGCACACTGTACATTGAAGTGGAAGTGGATGCTAGCTCTAAGAGCTCTGTGTGGGCGGCCTTGAGAGTGGGTATTTTGATTTGAAAATTTTGTTAGTTGCCATAGTAATTGTCACAATTATGTGGTTTGTTCGATCTTTGTGATACTGAACACCTATTAGCAGCACCCAGAAAGCGGTGTGTTTTAGTTTTTTTTTTTCTTGTGCATACTTACAGAGAGAAAAACAATAATGTGTGGTCAGATTTTAAGATGAGGCAAAAACAATACAAAAGTATCACATATCTTTATGTAAAGAGTATTTATTTTCTTAATTATGTTTTAGTCAGATTTTTCTTCAGCAGAAAAGTCATCAGGAAGTGATTTTTTTTTTTTTTCCCCGAAACAAGGAGACCCAGAAACCAAGGTTACAAAGCTTTGTAAAAAGAAGAACAGGAAACTCTCCTCTTGTTATTAATGTATTGTGTCAGCAATGATGCTACTCAAGTTCAGGCTGAAATTTAAGCTGAATCAAAAGCACGTGTGTGTTTCTACTCCCTTTGCATTTGTGGTGCTTACCATGGCCACTGACTAGTTAGTCCTCGAATGCGTTCCTGGGGCTGTTTTGCAGGCAGCTTTTGAAACATGAAGAGGCATTCTTTGGCTAAACAAACTATTTGTATTGCAATTGTTATAGAAACTTGAATGCCTATAGCTAAATCTTCACAGCCTTCTTTAGTTTTGCCTCAGAAGTATTTTTTTTTTTTTTTACCTATCTGAATATTATTTTCTAAATTAAGTGTAGAGATATAATAACAAAAAGGAATAGTGTCTTCTTTGGGTTATTTCTTATTTTTATCAGAAGGAGATAAGGCCGGTTCTGATCTTTGACAGAGCTCTATGACATGGGAACTGAAGTGGCTCCATTGGTTGGCTGACTCATGAGAGAAGGGGAATGTGGGAGAACTGCTTAATGTGCAGTCTGGATGGTCATGCATGTGGGGATGGGAGCAGGAGGAATTGACTACCTCTTACTGTTTCCAATCAAACTTCCTGAAAGACTTTGGGATGAGTGAGTGATAAATGGTGTTTATTACTTTTAATACACAGATATGAGGGAGTTTATTATATTTAATACACCTATGAAGTGATCAATTAAGTATTAAATAGCATGTCACAACACTAGAATCTTTTTATAACTATTGATTTAACTGCCTTTGATACTTATTGTCAGTATTTGTGTTCTAAGTGCATTTTTGTTTATTATTAAAAACACTTTGATCATGCAAATTGAAACGATGAAATACCTCCATACACCTATTAAAGTGTCCAAAATTCAGAACACTTACAACACCAAATGCTGGTGAGGGTGTAAAGCAGCAAGGACGCTCCATCATTGCTGGTGGAAATGTAAAATGGTACAGCCACTTTGAAAGTTTGGCAGTTTCTTAGAAAACTAAACATACTCTCATATAGGTTTAGATACTAAGGAGCACGATTCAGCAATTGTGCTCCTTGATGTTTACCCAAGGGACTTGAAAACTTATGTCCAAACAAAACCTGAACACAGATGTTTATAGCAGGTTTATTCATAATTGCCAGAATTTGGAAGCCAACAAGGTGTCCTTCAGTAGGTGAATGGATAAATAAACTGTGATACATCCAGGCAATGGAATATTATTCAGCACTAAAAGAAATAAGCTCTCATGCCATTGAATGATATGGAGGAACCTTAAATGTGCGTTACTAAGTGAAAGAAACCAATCTGGAAAGGATACATACTTATGATTCCAACTATATGACGTCCTGGAAAAGTCAATACCCTGGAGACAGAAAAAAGGTTAGTGGTTGTCAGGAAAGGAGAGATGAATAGGCAGGGCACAGAGGATTTTTTAGAACAGTGCAACTACTCTGTTCACTTTAACTGTAATTATATAATTTAACACTACAATGGTTGATATATGTCATTATACATGTGTCCAGCTCATGCAATGTACAACACCAAGATTGAACCCTAACGTATACCATGGACTTTGAGTGATAATGATGCGTCAATGTAGGTTCACCAATTGTAACAAATTTGTTACCCTGGCAGGGCAAGTTGATTTATGGGGGAGGCTATGAAAGTAGGGGACAGGGGTTATATGGAAAATCTCTGTACCTTTTGCTCAATTTTGCTGCAAAACTAAAACTGCTCTAAAAATGTCTTTTTCTAAAAAAATTCTTTGATTCTATGAACTCTACCAATCAGAACAAACGGTCAGGAAACGATACACTCTTGGCAAACTATTTTAAATGAAACCATTTGCTGTTGAAAAGTCATCAGTTTTATGGTTGGTCTTTCCTACGTAATTTTCTGTTAGAAATGTTGAGGATTATGCAAATGTTACAATTTTATTAAAAAGGAAATGATGTAGAGTGAGATGTAGACTCAACTAAGACCTTCAAAATTTTATTAGCTATATCAGATAATGCATAAACTTAAGAAAAATGAAAAAGTCACAAACCAGTATTAGCTTCATAACAAATTGTTTTTTATTTATATATTTTAAATTTAATTTTTAATAGCTAAGACATTATTGTGGTTCAAAAACACATAAGATGTTATACAATGAAAAGTGTTGTTTACATCCAAATGTCTTCCTAACTCAGCCCCTAGTTCTAACTCTATAGGTAACAGCTATTATTGAGTCCTTGAGTAGTATTCTAGAATTTCTTCATGCATATACAAGCAAATATATATATATATATAAAATTTTATTCCTTCCTACTCAAAAGATTACATACTATACACACTCTTTACACTTAACAAACACTGTTCTATAATGTTTCACTTAGTTACACTATTTTCATTTAATATAACTCAGATACCACTCAATTTCAGTACATGGAGACTTTCTGCATTCAGTATTTAATAACCAACTACAAATATATGACATAGATATACACTATTTATTTAGCTAGATATATATTGGTGGACATTAGGATATTTCCAAATTTTTCATTGCAATGAGTAATCTTGTACATACAATATTTCACATATTCCTTATATATGTCTGGGATTTCCTAGCAGTGAAATTTCTAGGCTGAGAAATATATGCATTTGTAATTGATAAAGGTATTAGCACATTGCCCATACATGAGAAAATACTTTTCCCTCAGAGTCCTATCAACAGATCATGTTAGCTAGCTTTGGATTTTTGCCAAATGAGAGGTCAAAAATGATATTCATTTGTAGTTTTAATTCACTTCTCTTTTTTTAAAGAGCGAAGTCAATTATCTCGTTATTATTTAGGAGAAATTTTATTTCCTTTTCTATGTTCTTAATGGGTCTTATCAATTTTTAATATTAGGGAGTCTAGTCCTTTGTCTGTGATATGAGTTGCAAATATTTCAGTTTTTCTTTTTAAAGCTTTGCTTACAATGCTTCTTTCATGAAAAAAAAATTTGATTTTTTTAATGACAAAATATATTAATATCAATTTATGACTTTGGAATTTTGAGTCATAAAAGTTTAGACAGACCTTCTTAACTCAAGATTTATAATGAAAACTTCCAAGTTTTCTTCTTATTATTTTATTGTTGCACTTAAAAACATTTACATCTAATGATATATTTGGAATTTATTATGGCAAATGAGGAAAGACATGGATATTACTTCACTTATCCCTAGACCATTTATTCACTAGTCCTACTTTTTCCCAATGATCAGAGATGGAGTCTTTTTTACACAATTAATTCCTGAATTATCTGGGTACACTTCTGGGCTTTCTATTTGGCTAATGAACCAGTATGATACTGTATTTAGGCTTTAAAAACTATTTTTATAACCTTTAGTACTAGTCCCTCTTCTATGTTTATTTTTCTTATTAGATTTAGCATCAGGTGTGTAGCTTAAAACTGTTGGATTTTCACTGAGGTTATGTTCAATTAAAAGTTAATTTAAGGAGAATGGACACATTCACAATATTGAGTGTTCATAACCAATAACATAGGCTTTCTATTTGTAGAAATACTATTTTGTGGCCTTCAGTAGTATTTTAAATTTCATTTTTAATAGAACTTACATTTTCTTGATAACAACGTTTATGTATTTTTTTCTTTTCCATTGCTATTATATACAGAATCATTTCTTTCATTAAATACTCTAACTGATGTTCAAATATCATGATATGAAAACTACTGATTTTTGTCCATTGATTTTGTGCTTCATTATTTTACTGAATTCTATTACTGTTTGTAGTAGTTACTAGAAAACCTTCTGGAATCTTTCAATTATACTACCATGTAATCTATAATTAGTGAAACTTTTATTCATATGTTTCATTTACATAAAATATAAAATAAATAAATATATATATCTGTAATCTTTTTCTCTTGGATAATTGTGTTGACTAGTAGCTCTAGCACAATGTTAAATAGTAGTAGTATTAGTGAATACTAGCCATAAAAGTCTGATGGCTTTGAATGGAAAAAGATACATTTTATCATGATCACATAGCCTCTGTCTATTCTATTTCAGTAAATATTTTCTTTATTGTTTTGTTTATTGTATCAGAAAAACGTGATGAATTTTCTCCAATGCTTTTTCAGCACTTATGAACAGATCTTACGGTGTTCTCTTTAGATCTGTCAATATGATGAACTACATTAATAGAGTTTCTAATATGAACAATTATGACTCCATTTGGTATTAATGTTGTGGTGTGGTTTTTAATGAGCTCCTGGATTCAGTTTGCTAACACATTATTTAGAATATTTATATTATTATTTATAGTATAATTAGTCTCTAGTTAGTGTGATCAAAGAATATTATTTACATGATTTTTTTTTAGAATTTATGAAAGGTTTCAACTGGGCCATTCTTTGAAAGGATGGTGTATTCTCTATTTTCAGGTTATAGGGTTTATAATATATTAATCATTTGCATTATATCAATTCTGATACTTAAGTCATTTCAGTCTTATTTACTTTTTGTCCACTTGATAAGTTGTGTACTAGACAGATGAACTGAAGTCTCCCAAGATTAGTGTGTTTGTATTTACTTCTGCTTATATCTCCTGTAATTTTTGCTCTATGAATGTCATTTCTATGTTATTTGGTGCTAATTTAATCACTATATCTTCACTATGAATTGCACACTTTGGCATTATCAAGTACTATTCTTTGTTTTATTTAATACTATTTGTTCTGAATTTCACACAGTCTGGCATAAAGATTGTGACCTCTGCTTTATATTCTTGTTTTTGTTTTGTAGATACGTGACCATCCTTTTATTTTCAGCCCTTGCGAATCACTTTATCTTAGATTTTCCTTTGTGTTTGGCATACAATTGGGTTTTGCTTTGTGATTCAATGTGTAAATGTTTTCCTTTACATAGATAAATCAAGGCAACTTGCATTTACTGATATGAAAGAAATGTTGGTCTTTGTTTTGTTATATTAATTCATACTATGTTTCTGGTTTATAACTTTCAAACATCTGTTACTACATGGTCTGTTTGCTTTGTCTGCTTATTGTATCCAGCATGGAGTTTTCCTGGTATTTGGGGAGGTTTACATTTTTATTCTAGTGTTTTTATAATTATGTCTTTGTATAATACCATTACTCCTAGTCTTCAGATATTATCCATTAGTTTCCTTTTATGAACAATGATAAAAGTGGTTTGTTTACTGTTCTTTCCTCATTTCTCTTTCTTTCGCCAATTTTAGTTAATTATCTTTCTTATTGTTTTGTAAAGTTATAATGATTATAAGTCAGTTTTAAATAATAGCATTTGATTCCTGGCTATTGCAGACGAAAGAGCTTTCTATTCTGCTCACATTTTTTCCATTTTCTCTCCAATTTTTTAAAAGTTGAGTGCTCCTTGTCAGGCACTTAAAATTTACACTATGTTCCTTCACCATAAACTGCACTTTGCATTAGTCTTAATTGTACAGTTACATATATTCAATAATCACTAGCAGTCACTTTGCCATAGCTTCACTAGTTGTTTATTGGTTGGCAGAAGTTTTTCTTCAAGTAGTTTCCTTGAGAAGTGTCCATGAGAACAGTATTCCACAAATCCTTGTGTATTTAAAATCATCTGTAATTTTTATTCCTGAGGAACAGTTTGGCTGGGTATAGAATTCTTGATTCACCCTTTCTTCAGGGAATATTTTGTAAACATTGCTTTATGTTTCTGGTATTGATAATTGTTGTGAAAAAACCTGATTCCAATATGATTTCCTTTCTTTATAAGTAACTTGATGTTTTTGCCTCGTTGTCTAATTCTTTATTTTAAGCATTAAGGAATTTTATTAGTATATGACTACTGATTATTTTGGGTCAGGTTTTTTCTGTCATAGCACAGTGTATCTTTGTGATACAGAAATTCAAATCTATATTTTAAGAAAATTTTCTTAAATTGTAACTTTAAATATTTGTTTGTTAAAATGTTGTATTTTCCTTTTTTGGGTACTCCCTGTATGCAAATATTGGATCTTCTTTGTCAGTCTTTCAGTTCTGTTTTTTGTCAAATACTTTTTTTTTTTTTTTTTTTTTTTAGAGAGTCTTGCTCTTGTCACCCAGGCTGAAGTGCAATGGCACAATCTCAGCTCACTGTAACCTCTGCCTCCTGGATTCAAGTGATTCTCCTGCCTCGGCCTCCCAAGTAGCTGGAATTACAGGCACCCACCACCATGCCTGGCTAATTTTTGTATTTTTAGTAGACATGGGATTTTTCCATGTTGGCTAGGCTGGTCTTGAACTCCTGACCTCTGGTGATCTACCTTCCTTGGCCTCCAAAGTGGTGGGATTACAGGCATAAGCCACCACGTCTACCTGTCAAATACTTCTTTGATCTTTATTCCTATTCATTTTGTTTGCTTTCTTACCTGTACATCTCTTACTATATTTTTTGCTATGTCTATTCTCCTTGATAAGTCCAATTTTATATTAATTTCTATTTGACTTAAACGTTCTACTTCCTTCCTAACTGGAGTAACATTAGTGGAACTGGCGGAGAAGGAGTCAGGCATGAAGAAAGGTGGTACCAGGAAACAGAATGGTAGAAGATGAGTTTGAAGAGTCAGGCAGGAGCTAGATCATGTAAGCCTTATGCTGTGGAAGGAGTTTGAACTCTCTTCCAAGTGTAATGGAGAGTCACTGGAGGTTGTTAAGCAAAAGAATGACTCAATCTGATGTGCTGATATGATTACTCTTTTGTGTAGAGAACAGATTGGAGGGAGGTAAGAGTAGAAGGAAGATCTATTAGAAGCTACTAAAGTAATCCCAGTGGCTTGGCCAGGATAGTTGGTGGAAGAGTTGGTGAGAAATGGTCAGATAACAATTTTTCTTTTGTTTCTTATATCATGAGTTATAGCAAATTAACCTATATTTGCTTAAATTTCCATGTGTATTTATGAGTACCTCTTCAGCAGAAATGTATGTTGCCTGTTCAGATATAATTTATTCATTTAGCTAACATTTATTGATGACTTGGCACCAGCACAGTTCTAGCAAGTAACAATACACTGATGAATAAAAACAGATGTAGTCCCTGACATTGAGAAACCTGTATTTCAACAGATGAAAATAACAATAAGATAATAAAACAGTTAATATTAAGTAAGTACATATTTAGGTAATGTTCAGAACTCTTTACACATGACATCTCATTTATTCATCACAACTCTGTGAGGCTGATAATATTATAACCTTTATCTTACAGGTGAAGATATCGAGGATAACAGTGGTTAAGTACTTGCCCAAGTTCCCATAGCCAGCAAATGGTGGCGTCAGCCTTTAGTCTAGATTAAGTGAGCAAATACATAAGGAATATGATGAAACATAGTAGAGAAAATGCAGTAATCAGGAAAAACCTCTCTGAACAGGTATGTTTGAGCCGAGACCTAGTACATGTATGGGAGCCATCCACACAAGAGCTGGGGTAAAAGCATTTCCAGAAAGAGCTAATAATAAACATGAAGATTTGAGACCAGAATGAGCTTGGTAAGTGAGGAAAAGAAAGGAGGTTTGGATGGTTGGAGGCTGGGCAGAGGGAAAATGGTACAAGACAAGACTAGAGATCCAGCAATGGACTGTAAAGGTGTGGTGGAATGGGAGAGAAGACCAGTTAGGAGGCTATTTCAGGAGTCCATTTAGGGAATCGTGGCTTGGATTCGATGGCAGCAGTGGAGGTGGGCAGAAATGTATGGTTTTGAAATAAGTCCTGGAGGTTGAATTAACAGTACTTGCTAATGGACCTGATAAGGGGATTAAAAGAAAGAAGTAGTGAAAGTTAATTCATAGTGGAAATGTGTAAGAATATCTGAACATAAACCTATAGCACCATTTTGAGTCAAAATAATTCAGCCTTAAACATTTGAATTAATATGGGGGGAATGAAGGTGGAGTCAGATCAGGATTAATGAAAGACACAAAAAACTTGGATTCCTTATTCTTGTGAAGTTTACAAACTGATGGTAGATTACATTTTCTATTATGCTGTAATACCTAGCTATAATTTTCCCTCATTTTTCAGACGGGGTCCTGAGGCATAGAATGCATACATGATTTGTCCAATGTCATATGAAAGGATAGGGCCTAGATTCTAATGTTTATATTTATTCCATTACTTCATGTTGATAATGCAATATCTAGATACGGACCTAGATAAGTATCCATATACATTGATGCAGATAATCTAGGAAATTGAAACTTTATCTATCAGGGTGCTTTTGAATTTTTTTCTTTGTTCACTCCTGTTTGATTAAAATTGATATTTAAATTTGGCATTTGCAATTACAGGATGCTGATAACAACATTCTCAATTAGGACTGAAGAAGTGTGTCTAACACTCTGGAAAACACACCTCCTAACCGCCAAAGTGCCTGAGTTTATGTAAAACAGAGAGATTTTCTTCACTGTCAGGTTTTCTGCCTCTCACTTCACTCCCACAGCTGTGTCTGAATATTCAGAAGCAAGGTTGGAGGGAGGAGTCAATTATTTTGGGTGGGCTACTGTACCTGAGCTTTTTATTCAGTGGTGAGGGCAAAACACAGTATAAGTAAAAACAGAGATTTCTGAAATGCTTGAGTTACTATTCTGAAACTTCCAATAGAAAATACACTTATAATGAATTACCTTAAATTAAATTTTAATAGCCTCTAAATTGTATATAAAGTACTAGCACAGAAGCAGTCTTCTGTTCAGATAAACATCATTAGTGTGTAAGTAGGGAAACTTCTCTGACTTCTATTTCCCTCTGGGTTTTCTAACATCTCTGTGGATTCTTTAATGCCTAATGCGAATGCCAATATGCTTTTCTTTTGGACTCCCCCAGCGGGCCCCCTGTGTTAATAGCTAGCTTTTGACTTGTCACTCCTGAGAAAAAACAAAAGTGCTAGTTCTTTGCTGAGGTGAAACCTTACCTGCCATCTGCACACGCTCATTCTGGCAGCTCCTCGTGATCCTTCAACTCACAGGAAATCCTTAGAGGAATGAAAAGGACAGGCCCACCCCCACGGCAGAGCAAGTTCCCAGCTTAGTCACGTCAGTGGGATGAAGGCTGACATGGTGTATTGACAGGTCGGTTTAATACTCAAGTGCTCCTGCAAACTGGCGCATGGCTGCTTGGAAGCCTGGCACGCCCCCAGATGGCAAGGGATTTTGGCTCCTCAACTTGTTCCTCTGCTTGGAGTGGAAGGTTCCCTCTATCCACTCAACCCTTCAGGATTAAGCAGAGCATTTGAGGGGGTTGGGGAAGAACACAGAGACCTCCCTTGACCACCTGGATTCTGAAGGGGCCATTACAGGAACGTGGTCGTGTGGTCAGCGCGCTTTTACCACCCACGCCAGTCTAAATGACCACACCCTGAGTGGCCTGGTCCCAGAGCAGCTGTTTAGACTGCTTGTGTGGTCATACCAACCCTCAATAAGACACAGCCTGCCAAACCCCAGGAAACTTGGAGTTTAGGTCAGCTTAATGCTTTCCCATTAGGCCCTGGGAAGGAAGAAGGTGTAGAGTGACAGGCATTCAGGCGGCCAGTGTAACTCTGGTTCAGACATTTTCTGTTTTTGCTGGATTAGTTTTCTGAACAACTGCTTTCTATTTTTGTTTCAAATCTGTTTTATCTTCAAGACAAAATAGGGAATATTACATAAATAAATAAAACCTTTCCACTGAAGAAAGTCTACAGATACGTTAATACATCTCGATTTTCACATATAGTTCATGTAGAGTGCCCTACAATAGTCCAGCACCTGTTTTCAAGTTGAAAATAGGCAGTTTGAGAATTGGGAGCTCGGAGCATGATCTTTTGGTATCAGACAGGCCTGTGTGCTTAATGCTTGCTCTGCCTCTTACCCTGTGATCTTGGGCAACTTAGTGAATTTCTTGAAGCTTTAGTTTTCTCATCTGGAGAATGGATGCAATTATTATACAGTACTAGTCACACTGAATTGTTGAGGGACTAATTGAGATCATGCATATAAAATACTTAATATGGTACCAGGCACATAAAAGGCTGTAAGTAAATGCCAGCAGCGATGTTGTTAGTGAAGCTGCTAACACCAGTGCTGCACTGATTTTTTACCCATTTGTATAAGCTGAAAACCATTGAGAGAGCACAGACTATTCAATGATTGAGCCTATGAGATTTTGGTCATTAGGCCAATTTAAAAAAGGGAAAATATATTATGATCAATGAATATGTAATGTTCTTCATAGACCCATTTATGATGCTGCAAATGGATTCAAGGTATTTTTTTGGTGAAATATTCAAAAGTATGAAAATTACTTTTCTTGTCATGCCCACCTCAAGTTCTCGTCAGGCTCAAATCAGTTGTGTGTGTGTGTGGCGGGGGGGGGGGGGGGGGCAATAAAGGGGAGGGGGCATTTTGCTTTACTCATATTGTGAATTTCTTCTCCATGTAGTTCATTTAGACTGATAAGTCTAAAGAAGAGGTATGCTGCATATAAATATGTGGTTCTCACACATGGGAGGAATAGTATAAGACGGTCACATGATTGCAGTTTTCAGGATGATTTTATTGTCAATAACGAGGAGTGCCTTCTCACTGTGCCACAACGAGCACTGTTGGAATTTAAGAGGTATTTATAGAATAACAATTAATTGTTATATTAGTTAGGGCAAAAATCTACTTGGTGCTTGAAAATTTAAGGTCACGGTAATTTATTGCATCTTATGATATCAAATTGACCACTTGCTACACTTTTTACTAGAACAAACCCTTTTTTGTCTTTCTTGGTGTTTCTGTAGATAACATACTTTTCTGAATCCTCTGTGAACATTCAGAATTAGAAATGTAGCCAAAACACTGAAAAACTGGCATTGAAAAAGTAGCTTCTTTGGAAACGGAATAAAAGCAAAGTTATCCATATCAACCTTGGTACCTCACTTTGCAGGAGCTGATAAAATTCTCCTTCCTTTGGCTGAAATTTATCTCTTGCTGGTTGTACAATACCAGATTGGTGTCTTTGCTTTCTAAGAAACTCCATCCCGGTTCCCAAGTGCTTTATTGGTATGGATCTATTCTGACTTTGGCATGTTGCCAACCAGTTTGACATATTCAACAGTCTGAGTGAAAATATTCTAGGAACATTGGGAGATGTTTTAATTGCCTAAGATCCACTATCAGGCATTTCAGAATGTCTCCCAGCTTTTGATTACTGACCAAATCAGGAATTAATGATCTGCCATTTTCCACCTTATTACTTACAAATTAAGAATTGACATTTTACGCTAATATATTCCTGATAAACTTTGCCATTTTTCTTTCTAACAAATCAAAAATATATTTCAATTAAAGAATGACTTGAAGATGGGAACTACCAACCCACAGACCTAGGTAGCTGGGGTTTGTCTTTGTTGCTGTTATTCAGAGGCAAAAAGACTTGTTAGGGTGTTTGTTGAGAAGGATGTAACTATGACACTTCTGGCTCAGTCTACCGTTGCAATTACTAATGGGACTTTTGCGGTTTTGGGAGCAAGCCCAAGATTGTCCTTAGGTAACAGGACAAGAAGCCTTCAAATGGCAGGGGCGGTGGGGGGGCAGAATTGAGGATATAATAATAATCCAGTGCAAATTATATTTTATGATCTTCTTTGTTGTCCTTCTTTGCCTGAAATTTTGTAAAGATGATATCAGATTAGACTGAACTTTAAGGCAGCCTAAAGGGGGAAGATAAATTATATATATGAATGAATATGACTACTCTTTCCTCCATACTCCCAGAGCTTCTTAAAAAAAAAAAAAAAAAACCTTGTAGTTCACTGTAACATATTTCACTTTATAATTGGGAATGTTTACATTTAAAAAATTATAAATTCAAGAGGGTAGAGCATGGCCTCATTTGTTTTTGCCTCCCATCTATGCCCAGTAGGGGTTTGTTGACTGTGTAGGAGTTAAGGGGGCAGTACCATACCTTCACCTTGGTCATGGTAGAAGTTATAGGATTCTGATCACGTTCTCCATATAAAAATCTCCACCACATATCTGCAACCCCTCTCTCCTATTCATCAGCATTGCTTCCCCAACTCCCTTCTCCACATGTATCAGGGCATTTGGAATCCTCAAATGTGTTGTTTCACATGTATTCACCCACATTTGCCATATTTTAGTGGAGCAGACACCAAGATTTAGGGCAAGGGTTGAAACTTATGGCTTATATAAGATAAATGTAATAGAACAATTCATAAGTTCCAGACAAGATAAAGGAAAATCAGCTTTGCCAAGGATTGATTGATAAAGCAAGTAAGAGAGGAGATCAGTTAGAGAGACATAGAAACAGAAAAATCCTAAGACATAGAGATGCAAAGACAAAAATGGAGACACATTCATGTATGCATGTGCACATGGACACACACACGCACACACACACACCACCCCCAGCATTCTGTGCCAGAGCTGAATTTTCATGAGCACTTTCCTTGACTTAGCCTCTTCATGTTTACTTTTTACTCTAGCCTTTAAAAATTGAAATATCTGACTTATGCTCTTTTTACAGTAATATTTTAAAAAACTATTTATTTAAAAAGTAAAGACCTGCAAAACACTGAGAGATCCTCATAGACAGTAATCATATCTGTCACATATAAAGTGCTTACTTATATTTGTTATTATAAGTGTTATCTATAATAAGTGTTTTATATTCTAAGTTTTTCATAAGTTTATAGACAGTGTACAGGAGGAAAACATCTAGAAAGAGTCTGGTCACTTCTGTGTCAAATAAGCAACCACCAGCTGCCAGATAAACTGCTTTTTTAGTCTTTTAGGCTCCCTCCAACTCCAGCTATTTCCTCTGACCCTTTCTTTTTACCTTTTTTTTTTTTTAAATGACGGAAGTGAGGGTAGGAGGAGGCCAGATCAAAAAGGGAAAAAGTTCTTTTCATGATATAGACTTACAAGTAATGCATCTTTTTATAAAACTGTTTATTTAAGGATAAAAGGGTTCATGGACATCTATGAAATGTAAATCTTGCATAAATGAATAAACAATGACATGTGGCTGCCCTGGCCAAGGGTATCATCATATGTAATGGAAAAATAAATCCTATTGTTTGGAAACAGGCCTTTATGTGTGATTTTAAAGATTTATCAAATACTTATTCATAGGAAGGAAATGCTAGAAATCATTCTAGAAATTTTATTTTAATCAAATTTATAATTGATCAATTTTTGTCATATTAAAACACAAATATTTTATTGGAAAAAGAGAACATGTGACCAAATACACAAACAGCAGTAAATCCTGTAATGCAAACAATAATAAAATTATTACTACATATTTAATCTTTCCTAGATAATTGCAAAATAATCCTCATTTTAAATGCTTTAAGACTATCATTCTGTAAATCAGACTCTCTCCAACTCCAATTTGAAGTGATCCTTCCACTGCTATCAAGGAGTAACAGTTTCTAAATGTGCTCTTCAAACATTTGGTGAAGGAGAAGCAAGTTTCTATGTGTGTTATTTAGAAGTGGTAAGAAAACTCAGCTGCAGCACTTAGGGAAGCAGAGGCAGGCAGATCACTTGAGGTCAGGAGTTCGAGAACCCCGGAGGTGGAGGTTGCAGTGAGCAGAGATCGCACCACTGCACTCCAGCCTACGCGACAAGTCAAATTAGGGATTTTCCTAAGAGTTATAAAGCAATTACTGATATTAGGATATAACCTTGGAAGTCAGTCCAGTTTCAACTTGACTCTCACTCACTGCATCATCTTTATTATTGATCAGTTAATAGTTAATTCATATTAATAATCCTGGGAAGGAAGCACTGAAGTGTCTTCCACCCTCACGCACTTACACGCACGCTCACACTTACTGAGAGTCATCGGTTCAAACATATATAATGCAGTATTCTTCAATTTAAGGTCCAGAAGTTGTTAAGTTTGAAAAGTACTGCACTATTCTAACACTATATAAGAGTTCTAAAAGGAAAAACAGTGGCTTTTGTAATTAGAAAGGCTTTATGAACAAGTATATTTAAATAAAAAATTCCAGATATATGTAAATGTACCAGGACATGCCCTGTACCAGCATTGAGGTTTTTCTGATTTCAATTCAATCTTCTGATTTACAAAGTAAGATATAAGCAGAAGTAGCAGCAGTATCAAGAGCTGTCACTTTTGGGGGGCTTACTACTTAATCTTCCTTGTACGAATTGCATGTAATTTTCACATTATGCCTGTGAATTTAGGGTTATTAATCTGATTTTATAGATAGAGTCATGAATCCAAAAATGAGCAGAGCTGAATTTGAACTAAGCTCTACTTCATTCAAAGTCTGTGTTTGGTTTCAGATTTGTGGCTCTGAAACAGCACAGGCAGTTATGCCCTATTTACTGGAATATTTGTGTTTTAGCCAAGTTTGCTATAAAGTGCACTTTTTTTTTTCTGAAAGCAGAACTCCATTTTGCCAATGGTTTATATTATACAATCTGAGACTGTTTACCAGTATACAAGTTTTATTAGCGCTGGGACCATGTGTGTTTTTCACTGCAGACACAGTACCTGGTAGATAGGGGGTGTTCAATAAATACCCATTGACTGAATTAAGTGTGATAAAAATTGTCTTGTAGATAATAGAAGCACACTTAAGGGTTCAAAAAAAATTTAGCATGCATTTTAGGTTAAAGAACAAATTTCTAATGAAAGCAATATTACTCAAATATAGTTACATGTTCAAAATGTTAGTAAAATTTGACAGATTCTCCAAATGCTAGGGAAAATAGTGAATTTTTGACCAGTTTTAAGTTCTGTTACATTAATTTTGACTCAATATTATATACTCATGCTACATGCAGTTTGGTAACAATTTGTTCATATCCATGTTAAGTTCTCATATTTTTCCAAACATGAACTTCTGTATTTTTTAAAATTTCTTATTCTAGCAGACATAAGAAAAAAAAATGAAAGGGAATAAAAGCAGAACGCAGGGTGTGTGACAATCACTTCTGATATTCACACTAGTTAGAGAACCTTTCTATTCCTTAAAGTTAATCAGGCAGCAAATATTTATTAAACACCCAAAGAGTGAAGTACACAAGGCTATTGAACAGCAGTAATCTTCAGGATTATCGTGTGTCAGCGCTTATTTTCCATGTTACTCATAAAGGGAAGCATTTATTTATGATGGCTTTCCAAACAGCAGATTAAAATACTTAACATGATTCACCTTTTATTTAAAGATAAAATAATGAAATGGGGAATTCATGAAGAGCTCTTCTCAAGTTTATATGAGTCATGAGTATGCTGATTTTTACTCTCAGAATGAAAATAAAAAAGAAATTATTAAAGAATCCCTTCCTTTAAAAATCAGATTACTATGTAAATTTTATATCATTTGCTTATGTGGTCAGAAATTTTGGGGAAATGCTTCAAACTATTTATCTATAGCACAAACTAGAATCTGTCTTTTGCAGATTCTTATTGTGCACTAATTTATTAAAAGATTTGGGAAAATACACTGTAAGGAAACTTATTTATCTTTGTTGACCACTGTTTTCAATCTTGGTTGATGATGGGGCCTCCTGTCACCCAACACCTATGAACATATTTGGGAGTGGGATACTCTGGCTGCACTCAGAAGAGCCATGAGGGTAGAGTTCCCTAGAGGCCTGGGGACAAAGCCTCACAGGATGTCTTGCTACGACCACGACCAGCAGAGTCATGGGAGTGGGGAATCTTACTGTCTAAGATCTCTGAGATCTTAAAACAGTAGAGCCTCCAGAATACTGTTTCAGCCTGGGAGAGCTGCAGGCATTTGACTCAAACATATGAGACCTATTGCATAGGCTGCACTCAGAAGAGCCATGGGGGTGGAGTCGCCTAGAGTCTTGGGCACACAAGCCTCACAGGATGTGGTCAAAGAAGGTTGTTTCAGGCCTCAAGATTCAGTGTTATTTGCCTTACTGGGTGTTAGGACCTATTACCCATTTCTTCTTTCTTACTTTTCCCTTCAGAGATGGAAATGAATATGTTTTGTACCTGTCCTACCATTATATTTTGGAGTCATATAACTTGTTGATTTCACAGGTTCACAGCTAGAGAACAATTTATCTCAGGTGAGTCATACTTCGAGTCTCACCTATATCTGATTTAAGTGGTATTTAGATCAGATGTTAGACTTAAAGTTTATGCTGGAATGAGTTAACACTTGTGGGGCTATTACGATACAACGAATTTAATTTTTATGTGAGAATAACATGAATTTTGGGGGATAAGGGGCAGCATGCTATAGTTTGAGTGTTTGTGTTGCCACCAAAATTCAGTTTAAAAGTTAATCTCCAATGCAACAATCTTAAGAGGTAAGGCCATTAGTAGGTGATTAGGTCACCAGGGCTCTGCCATGTGAGAACAGTGTTCAAGGTGACATTTTGGAAGCAGAGACCAGGCCCTCACCAGACGCTGAACCTGTCAATGCCTTGGTTTTAGACTTTCCAGCCTGTAGAACCATGAAAAAAAATTAGGTTCCTTATAGATTATCCAATATCAGACATTTTGTTATGGCAGCACCAACACTAAGAGAGAAGTGAAGTCAGGAAAAACCACTTACACATTAGAGCACGTCAGAGGGAAGGACCAGCAAGTTATAGTAAGCACCTTAGAATTTGCCATTTGAAGAGATGGTAGATGTCCACCATCCTGCCCTTGTGCAGTGGGGAAATAGGATGCAAAGGAGGATGAACCTCAGCTCCCTACTCATTTAGACTTGCTCACCTAATAAATAGGAGACTACTTCACTTAATGGCTTTCTTTCTCTGGAATGCTGCTGAGGTCAAACGGGAGCGATCAGCACATATTTTTTTGACAATTGTCTTTCCACCATGCCCTAGAAGAGTATATCCCACTCCCAAACATGTTCATAGGTGTTGGGTGAAAGGAGGTTCCATCATCAACCAAGACTGAAAACACTGGTCAAAAAAGATAAACAAGTTTCCTTACAGTGGATTTCCCCAGCTCTTTTAATAAGTTAGTGCGCAATAAGAATCTGCAAGAGACATTTGAAGCATTTCCCCAAAATTTCTGACCGCAGTCTCTGTGTAAGTCAGGGTTCTCTCTGTTTTTAAGTGACAGAAATCCAGCTCTGACAGGCAAAGGCCATGAAGAGAGCTTACTGGCTCACAGAACTAAGAAGCCCAGGCATGGTTGAATTCTGAGGCCTCAAATGATGTCACCAGGGACTGTCCCCCTCAGTCTCTTGGCTTAGCTTTCCTCTGAGTTAGTTTCATTCTCGCACAATCTTTCCTTATGTGTTGATCCTTGGCAGCTCCAGGCTTACATCATTTTTAAATCTACAAATTCCACTTGGGAAAAATATCTACTAGAGAATGGAACTTATCTGAAATGAATCATTTTTGAATTTAGAGGTATTTAAGTTGATTGTCTTCCCAATTCCCTGACATTCACCCTACTCCAAGTTAGAGCTTTATAATTTACAGTGTGGTTTTTTTTTTTTTTTTTATTACTTCCAGGGTCGTAACCCAAAATGGGTACCTTGGGTTAATGAAATAGGTTATCGATACACTGAGGTGAACATACAATTTTATAAACTCTATACTACAGTACTTAAAATAAACCCTTAAAATATCTTAAGCTATTACTCTATAACCTCTGACTATGAACCAATTTCAATTGAATTTTGTTAGAAAACTCCAGAAAATATATACCTATTTGAAAATTGTTATTAGTTTTCAACTTATTGAAAATGTATGACTAGACACCAAATATATTCCATTGAATCACAGGATTCTTCATTAGTTTCTCAAATTGGTACTAAATCATCAGCATCACAACACTGGAAGGAATTGGTGAGCAGTCAATATGAAAGAGGTTTCACTTTAATTGGCCAACTAGTAGTTATTTTCATTTTGAAATGTATAACGATAATGACTTTATTTTTACATATGGGTTATTTTGGGGGATTCTGAATTTTTTAACCTAAGGAAATTGTTCTGTCAAGTTAGAAATTGAATTCCCTGGTGAATGCTCATTTCTCTTCCTGTGTATTTATTGTGTCCTTCTGGCCAGCTAGGAAGAGAACCATAATGAAAGCAAAATCATTTGGGGGTTTTATAGCTGGAATCTCCAACGCTTTTGTCAGTATATCTTATGATACTACTTGGTAGTCACTGCTGACAGTTTCTTGAGAGATTTCAAGGTTCTTCAGCAGTTTCTAAATTATTAAAACGAGATCATCTATGCCTAACAATAAAACAACTAAATATTATTTATTTCATTGTTTCTAAAACTAGTTATTCACATAAAACATGTGTGTGTATTTTGGATTACTTGATTAAACAGAGCACTCTGCAAGACAATAGAGTTTCCAATGAATTTCTTTGTCTCAAGCCTTTTGAATAAAATGCTTAAACTTTCTTCCACATCTAAAGACCCTTTTAGGTGACAGTGAACATTAATTGCCAAGGGCTCTATTCAGATTATCTCATTGAATCTTCACAATGACTTTATGAAAGGGGTAGCATTTTTCTTAACCCCAGTTTTACATAGGAAGAAATTGAGACATAAGGAAGTCAAGTAACTAACATTACACAATTTGTACATGGCATAGTTGGCTAGGCAGTCCAACTCCAGACCAGTGATATTAAACACTGTTAATATAATGATTGTTTGTTTTACCTTTGAGCAGATCACTTGACAATATTACTTAAGGCACAACAATCATGGAAACTTTCAGATTTGCCTCAAATGTAGGAGAGCCCTACACACACGTACACACACGCACACACACACACACAGGATTGCCTGATGGTTTACCACATTTTGGTTACTGCATGCCTTGTGTTTTCTTGACGTGGGTTAAAAAGACTAACAAAGCTCCCATAAATAAGAGACCAAGTAGACAAAAATCTCATATTTGTACTGTTACTCTAATAAGCTTAATAACAATAATCTACAAACATCTGCAATCATAAAATAAAAACTTCATTACCATTTCAATGCAGTCACTACAAATCCTCAGGTTAGCCAGTACACCAGCTGTGTCCTGGTGCTTCACAACACAAAACAGCAATTCATTCCAAATTACCACTCTCTGTTAGTGACTCTTGCTCACTGGCTCCCGTCCCAAATACTCCTGCTGTTCAGGTCTATTGTTTCCCCTCGCTGGAAGCCTTTTATTTCCTGGGAAAGCTTGAAGGATTGTCTCTATGAAAAACTAGGCTAATCTTCTAACTTTTGATTTCCCACTATTTGTCCTCCAACATATTGGATGTACTTAGCTTTTCTTTGCCTCCATCCATTGGCATTGAATATACATTTCTGGAAAGTGTTTAGAATTCTTCACCCAAAGAATAAAGTTGAAGGAGTTAACAAAGCTTATGTTAGTTTCTGGCTTTGTAAAATAAATTAGTCCAAGATTCAGATAATTAGCTTTGATCTCCCTATAGGAGCTTTGAGTTGAGAAAACTCCCTTTCCATCATTCCTGCCATGGGCCTCGAAATCATGAAATTCCATATCAAATTACAGAGAGCTTCCCTCTGAGAGTTTATGGCCTTGGAACAGCCAGTTAAAAACCAGACTGGTGGAAAATGAAGGATAGTCTTTGAGCCACATGCAACACGTATACTAGCTTATAGAAATTTTATACTCCTTAAGAGATCATACTTAACAGGCAGTTTATTTTTATGCTGCAAAATACTTATCTATTCCTTTTCATCTGGAGCTTAAACTTTTTTGCAATACAGAACACAATTGAAGAGAGGGAATAAGAGGATATTTGATCTTAGCCTGACTGATGATATATAAGATTTCAGAGAAACATTGTCTTTCAGATTTAACTATTTCGGTGCAAAAACATAGCCGAGAAATTTGTTTCTTCTGAGGATATAGAATGAAAGTCTATTAACTGTCAAAATAGAAGTCATTTAAATATTTCTTCTATTTATCATTTCTAATCAGGTGTTAGATAATATTGGGAGAAGTATTTTTGTTTTGGTATTATCTTCTGTTATGTTGTCATAACCCATTACCTTGTATAGATGACCTCACACTGTTTTCCCAGGGACCCTGGGGATCAGCTTATAAACGCCTCTTCGGATCTTCATCTGGGAGCTTTTTATGGAGGGGATGAATACCCTGTTGGATCTGGGAGCTTACTTTGGAGTCCATTTTCCTCTCGGACTATAGTAGCTGATTGAACCTGAGGTTAACCCTAATAGCATGAACCACAGACCTCTGAACTTTTCGAGGATGTATCTATTTTGACACTGTCAATGAAAGAGGACTGCTCTGCCTGCGAACACAGAACGGAACTCTGCTGAGATAAAATGTGGCGGCCATTCAGAACACCACACATACTTTTCTAAGCACTCTGCTGTATGAATAAATGTTGTCACTACAAGGCAAATTTACAAAGGCAGAAGGTAAGAGGGTAGAAGAATTTGTCTGCAGAGTTTTATTATATATTACAGAGATAGCTATTGGGGGAAAATTGGTGATAAACATGGTAATGGGCTCATTTTCTTAGATGGAGCTCATTAATCTTATCAATGATGGCCTCTTTTAAATCCTGACAAGAAATTTTCTGCAAGGGAGTATAGACATTGTGATATGAGGAATGTAAATGGGACACTCTATAAAGCTGATTGATTTTAAACACACAAGCTAAGGATGAGCTGATGTCTTATTGGCCCTGTTTCTCCATCAGTATTTTTTTTTTTTTTTTTTGAGACCGAGTCTCGCTCTGTCGCCCAGGCTGGAGTCTAGTGGCGCTATCTCGGCTCACTGCAAGCTCCGCCTCCCGGGTTCACGCCATTCTCCTGCCTCAGACTCCCGGGTAGCTGGGACTACAGGCACACGCCGCCAGGCCCGGGTAATTTTTTGTATTTTTAGTAGAGACGGGGTTTCACTGTGTTAGCCAAGATAGTCTCAATCTCCTGACCTCGTGATTCGCCCGCCTTGGCTTCTCAAAGTGCTGGGATTACAGGCGTGAGCCACCGCGCCCCGCCTCTCCAACAGTATTTCTATGTAATCTTTTGTTTGGCAGTTAGCAGACACTACTTGATGTAGTTTTCAAGACAGAAAAATATAGTGACACCTGTTTATGAAGTTCACCCGCAGATCCACACATTGTGGATTGTTTTGACAATGGTTTCTAAAAGTAGATTTAAGACAAATGTAGGCATTCTTTGGCGTAATTAGACTCGTCACAGAATGGCTACATGATCAACTTCTGGCACCTGAATGCCTATTTTAGGAGATCCCAATGGGTAAGTTGTAGTCATTTTGGAGACATCTATGAGGCTGCTACTAATTCTTAGATGATAGATTTTCATTATGAATGTGAACTCTCAGAAATGAGATTCAACTTAAAGAACTGAAATCATTTATTATGAAAGCACTACAGAGAAACTTGTTTAATCATTCCAATATATTGTATTATAAAACACCGTTGAAAATTCACCGTACTCACATAGATGGTTTGCATAGACCGGGTTCAAAGTGCACCATTCTTTAAAGGGAATAGGAAAGTTTACCGATCACACCAGTGGTCTGTGCACATCTGTGTCTGAGTGTGATATGAAAGGTCAGATTCTTGGAGGCAGGAAAACTTGGAACAGGGAGTCAGTTATGAAATTTGGTGGCTCCAATTTTTTACAAGGTGTGACAATCAGTACCTGTGAAGACACAGAATAGAAATAGTGGGTAGTTGGATAACTCTTGTTGAGATAGAACATTGAATTTAAAACTAACAGCCTTTTAAAAGAGAAAAGAGGCAGAACACTTAATCAAATTTTTGGCAATATATGTGTGTGTGTGTGTATATATGTGTGTGTATGTATATATGTGTATATAAAGACACACACATATCTTGATATACACATATATACACACATACATATATATATATGTATACCCCCACATATACATATACAAAAAGATACAACAGTTTTGCTTTGAAAATGTCTATACACTTGAACTGTACTAATTACCTACATGTGCATGGCAATATTCTAGGAATCTTGTGTAACATACCTACCAAATAAAATCTATGCTACTGAGAACTATGCATTTTAATCCAGAAAACAGGATACTGTTAGACATAAAAGTGAGTGAGAGAAAAGATCCTTTTGGAAAACAAATCTTAATTAAATAAGCAAATAATATTAATGTTTTGTACAAGATAGGATCAGATTCAAATTTCTTTTTTTTTTTTTTTTTTGGTAATGGCTAAGTCTTTCTACAGTTCAATGCTTGTTTCATCCTTTCCTTTTCTTTCTTCACATGTTATCTTGTCTTATACCCTTAAAATTGGTAAAAGATCTTCTAAACACTTTTCATTCTGACTTCTTGATAAGAAGATTTCTTTAGAGCGATCTCATTTTTTAAAGGTCAGATAAGTTACACTATCATTAAAATGCCTTTCGATTTCCAGTGATGATTTATTCTGATTTGAAATCTTTCTCAACTTTAACTTCAGGGTAGACTAAATTAACAATTATTGTACAAAGGAAAATGTATAGATTTTAATCATCTGCCAAAAAAAATTTGGGAGTTAAGGATAAAAGCAGAACTGGAAACAAGGGGCAGAGGAGGGGATAATTAAAACCATACTGATTAAATTCAGTATATTGAAATATTTTAACAAAATGAGAATGATCATTCATGTCCTGAGGGAAAATTGCCATTCCATTCGAGATGAAATTCCTATTTTTGAGAAGTGCAAATTTGCTAAAGTAGTACATTCATCCAAAATTAGCTTGTAAAATGCTTGCAATAAGCAATGTCTCCAGCTCATGGTCAAATGGCATTTTGTACGAATATTCAGTAATAAAATATCTTACATAGGTTAAAGTACAATTATGAAAATGTCTTCTATTTCTTCAGGATTTCATTACCATGTTTTGCAAATTTAATATCATATCCTGAGCTGATCTGAGCCAAAAAATAATATATTTTTATGCCTGGCAAGGATACTCAGCTTCTGTACTTGAGAACCAAAGGAGGCTGTCCTCAAAAATATGTGAGATTTTTTCATGGAGTGAAACACTGCTTATGCCGTGATTGATTACCAGCCACATAACTTAGCAAGTCAAACGATAACTTTTTATTAAATACCTGTAGTGTGCAAAACTCCAAATGGTAATAATTAAATTACATGATATTGGTTTAACAAAGAAGAAAATTTTTTAAAAAGCTAGTACAGTGGATTACACATAGTAAGAGCTAAATAGTTTTCTTCCTGACTTTTCGTGAGGGAAGGAGGTTGAGATAAAGAGAAGTAGAAAGAAGTTCAATATTCAAGAGAAGGCCCGCTGGTTTATGTGTTCTCAGTGTCAAGAATGGAGGAGCACTGACCTGTCTCCTTTCTTCCAGATCCATTGGTAAATCAAGATGCAAGTTTATGAAATGACCAGTCTGGCTTAGGGGTATGGTAAATGCAAAGCTTGAGTTCTCTCATTGGAATTCAGTTCATCATCTTGTTCTCTCTCGTCCTATATATATAAAAATATATTATATATTTTTACTTATATATGTAAGTACATATTATAATACATATTTATATCTATATATTTACACTTATGTATTAAGTACATATATTATATTATAATATGTTATATATAGGACTAGAGAGAACAAATCATATATATATATATGATTCTATACATGATGAGAGAGAGAGAGTCTCACTCTATCATCACCCAGGCTGGAGTGCAGTGGCACAAACATGAATTACAGCAGCCTTGAACTCCTGGGCTCAAACAATCCTCCTACCTCAGCCTCCTAATTAGTAGGTACTACAGGCATGCACCACCATGCCCAGCTATTTAAAAAAAATTTTTTTTGTAGAGATGGAGGTCTCACTATGTTGCCCAAGTGATCCTCCTGCTTTGACCTCTCAAAATGCTGGGATTACCGACATGAGCCAACCACCATACCCAACCTCTAGCCCTGTATTTTAATAGAGCTGGAACACAATGCAAATGAGTATTGATTTAAAAATTTTTAAATTTAACCCTTTGGTAGGCAGAACCATTGTAGTCCTCTCCCTCCTAACAATCATACCTAGGTGGCCCACTATGTTTTCATTTGGCAGAATCTGTTGGAGTATTATTTGGGCTGTTTTTACATTTATAGAGTTCAAGGTAAATCCCAAGCAGGGTTATAAATCACAGGAATTTTCAAGCCTATGTGGCCTTTGATTTTTAAATAGCCTCAAGATTTCCTAGGGCCCCTTGAAGTCAGATTACAATATGGGTAATTTGAGAAATTCTCACTCTGTTCCTGCCTTGAAGAAAATTCAAAAGCAGTGAGTCAGCTTCTTGGGTCCCTTTTGGGATTGAGTCAATCAAGGGAAGGTACTTCATAAGCAGTGAGATGACTGCCTCAACAATAAAATCTTCGATTTGTTTTTCTTCCATATATATGGAGAGATATAACATATTTGGATAGTGTGATGGATCGTAAAGAGGTGGAGTCTTTTTCCCTTCCCCTTGATCCTGTGACATATTTTGGCAACAGAATGTAGTAGAAGTGATATTGTGTAATGTGAATTCTTGAAAACCTGTGTGAATCTCAAGTAACATGGAAAGTCCACTGGAAGAAGAATGGAGGTGCTTCAGTAACAGTACCAGCTGAACTTCCAACAACATGTGGGTGCCATCGTGGATTCTAGCTCAGTCTGGCCTCTGGAGGAGTGGCCAGACTGATTCTGTTGCTAGCCCTAGCCAAGAGGACATGAAGCAGAAGAACTGCCTTGCTAAGCCTAGTTAACCCATATATCTTTAGAGACAAAAAAATCACTGTGGGCTTTCTGTGCTACTAAGTTTTAGAGTGACTTCTTATGCTGATCAAAACACATAGAGACATTAACACTCTCTTAAAGTTTGCTTTGAGCCCAATGGCATTTATTTGTAAGATGTCTGGCTGGGTGGTATCTGTGCTTTTGAAACATCTTTTCTCTAAATGTAATTATTTTGAATGTATAAAAATAAAAGTTGGGGCTGTGGCAGCAAAAGCATCATACTTACTTAAGTCACTGGAGAAGAGGTGAAGTTAAGTGTTATGAAGACTGTGATTGGTATTGGGGAAGAGGGGTGTATACTTGTGTGAAAAGGTTGCGTCAATATTATCTGGTCACTGTAACGTGCCAGTACCCCCTAGGGGAAGCTCTTGGACTTCAAAATGCTGCCCAGATTTTTTCAGTTGCATGAGTAAGCTTTCATTCTTTTATTATTTTCATATTGAATTAGAAGCTTTTTTACATAAATATAATTTTCTTCAGCATCTGTTGATTTTTTTGGACCATGAAATTTAGCAGAAAATTAAAAGCATGAAGATTTACATAGCATAATGCTGAGTTATGCAAGTTTGAAATAAAACTTTATCTAATTCTGTCACAAAAATCTGTTTTTTAGAAGCATAAGGCCTGACAAGCTCTCATTACTCACATCCATATTTGTGAATGCCACCTCACTCTCCTCCCAAGATGATTCTGTTGCTCACCAGTTAGATGGGCCAGTAGAAAATGCATTTGCCAATATCCTGTCAGGTGCCAGTTGCTTTTGGGCTCCTTTGACTGTCACGTCCCTTCTGGAGAGGAAAGGTTGCCAAGGAAGTAGCAGGAGTCAGGATAGAGTCAAGGTCAGGAGATAATAGACATAGCCTCAACCCTGGTGGAAATTAGCAGAATTAACCCTGGGTTGCAGGCATTAGGTAAAAGGTCAATAATGTGACTAGAGCCATTCAGGCTGGTGTTGAATTTTATGGGTCCTCATTTCTCTGTCTATTTTATGGCAGAGTAGTTATCAGGTTCCAAGAGAAGAAACTGGCTAGAAAGCTGGTGAGGTTATTGTTTAACCCAAAAGAAGGAGGAGTAAAAAGTCAGATCTCCAGGGTATTGCCATTTGGTGTAGGGCATTAAGCCAAGAGTACTGGTGCTAAAGTATTAGGTAAAGACAGAACAGGTAGTAAAGGGAAGTGTTAAGTGTCAGTTCAAGGGAAGCAGGCAGAGAGCAAGAATGTGATTTGCATAAAGGGATGGCAACAGAAAGACTGACAGGTCAGCTTTGGGAAGGGAACCTTGGAAAGATTCCTGGGTGCAAACTGGTACAAGTGGTGGAAGAATTTTAAATGTGTGTGTGTGGTTTTCAATAAAACCTGAGGAAAAAGAAGAAGCAATAATAAATACCAGAAAGATCACTAGATTAAGAATCGGGAGGCCAACAATGCAGACCTAGGTTAGAGGCTAGCTAGCCAAGTGACCTTTAGTAAGTTATTTTATACCAAGAAATCAATAGCAAAATGAAAGGACTGGTACAATCAAGGGGTCGTATTGTACCAACAATTGATTTTAGGTGTCCACTTACTGCTAGAATATGTGCTGTGTTCCACAAAGGGGAGCCTTTGGGACAACTGGCCTATAAATTATGTATTCAAATTCTAAACAGAATCCCATCTTATTATTATTGGAGTTTTTCTATATCTGAGATTTCATCTATTTGTGACTCTGAATACTGCTTTTATTTTCGTCTTGAACTTATAAGTCAGTTTGTTTTCATGGTTGGATGGGCTTTTGACTTCTAGTCTATAAGAAACCATTAGAAAATCAGATGTCTGTGGTTACTGACATTAGAAATATGGAAGCAACTCTTGTTCTTACTCTGGACCCAGATTATTGGGTGTGGGGAAGAGCTTGGGCATAGTGTCCTTGAACCATCCTTTATGAACCAAAATAAGGTAGGGCTTCATGAGTGTGGGCAGAAATGAGGGTTTACCACTGGGGGTTCAGAGAGTATGAACTTCAGTTGTTTCTTGATGCTCAGAGAGAAGGGATTTCTTTGAGGGCAAAAGACTATTGATCTTTTGCTAAAAGGCACAAATGTCTGCGGGGCAGAGGCCATGCTATGTCAGAGTCCTTTAATAGCTCCTTTAAATGTGCAGGGAAGAGACGGCAATTGTCTTATATAGACTAAAAAATATATTGCCCTACAAAAGTTACAGTATAAATCTTCAAAGTTATTTGTCCTCTGAGGGGCCAAAAGTATTCTTCTTTTCCTCTCAAATGCTGCATAAGAGTGTTCTGGGATGTGTATAATAAACAAAAACAGCAGAGTCCAGTTTCTTTTTCTCATCCATGGAGAGGATAAGAAAGTTGGCCCTAGGCACAGATAAAATTTTGCTTTTATACTTAACAAATATACCATCAGTCTTAGCAACATATGATTCTGATTAGATTACTTAGAATCATTCCAATCATCACCACCATTGTTGCAATTCCAGTAAAGTTACTTACTTCACACCAGACCTTGTGCCTAGTACCAACATACTGTAACCCATTGAATGACCCCAGGATTGCTATAAGGTTGGTATGATAGCCCTTATTTCATAGATGAAGATTCTTCAAGCTACTGGATACATGCAAAACACTTAACATTCAGTCCCACAAGGTCAGTGGCTGATCCAAAGTGGTACACAGATACTCTAGTGTTAACATGTTGAAAAATTTAGCCCTCATATTCTCCTGTACTCCTTTCTTGGTTAAAACCAATTCTTTCCTCAAGTCTCTGTTTAAATATTACTTCTTCAAGTAGGTATCCTAAAGGACTGGGCTGGAGATCCCTCTGCTCTGCCCTCATAACACTGTCACTGAGTAAAGCCAAGCACCCCTATAATAACTTATATATTTAGAGTCTGCATCCTCACCAGAGCAATATTCTTTTAATCAAGCTTCTCATCCTATATCTCCTTGCAAAAGGGGTGAAGAGATTTATTTGGCCAGGGGTGGGGACATCTATCAATTATCTGCAAGTTTAGACAAGTTTAGCTAAATTTTGTGTTTTCATTATATATAGTTATAATGTAAAATACATATATATATTCTCAATTATGTTGGCACCAAATTGTGACCCTTTAATCGTCATGGGTTAGTAAGAGTGGAACAGAGGTGAACACAAGTAAATGGAGTATTTGTGTCAAGTGAAAATTTTATGTCACAGTGTGCCACGTAACTGAAGACTTATAGGTACTTATATTAAAAAGACATGCTGGAGATAGTACACTTTGTTAGGGCAGTGGAGTATATTGTGAGTTACTGTTGTTTTCAACAAAATATCCATTATACTTAATTGATGAGGCTAACTTGAATTTTACTGGTGTCGAAACTCTGTTTTATAATTCTGATACCTTTTTGTGACTGTTGATATGGTTAGGCTTTGTGTTCCTGCCCAAATATCACCTTGAATTATCATCCCAATAATCCCCATAATCCACTCATGTCAAGGGAGAGACCAGGTGGAGGTAATTGGATCATGGAGGCGGTTTCCCCCATGCTGTTCTCATGATAGTGAGTGAGTTCTCAAGGGATCTGATGGTTTCATAAGGGGCTCTTCTCCCTTCGCTCAGCACTTCTCCTTCCTGCCACCCTGTGAAGAAGGTGCTTTGTTTCCCCTTTGCCTTCTGCCATGATTGTAAGTTTCTTGAGTCCTCTCCAGCCATGCTGAACTGTGAATCAATTAAACCTCTTTCCTTTATAAATTACTCAGTCTCAGGCAGTTCTTTATAGCAGTATGAAACCAGACTAATACAACCATATAAGAGCTGGATATATAATTTATTAATATTTAGTTGTATGCTTATATATTTTTATTTACCATTGTGATACAATTAATTTAAGTTAGCACTAGTTGTCTGGGAGGATTTGTTTTTGTGTCCATATGAATGAGGCTTACATTCCCCAAATCTGAGCAACACTAGATGAGACAGTAATGTCCATGAAGACAGGACTTGTGTTTCTGTTGTTCACAGCTGTATCTCTACAGTTAGTTGACTGCTCACTGACCAGCACGTTGTATGATCTCAATAAATACTCAGTGAATAAATGGGAGACTAAATATTTCATGTTCTTACTGAACTCTTTCTTTTTCCAATTTGTTTTCCTATATGAATTCCATTCTCTAGCCTTCACAGTGAATCAACATTGGCCTATCTGACCTTTTTTTTCCTTCCTGCCTACTTAATGCCATACCCTGCATTTTGTCTGTTTCTGACATCACCCTTGGTAATCCCCAGTTTGCTGTCAGTCTTTCTGGGCCAGTCTTGCAGAACTCCTAGGAAAAAATAGACATATTGCTTTATAAAATGAGTCATCTTCAGTCTCTTTTTCATACCAAACATTTTTAGAGTATTTTGCAATATGATTCAATTTTTCAAAAATTCCCAGCAACTTTCAGGAGCACACCTTAGCATGAACATGCTTAGGACATTATAGCTGATGAAAACAGGATGTAATAACACAAGAGATTTCTTTGACACCAAGTCATTTAAACCCCAACGTAAGAGATGAAACAAAATAGCCTCACTTTTAAATGTATTAATATTGAGATACACTCCCCAAATATTTTACTAGGAAACAAAATGTTAGGGGAGACATATAATAAAAGCTAGGCAATGTTTTCAAATGAAAAATGTTCTCTCCTTTACTAAGTTGCTAAAATAATCTGCACTGATATAATCACTTGTGTCTCTACAGAGATAAAAGGATGTAGAGATAAAGTCACTGAACTTGCATTAAATATTGGTGTGTCACTCACTCTAGACAATTTATTTGGGTGTCTAATTTTCACAGGGTTGTTGGGTTATTGGAAGGTTTTATTTTCAGCTGGAAAAGGCTGTATTTATTTTTCATGTTTTGAAAATAATGGCTAAAGTCATTTACTTAGCAAGCTGGTAACTCGACTTGCTACTAGCTGTTTACTTTAAAAGTAACCATCTGGGGTCCCGGCAAGGTGGCTTGTGCCTGTAATCCCAGCACTTTTGGAGACTGAGGCTGGAGGATCACTTGAGCCCAGCAGTTTAAAACCATCCTGAGCAACATAGCAAGACCTCATCTTTACCAAAAAAAAAAAAAAAAAAAAAAAAAAAAACAAAAAAAACCAAAAAAACTGGGAGTGGTGGCTCACATCTGTTGTCCCAGCGACTGACAGGCTGAGGTGGGAGAATGGCTTGAGTCTCTGTGGTCGAGGCTGCAGTGAACTGTGATTGTGCCACTGCACTACAGCCTGGGTGACAGAGGAAGACCCTGTCTCAAAAAATAAAAGTAACCATTCGAATTGCTTTCCTACCATTTCAAATGGATTCAATAATTTTACTTGGCCCGAATGACTATCACAGAGATGGGCTGAAGGTGAAGAGTATTATGGCCCTCCTTTCAATGGGTTTTATCATTTAGTTGGAATATTGCATGTATAGTTGTGTTCTTGACTATTTGGCATCCATTAAAATTGTTTAAAAATTAAAATTAATATTATTGTATGGCATCTAGATTAAGAAGACATCAAAAATACAGTTAACGTATCAGTGAAATAATGCAACAGAACAAAGGATTGCATATAGAGAATTTTTTTAAAATGTGCTATTTCTCATTCTTTATGAATTAGGTTTGTGACAGATGGGAGATAATATGGGTCATCTGGTAGCAGGAGGCCGCCATTATAACAAACACCTGTTCTGGGGTGTTATCTTCCCTCCCTTCCTCTTCATAGTAGTAGGGAAATCAGTTCAAAGGAAATATTTCAAAAGAAAAAATAACAGCTGCAAAAGAAATGCATGAAACCTGCTATTCATCACTGTATTTTTATGTGGTTCTTGTACTACCTAGATCACAGGGATGGGCTGTAAGACTATGGGATCTCCTCAGAAGGAAGAATCCAAAGAATTGTAGTCAAGATCATTCAGTCATTTACTAGCAGAGTTCTTAGACAGTCACTTCACATTTCTTAATCTAGTGTTCTAAACTGTGATTTGAGAGTTCATTGACAAAATGTACGTGTACTTTATAAAAGAGTACAAAAAAAATCAACGATATATATCTTTTAAAATTGAAACAGGTTTCCCCAGAATGTGTTCCACGCTGGTAAAGTGTACTGTGAAAATCAAAGAGAACATACGATTGAGCATTTCTCAAACTTATTCGCCTTGATAACATTTTCATCTATTAAAATTCAATATAATTGTGTTTAACTGAAACTACGTATCAAAATCACATAAAAGAGCATGGCAGGACAGGACTTGTCCGGACCCACACCACGTCTCTTAAGGCAGAATGGCTGGTGCAGAGGTTGTGGTGGGCAAGGATCATCTCTTCACAATTCTGATATGTACTCTAATTATTGAAGGAATTCAGGACATGCTACCCCAGAATATGCAGCTGTGGCATATTGCTTTTTTTCACCTCAAATAGTTATCATTTATTCCCCTAACTGAAACATTATATTCTTTGGCCAACATTTCCCTATTCTCTTCACTCTCTAGTCTCTGGTGACCACCATTTAGCTTTCTGCTTCTTCTATGTTTTCAATTTTTTTAGTTTCCACATACGAGTGAGAATATGCAGTATTTGTCTTCCTGTGTCTGGCTCATTTCACTGATTGTAATGTACTCCAGGTCTGTCCATGTTGTTGCAAATGACATAATTTTCCTCTTTTTGTGGCCAAATGGTATTCCATCACGTATATGTACCATATCTTCTTTGTCCACGTATCCACTGTTGGACACTTAGGTTGACTCCACATCTTGGCTATTGTGAATTGCGCTGCAGTGAACATGGTAGTGCAGCCATCTCTTCGACAAACTGATCTTAATTCCTTTGTATATATACCTAGTAGTAGGATTGCTGGCTTATATGATAAGCCTATTTTTAGTTTTTTGAGGAATTTCCATACTGTTTTTCATAAAGGCTGCACTAATTTACATTCTCACCAACTGTATACCAGAGTTTTCTTTACTTCACATCCTTACCAACACTGTTATCTTTCCTCTTTTTGATAATAGCAATTCTAACAGATGCGAGGTGAAAATCTCATTGTGGTTTTAATTTTCATTTCCCTAGTGATTAATGTTGTCGAGCATTTTTCATGTATCTGTTGGCTGTGTGGATGGCATATTGATTATTTTCAAGCTGAAGTCACTTAAGAAACAGCAGGTGCAGGAAGGACTTTCTGATCTCCCTTTTTCTGCCGAAAAGCAGGCCATAACATTTCCTGTAAGAAAGATGCTTCCCTGTACCAGAAGAACATCCTTATCCCCAGAGATCGGGTGATAAGTAACCAAGTTATTGAAATAACCCTTATCTTCCACTAGATTTCCCCAATATGTCTCTTAGTCACTTCCCCACAATTCACTGCTGATAATCCAAATGTATCATTTCTTTGTCTAAATGCGTCCGGAATTGGTAGGTTCTTGGTCTGACTTCAAGAATGAAGCCGCAGGCCCTTGCAGTAAGTGTTACAGTTCTTAAAGGTGGTGTGTCTGGAGTTTGTTCCTTCTGATGTTCAGACGCCTTCACAGTTTATTCCTTCTGGTGGGTTCGTGGTCTCACCCGCTTCAGGAGTGAAGCTGCAAACCTTCGTGGTGAGTATTACAGCTCATAAAGGCAGCATGGACCCAAAGAGTGACCAATAATAAGAGCATTATTATTCCAAAGAGCAAAAGAACAAAGCTTCCACAGTGTGGAAGGGGACGCAAGCGGTTGCTACCGCGGGCTCAGGCAGCCCACCCACATGCTGCTGATTCGTCCATTTTACAGAGAGCTGATTGGTCTATTTTGACAGAATGCTGATTGGTGCCTTTACAATCCCTGAGCTAGACACAGAGTGCCAATTGGTTTGTTTACAATCCTTTAGCTAGACAAGAGTGCTAGACAGAAAAGTTCTCCAAGTTCCCACTAGGTTAGCTAGATACAGAGTACTGGTTGGTGTATTTACAAACCTTGAGCTAGACACAGGGTGCTGATTGCTGTATTTACAATCCCTTAGCTAGACAAAAAGGTTCTCTAAGTCCCTACTATACTCAGGAGCCCAGCTGGCTTCACCTAGTGGATCCTGCGCTGGGGCTGCAGGCGGAGCTGCCCGTCAGTCCCGCGCTGTGCGCCCGGCACTCCTCAGCCCTTGGGCGGTCGATGGGACCAGGTGCCTCGGGCAGGAGGCGGCACTTGTCAGGTAGGCTAGGGGCGGACCTGAGCCCCCGACGTCGGGGGCGGAGTAGGGGAGGCTCCGGCATGGCGGGCTGCAGGTCCAGAGCCCTGCCCTGCAGGGAGGCACCTGAGGCCCAGCAAAAATTCCAGCGCAGCGCCGGCGGGCCGGCATTGCTGGGGTACCCGGCACACCCTCTGCAGCTGCTGGCCCGGGTGCTAAGCCCCTCACTGCCTGTGCCAGTGGCGCCTGGCCGGCAACTCTGAGTGCGGCCCGGGGAGGCCACGCCCACCCGGAACTCGAGCTGGCCCGCGAGCGCCAGAGCGCCATGCGCAGCCCTGGTTCCCGCCCACGCCTCTCTTCGTCCACACCTCCCCATAAGCAGAGGGAGTCGGCTCCAGCCTCTGCCAGCCCAGAGAGGGGCTCCCACAGTGCCGTGGTGGGCTGAAGGGCTCCTCAAGCACCACCAGAGTGGACCCCGCGGCCGAGGAGGCATGGAGAGTGAGGGCTGCTAGCATGTTGTCACCTCTCATAAAGGTATACACACTTTCTGTTCTGCTCATTTCTTCAGGTCTTTATTTTCTTGTAAGGCCCTCAAGTGCATGTAAAATGTTAGTAAAATCTGTATGCTTTTCTCTCATTCATGTCTCATGGCAGTTTAATTTCTATGCCCCGGTGGAATCCTAGGAGGGTGGAGGAGAAATTTTCCTCCCCTACACATGAACATCTGCTCTAAGGAGAGAATTTTCAGACTTTGTGTAAATAAGAATTACCCGGAGCACTTGGTAAATACTCAGATGCCCAGGTTCCAAAGATTCTGATCAAGTAAGTCTGGGATGGAGGTCCAGGAATCTGCATTGTTCCAGAACACTCCAGGTGATTCTGATGCAGAGTTTTTGTGGACCAAATGTTGAGAAACATGGGTTTGCTGTTCACATCTCTGATTGCACATTAGATTCACCCAGGGAACTTTTATAATCCACTGATACTCAGGCATCACCCACAGAGACTCGGACGTGATTGTTCCAGGGAATGCCTGAGTACCACCAGGTGAATGTATTATTTAGCCAGGGCTGAGAATCACTGATCCAGCAGTCCCACGCCTGTCAGATAATAGGGTTCACATGGGCATGCTTGACTGAAGCACAGATTGCCAAGCCTAGCTCTTACAGATTTTGATTTAGAAGGTGTGGGTTGAAGTCCAGGAACTGATGTTTTTAATTAGCCAATGATCTGATTTTTGTTATTAGGCAAGTTTGGGATAAAAGGTATTAGATATCATGAATACGCTTATCAGATGATTCAGTACCATTGTATAAAGTGGAACAGAGGTCCCTGGGATGATGAGACCTAGGTTAAGAAAGATTTGATAAGAAAGAAAAAGCAGAGCATGGTCAGGAACGGCAAACTTATGTGTCTTGAGAAAAGTAGGCAATGTGTTTCAGTGGTTGAAGGGCATTAAGAGCCGTAAAAAGATAAAACAAGAATTAAGAAAAAAATCTTACATAGATTTTTCTATTTTTACACTTTTACACAGCTCTGTAGCCTCAATAATTCCAATAAGAAAGAGTTCTGAATTCTGCTAGAGTAATGTCTAATTTATGATACATTTTTGCAAACTATATAATTTTTAAATTTAGAAAAAATTTGTAAATTAAATGTTTTAAATATTAAAATGTTGTGTTTTGTGCCTGTTTCCTGAGGATCCATAATTATTTTACATTTTAAATTGTTAACATTTATGGACATGTTGAATGTAGAACTCTCTTTACTACTTTTCAAGGTATTGAAAATTAAAATGTATTTGTGTGTGTGTGCACATCACATGGATTTTTTAATTCACTGTTGAACTTTACTATGGCTTTAGAATTTTCAATTTTAAAAAGCATGTTATCTTAAATTACATCCAATAATCAGAGAGCAATGTGGCCTCTTTGTGTGTATAATTCCAGGAAGCTAGTGTGTAATTCCAAAACCATATGGAAATGCCCACAGACACTTCCCATCTTGGTATAGTTACAGTCCATTGAAATATCTACTTTTCAGAAACATTTAACAAGGCTGATTCTAAATGCTTTCGTTTAAGGATACTTTGAGTAGTGAGCATTCTTAGAGGAATTTTAAAATTTACATTTATCTGATGGGATTGTTTCATGATAAATTCCCAGAGTTTGAAAAGTAGCAAAATGGATGGAAAATTACGAAATGGTTAAATGAATGATTCAGTTGTTAAAGATGTTTCAAATGGTTTCTTTTAGCTTTGAATGACTCCATTGATTTCGCCATTTAAATCCACTCTAAGAGAGCAACTCCAATTTCAGCTACCTTTTCCAGGCTTCTCCTCCCGGTAATCTTCACTGCCCTACAAGGCTACCCCTTCCTCATTTTCCCAACCACCCTTAGGCTCCAGGTTTATTCTCGCATCAGTCAGGTAGTGGGTAGACATAATAAACAGGGGTGGGAAGCAAAATGCTGAGCAAATTCCATCAGGAATGTGCCTAATAAACAGAACTGATGGTTAAGTAAATACAGGATATTTTAATAAATGCTATGAGTTTAATGTGGAGTATTTACAGAGAATTTGGGGAGAAAAGAGCACGGAATTGAATGTTTTCAGCAGTAGAGGGATTCAGCCGCAAAAACTATCCCTATTCCTTACCATGCTTTAGTTTTTGGAATTTAGACATATGCATCATCTTTGTCATTCTCCATTCATCAACCTGCCCTCTCCCCACTGAGCTACACACACTTTTAATTATGTCGCCACCCCCCACCCCCAAGAAAAGAAAGTGTCATCCAATCTCTCCAAAAGGGTTTGGATCGAAATGGGTGAATCTGTGACTCCCTGAAGTCACAGGCTCATTAGGAAGGGATCATCTCCCAGATGGCCTCCACAGGGGCCCTGAGTGCTATTTTCATTAGTTATTTAGACCTAGTTCTATTTATATCAGTTATGTGGTCTGTGTAGTGTTTGGAAAACATTTGTGGAACCTGCCAGGCCCACCATTATTAGAAATGTGAAGGACTGGAAAAATTAGGCATTTTGAAAAAACTGTTTTTTTTTTTTTTTTTTGGTTTCTAAGGATTCCCCATGTGAATATTTTCCAATTTGGGAGCAGAGGAAAAGGAAAAATGTAGAAGATATTTTCCTGCTGTTTTTTTTTAAAATCCAGTCTTTAGGTCACACCCTAAAAATTTCCAGGGTAAAACGTCCCTCAGTATGTGTGCATTTTATGTTTAAGGACAGCAGTGTTAGCTTAGGCCTGTGGTTTCAGGGCAAAAAGCTGTTTTTGGAAAATACCAGATTCAGGGTTTATATTGGTTGATAGAAAATAGGCTCAGAGATTGTGTTACTTCCAACAAAACAGTTGGCTACAGTTGTAGACAAATCTATATTTGGTAATCCCCTTTTATGTGTAGGAGGATACATTCCAAGACCCCCAGTGGATACCTGAAACAGAAGATAGCGCTGAGCCCTATATATACTATATTTTTTTCTCTACATACGTATCATAAAATTAAATTTATAAATTAGGCTCAGTAAGAGATTAATGACAATAACTAGTAATAAAATAGAATGACTATAACAATATGTGGGGGGACTACTGCAGATATTGATAATCTCATCTTGAATTGTAATCCCCATAGTCCCCACATGTCAAGGGAGAGACAAGGTGGAGGCAACTGAATTATGGTGGTGGTTTCCCCATGCTATTCTTGTGATAGTAAGTGAATTCTCATGAGAGCTGATGGTTTTATAAGGGGCTCTCCCTGCTTCATTTGACACTTCTCCTTCCTGCCACCTTGTGAAGAAGGTGCCTTGTTTCCCCTTCGCGTTCTGCCATGATTGTAAGTTTCCTGAGGCCTCTCCAGCCATGCTGAACTGTGAGTTAATTAAACCTTCTTTAAAAATTACTCAGTCTTGGGCAGTTCTTTATAGCAGTATGAAAACGGAATAATACGGATATGAAACTTCCAGTTGAGAAATTGCCCCTGTGTAATAGGTTGAGTCTTACTAAAAAATATAGCTAAGAGATGCTGTAGGAAAAATTCTGTTCTTTTATTCACTGGGTGACATTATTGAAGTCGCTTTTTGGAGGGCACGCTGGATTTCTCTCCTTACTGATCTTCCATTGCTATCAATAAATATTAAATATGGCCCACAAATTCCTTCTTGGCCTAGTTCTCTACTTTCTAATTTCTCTGTCTTCACTTATTCTTGTGCTACATAAATTATTTAAAGGCCTAATAAGACTGAGAAGAGTCTTAGAGGTTTTTCTACTTCAATACCTTCACTTTACAGAAATCAGGCCCAAGGACATTTAGTGGCTTGCCCAATGTCACCTAGTTAGTTCATGATAGGATCAGGACTTGACCTCCTTAAGTGGACTTCTGTCTCACATATAGAATGCCCTTTTCACACTGAGGCATCACCACAGTCCGACGCTGTATCCTCTAGCACTCTGTTCCCTCCCCCTTCCCTCCCAGGGAGGCGGGCACCAAAAAGAGCAATTAGAGTGAATAGGAGAGAAGGGAGGATGACAAAGAACAAGGCGATTGCTGTTTACCCAAAGGTAACAAGGGCTCCCTTTTCTTATCAGCCCTAAGAAAAGGACAGAGTGTTCCTTTCAGTAGGAGTTATTTATAAAACTCTGAAGGCTTTGCCAGTTGGGAAGGGGGTTCCAGAATTAAATCTCCATCATCCCCAGTTCCCTGTGAATTCTAAAAATGGATTCTATGTGTATGTCATGTTAATTCATATGGCCCCAGTGTTGGTGTGGAGCTGATAGAAGGTGAAAAATGCAGGCCACTGGAGCAGGCTATTAAGAGAAATTTAAATTATAGGCATAGGTAAATGGCTTTCTCCATGGAATTTCGACTAGAATGTAAAGTCCTTGGGGTTTGGGACTTTGTTCAGTACTGTGTCTCCTAGGCTTACTACACTGCCCTGGTACATAGAGGATGTCAGTAAATATTTATTAAGTGAACCAATGAATGAAATGGCCCAGTTTTAAGAACTCACATATACACACACCAAAACAAACCCAAAACACCCAGAACACATACTCATCTCCTGCCACACTTAATCTCCTCTCCCCTCAGTGGCTCAGGTAATAATGTCATAACAGAGATGACTAAAAGGCTGCATTGTTTTTTTTTTTTTTGGCCATTGAGATGCCATCAGCTCCTCTGTAGTCATGCTTCTCTGCTTACATTTTAATTAAAAGATTATAATTCCTTTAAAGTAGAATTGCAGTGACAGTTGATGAGGCCCTACCTTTCATCAGAATGGCCCCACATTTTACCCTTTACTGCTCAAACCACAGAGTAACTGATTTTCTCTCTTTTGCACCATCATCCCATTGCTTTTATAGGAAGGTTATTTTCACTTCTGTGTCCAACAGAGAAATGGAGAAGTGACTAGATTTCCATTTCATTTATGGTTAAGAAACAAGTTAATGCTCTGAGAAGAGATTGTATGAGTATGAAAGGCAGGTAGCTCATGGAGAAATTCCCAAAGTAGCCACCAGAAAACAAATCTGTTTCAGCTGACATTTTAAGTAGTTCTGGTAGAATAAGAAATAAACTTTACTTTTGCTACTCATACCAACATTTGTAATATTAATTGTGCATATTTAGAACAAGACCTAGATAATTCTCTACTCTGAATTAGAAATAATTTTATAGCGTCAAGGACATAGACGTGACAGAAATACTATAGAAACCAAGGAAGGGAGTAAAAACATTAGTAAGTAAATGAGGTCAACTCCGGGTTGACTTTCATGGTACCACCATTGTTTGATTGGCTTTTTAAAAAAATGTAATATTGGTCCCCACAAGTATGAAAAATCACAAATATTTCAACCCCTTTGGTCAAAGAGTTGGAAAAGTCATCTGAAATGCCTTTTTGCAAGGCATACTTGACACCAAGGTCCATGACAATATGTTTGTAAATGCATAAGAAGTTGAGAGTTCTTGTCTAGAGAAGTAGAAATAGAAATATAAGGTATGCCAAATACGTAATTAAAAATTTCTAACAGCCAGATTAAAGGAGATTAAATTGATTTTAATAATATATTTATTTAATCTCTTATATCCAAAATATTCAACATATTCTCAATGTAAAAATTATTATTATTATTATTATTGATACAGAGTCTCACTCTGTCTCCCAGTCTGGAGTGCAGTGGCATGTTCTCAGCTCTGCAACCTCTGCTTCCCGGGTTGAAGCAATTCTCCCACCTCAGCCTCCCACGTAGCTGGGACTACAGGTGCCCGCCACCATGCCCACCTAATTTTTGTACTTTTAGTAGTGACAGGTTTCACCATGTTGGCCAGGCTGTTCTCTAACTCCTGACCTCAGGTGATCTGCCCACTTCAGCCTCCCAAAGTGCTGGGATTACAGGCGTGAGCCACTGCACCCAGCCTTAAGAATTATTAATGAAATATTTTGCACTTGTTTTTTCATACTAAGTCTTTGAGACCGGTAATGAATTTTACACATACAGCACATCTTATTTTGGACCAGCCACATTGCAAGTGCTCAGTAGCACATGTAGTGAGTGTCCACCATATTGGACAGTATAGCACTAGACTGTCAAGTTTCAGAATGGCTGATATAGGTTTTATAGTCCTTTGGTGTTTATAAATAGTTCTTGTTTCTGTTATTCCACTTGAATTGCATAGCAACTCTGAGAGTGGTTTTAAAGGCAAAGAAACTGATTAGTGATATTAAGTGCATTACCAAAATCCTGGCAGAGACACATTCCTTCAGGTATACCACCTTCCAGTTACTCATAGCCAGGAGCTCCATATCCCTTTGGGGTCTCTTCAGCACAATAGGTGCTCTAGAAAACAAATATTACTATTACTGACAGGTAAGCAGATTATCTTTACATCTGGTCAGTTGTTGGAAACCATAACAGCAGGTAAAATGATCACCAATTCATTACAATAAATAGGAATGTGGGCTTTGTAAGAGGATAAGATAATTTGCTAATATTTGGGATCTAGAAGCTGAGGGCAAAGAGACAGTAGTGAACATAATTCCACTTATTCATAGAACATGTTAGTCACATAATGATAGACATTGTGTTGGGTACACAAAGTTCTCCAGAGCTTCCTGATGCTGACCAGTAAATAGAAAATTGCACCTCCATTCAGGAAGTTACATTACAGAGCTACAAACTAGGGTCTGTGGGAGTGCAGAGCAGAACTTCCTTAGCTTTGCTAAGGAAAGGGGAGGAGATTGAATTGAGCCTTGAAATGGATGTATGCTATTAAGCAGACAAGGTGGGAGAAGGTTATTTCAGGCAGAGCAAACAGCAGGTAATAATGAGGCTAACACTTTTTTAGGCATGAGGGGCATTATTCTAAGCTCTCTTATTTATTTATTATTATTTTTTTGGAGACAGAGTATCTCTGTTTCCCAGACTGTGGAGTGCAGTGGTGTGGTCAGAGCTCACTGCAGCCTTGAACTCCTGGGTTCAAGTGATCCTCCCACCCCAGGATCTCAAAGTGCTGGGACTGCAGGCATAGCCACAACTCCTGGCTCTTTACAAGTATAACCTAATTTGATTCTCAAAAAATCCTATTAAATATTTAATTCCAAGTTCAGGGGAAAGTAGCTGGGCAATTCTGAATATGACCTCTTTCCATTTTAAAGAGTGATCACTCTATTGTGCAGAGAGCAACTGAAAGTGGGCAAGAATGAAAATAAAGAAGCATATTGGTGTGCGTGCTGTTTCATTGGTCCAGGGGAGAGCTGAGGTTTGGATAGGGAACTTCCACTAGAATGTCTACCTGTGCTTTTTTGAGTTGGAAAATCTAGAGTCAACAGGGCTACACTGTATAACATTACATGAGAAAGGAAAAGTGGTGGATAAAAAGTTAAATGCTGGCTGACCAATGTATGTTAACAAACTAGGGGAAGCCCCACTTAAGCTGTTCTTCTATCACCTATGCCCTAGAAAAGGATTAAAAAAAGAATACACTGTCCTTTGATGTTCCCAAAAGCCCATATGAGGAAAGAAATTTAAAACAAAGACACTAATATTATGTTTTAAATGACCACAATAAATCTGCCGCAAGAATAATACATGTATTTTGGGTGACTGAAGCATTATATCTCCCAAGCGTTCCTTAGCTGACAACTTTCTTTTTTCTGTCACCATCATTTTACTGAGACAGTTCTTGCAAAGAGATGTTATCAGCTAGGATGCTTTCTGCTAAAACTATCAGCAGATCTTATTTAAATGAGCTCATGAAATTGAAAAGTCCAGAGGTAGATCTAGCTTTAGAAAAGGCTTGACTTGGTAATGTATCAGGGTGACTGATGACTTGGTTTCTTGCTGACTTTCTGTCTTGAGAAGGCTGCCATCAACTCCCATGGCCATTTGCTTCCTTGTTCACAATCTGGAACATCTATGTCCCAGGATTTCCAATAAAATCCTGAGGTTCACCTAAACCATCTTACGTTTACATGCCCATCTATGAACCCGTTACTCATGGCAGGGAGACACAGCCCTATGGAACTAGTGCTGTGGTTAGTTCCTACACAATTCATATGGCTGAGAATGAGTAAAGCAGAAAATCTTCCTGGGAACAGAGAAAATCTGGAATTCTCTTACCAGAAGGCAGAAGAATAAAAACTGGGCAACAAAGAGCAAGCCTTCACAAGTGCCCAAATCCAAGTGCTACCTACTAATAATCCGCTTAGTCTCTCTGCATTATGTGACCCCATTTCCTCTTTGAAGAAATCTCATTTCTTCATTTAATTAAAGCACTTACATCCGTTTCTTGGTACCTCTATGATTGTTGTGCCCATCTTTGGGAGATCATCTCCCTCTGTCTGTGTCTTAAGCATTGGTTTCCCCAGGGCTCTGTTCTTACCTTTCTTCTCTTCCTGTTCACTCCTGGACTTTGCTGACCTAAGCCAGGATTCAACTATCACTGGTACAGAGATTCTTATCTAGGCTCTACAATCCCTTAAAGTATCCAAGGAGACTTCAGAGTGTTGATGAATCTCCCAGAGATTGTATGCACTATTGTGCACATATGTATATATAGAAAAACTGATAGCTGTCATTAGTTTTTCCAAATGAATCGGGAGTAAAAGTTTAAAGCCATCATTACTTATTCCATTATCATCCCCAAAGTAACGTGTCCCTTCAGACCTGTCTCCTTAGCTCTAATCCTGCCTTTCCCAGTCTCTGCATCTGCTTCCAGAGGTCTCGCAGGCACCCTAGTTCAGATTAATGCACTTTTGTGAAGTTACAGGCCACTTACCTACTGTTTTAGGTAACTCAAGGCTAAGAAATGGTCTCTTATCTCCAGTGCTTTATAGTTTAGTGCGTTGTATTGATTCACTTTAAACTCAGTATTCGTTTTGCTAAACCTCTTCTCTTGTTTTCACCATTTTATTTAAGGACCACAATTGAGCTTTCTGCCCAAACCAGAAACCTAGGAGCTACTCCAGGACATGACTCTAGTAGGTTGAGAAAAAAGTTAATGCTTGTTAACCTACTAGAGTCACTGTGCTGGGATAGCTCCTGGGGAAGTAGATTAGTCTGTCTTGATTACTCTGTAGAGTGAATATTTATATTTTACATTAAATGTAATTTTATATTTGGAAACAATTTTTGTTTTTAATACACATTACAGAAATAAAGTTTGACACATTATCTCCTGACTAATAGGGATAAACTAAAGAGAAGTGTTTTTTAAGTGTGGTGGGATAGGGCATGTTCTGCTAGAGGCATACATAAGAATGTTTCCAAGGGGAAGTGTGATGGTTTTATTAAGAAGGGATCATGGGTTTAAAAATAAAGAAACATTCTCCTAGAATACCCCCAACTTCTCAAAAAGCATATGTAACCTTCTACTAGTACTCGTCCTTTCTGCCTTCCAGATCTTTCTCAAGTTTATCTCCCACCCTTCCATTTCCGTTGCTGCTGCGGGAGTGCCAGGCCCCTCGGCAGTATCCTTTCCCTGGCTTATTACCCTATTTGCAGACAATCTCCACACTCTTTTGCCATCTAATCTCATTCTGTCCTTGCCCCTCCCTCCATCCTACCTAGGAAACCAGAAATATATTTCTTAACCAGAAATCCATTAAAAAACAAAAATGCTGGTCACTCCAGTATCAAATCATTTAGTGGTGTCCTATTATCTACAGAAAAAGCTAGTCACATTCTTTAGCACGTTGGATTGCTTTAAAGACCTTTTATCATATGACCTTTCCTTACCTCTTCATCTTCTCTCTTCTCTCCTTCCCCACTTCCAGTATATTCTTGAACTTCTGAGATGCTGTCTTCAAAGGCAGAATGCCCTCCAAATTTATCTCGATCATCTGTCCTCTCCACGTGATAGCATTTTCTGCTTTTTTCACATTATCAGTATGAGAAACTGAACACCGTCACAGCATAGCCCTTACCAATGGTGATTTGGTAACAGTATGTTTAGATATAAAGAATATTACTATCAATTTTTTTTTTTTATCCTAAGAGGTCCTGCCTGGGCACTCATACAGCTGTTTCCTTACTGTTTCTCATCTGCATAATGAGCACAAGACAAAGTGTTTTTTCTTTTTTTTCCCTTTTATTTAGAAGCAAATTTCTGCATCCTAAAGTTTAAAACAGAACTATGGAACATTATCATCTAACTGACACCAGACATGTTTTTTTTTTTCTCATTAATCTTAAACTCTGAAGGAATTATGGAAGTCTCATATCCCTTGATCTGACACTTTAAGAATCAGGAACAGCCACAAAGACAACAGCTGAGAGATAAGATGTAGATTAAAAGAACCATTAACTCACAATGGCATTAGAAGAAAGATCATAAGTGCTGAATTCAATTTGGACGTTGTTCAAAGCACTAAGTAAAGTGGGAGGTGGAAGGCTGTAAATAGTTTTTAGTGTCCTGGAACTCGACTAAATTTTCCCTTGGAGCAGCAACAGAGCAATCTAATTGTTAAAAAATTAGGTAATTTGTTAGCCACTTTCCTCTCCATGAGCCACTACATTTCTGCTGCTTTGTTCAGAGAGGCCGTATGGCTAGTGGTTAGGAGTATATCCTTGGAATCATATTCCTAGGTTTGAGTTCCAGTATCTTGATCCTATTGTGAGATATCAGGTAGGTGATTAACACTCTGTGCCTCAGTTTGCTCATCTTTAAAATGGGAGTCATAGCATCTGCACCAGGTGGTGTTGAGACATTTAAATAGACGACATGCGTAAAGTCCTTAGAATGACATCTCTCATATGTGCTCTACGTATCTAGTTATTATTATTTTCTGTTGAGCGTTATGTCTTTCTAGGAGACCTTGCTAATTACATTAATTTCCCCAGAGTTGTGAGGAAAATAATCATAGTAAACCTTTATGAAGGCTTCCTTTGTGCCACACTCCAAGCACTTACATATATATATGTATTTACCCCCAATTAGGAGATGAGAAAACTGAGGTACACAGAGGCTAAGCAAAATTCTCCAGGGGACACATCTTCAAATCTGACTGTGGAGTTCACGCTCTGAACCACTGTGGTGAGAGAAATGTAGGAAAGGCAGTTTTAAATAAGTGATCCTAACAGTTTGAACTAGCCTCACTGTTTTCGTTATGTCTGATTCCTCCTCTTAAACATACTGCATTCCAGGTAGCTGAACCTGCACGCGGTAGGATGTCTTAGGCCTAGGTGCAGGTTAGGATTCCTGGCTGGCTAGAGTCAAGGCAATCTGTAGACCAGTGTGTTGCCCACACACCCCCACCTCCAAACACTAGAACCAAACCAAGTGGATAGTTAGCTGTGTCATCGATTTGAAGGGCTGAGGGATGGGAAGATGTGTGTCTACAGCAGGACATGGTGGCAGAGGTGGGTGAAAGAGCCTGGAGTAAGGCCCGGGGTCAGTGGAACGCAGTGCCATCATTTATTATGTGGTGACATTGGCAGTGAGCACAAAGGAACCCAGAAGGGACATCGATTTGACATGAAAAAAGGTTCCAGAGACTGTGCAAACCAAAGGCATCCATAAAATTCTCTTCTATTTTTGAGTTATTGCACTAGACTGGCACTAAAGAAAAATCACTTTCCTAATATCCACAAAGACAAAATGCAAAGATATGTGCACGAGGATTCTCATTACAACATTATCCAATGAAATAGTCAAAGAATTTGAACTGCCTAATGTTTGACAATAGTGGAGATGATAAGTAAAATAAAAATGTACCACCTGATTTAATATTATGCAGCTACTAAAGCAGTAATTATAAGGACTATGGAATAACAGGGAAGCATACTGAAAAATATTTTAAGTGAAAAGAGCTGAGTATAAAATTGCATCACTAAGTAAAATTATATAGGTAGAGAGAGATTGGAAGGGAACACAAAAATGCAGTAAAAGGTGAATTTGGTTGTAGTTGTAAATTATTTATTCTTACTTTCATCCATGCTTTTATTAATATGATCCAGGGAGGGGTTAGGTAGAGTTCCAAGCAGAGTATAGAACCAGTACAGATGCTCAGGTTGAAAGAAAGTTGCATGTAGGGTCATGACAACTCAGCATGTTCCAAACAGATACCTTCTTTTCCCTGGACCCTTCCCTTTTGCTAGGGAAAGACATTATCATTCTTCCGGTTCCCTGCCGTGCACACTTGGGAGTCATCCTAGATACTTTCACTGAACATCCACATCTACTCAGACATGTAATGGTGATTCTAACTCTGAAACTGCCTGGAAATCAGTCCTTATATCTCCTTCCCCTTTGCTATTGCCTTAGATCAGGCGCACATCAATTCTTGTCTAAATATACTTTTCCCCTACCCCTTCTCATGATGGAAGATGGAAGCAAGCATGAGACAGAGCAGGAGGGGCCAGGCTAGCTTTTATAAATCACCTGCTGTTGTGGTAACTAACTAGCTCTTGAGATGACTGTATTCATCCGTTCATGAGGGCAGAGACCTCATGACCCAGTTGTCTCTTATTAGGCCTTACCACCCACCACTGTTGCATTAGGGATCAGGTTTCCAACACATGAATTTTGAAGGACACATTCAAACCATAGCATATACTCTTTCCCTTTTCCAAAATTTTGCTGATAAGCCTTATATATTGTTGTCTCCATTTTCTCTCTTTGTCCTTGTGTGTGTTTTTTGTTTTTGTTTTTATATTTTACTTAAAATTTTTTCTTTACTGTTATTCTGGCCAAGTTTGAATGGTGATGGTGATAAGTAAGTGCGTGTGTGTGTGTGTGTGTGTGCGTGTGTTCAAATCACCATGTTCTATGAACCCTTTCTTGGTAGGCCAGGGGCAAGTCTGCTATAGGCCTGATGCTGCAGTTAGCAGGTATATAGTTGTGGTACAGCAAGAATTTCTTGTCTGCTAAATAGGCAGACTTGTGGGTGACAACACAGTCCCTTCCACAGCCTAAAAGTTTGAATGTCTGAGAACCTGGGGTTCTGAATCCTCTGACCTCGGTTTCTTCCCACCAAGCACAGTGAGCTTTAGGGACACTTCTTGAGGAACTAGCAATGCATCAGGAGCAGCTTGTGCTCACTTGTACCTTCGATTTTGTGCGATCATTGTCCTGCTAGTTTGAAGTTTTGGTAGTCAACCAAAGGGAATGAAATAAACAGTCTCTATTATCTTTCAGCTTTAAAAAAATAATTTTGATAGTTTTTGAGGAACAGTTGTTTTTTGGTTACATGGATAAATTCTTTAGGGGCGATTTCTGAGGTTTTGGTACACTCCCCTCATCCGAACAGTGTACACCATATCCAATATGTAGTCTTTTATTTCTCACCCACTCCCACTCTTCCCCCTAAGTCCCCAAAGTTTATTGTATCATTCTTATGCTTTTGTGTCCTCATAGCTTAGCTCTTACTTATAAGTGACAACATACAATACTTGGTTTTCCATTCCTGATCTGCTTCACTTAGAGTAATGGCCTCCACCTCCATCTAAGTTGCTATAAAAGCCATTATTTTGTTCCATTTTATGGCTGAGTAGTATTCCATGGTATATATTTACTGCATTTTCTTTATCCACTCGTTGGTTGATGGGCATTTAGGTTGGTTCTTTATTTTTGCAATTGTGAATTGTGCTGCTATAAACATGCATGTGCATGTGTCTTTTTCATATGACTTCTTTTCCTTTGAGCAGAAACCCAGTAGGGGGATTGCTTGACTGAATGGTAGTTCTACTTTTAGTTCTTTAAGGAATCTCCATACTGTTTTCTGTAGTGGTTGTACCAGTTTACATTCCTACTAGTAGTGTAAAATAAAGTGTTCTCTTTTCACCACATCCATGCCAGCATTTATTTTTTGATTTTTTAATTATGGCCATTCTTGCAGGAGTAAGTTGGTATTTTCTTTGCTTTTTCTTTTCTTTTCTTTTTTTTTTTTTTTTTTTTGAGATGGAGTTTCACTCCTGTTGCCCAGGCTGGAGTGCAATGGCACAATCTTGGCTCACCGCAACCTCCACCTTCTAGGTTCAAATGATTCTCCTGCCTCAGCCTCCCAAGTAGCTGCGATTACAGGCATGAGCCACCATGCCTGGCTAATTTTGTATTTTTAGTAGAAAGGGGATTTCTCCACGTTGGCCAGGCTGATCTCAAACTCCCAACCTCAGACGATCTGCCTGCCTCAGCCTCCCAAAGTGATGGGATTACAGGCAGGAGCCACTGCACCCAGCTGTAAGGTGGTATTTCATTGTGGTTTTTAATTTGCATTTTCCTGATAATTAGTGATGTTTGACTTCACACTTTTAGGAAAAAGAATTGACTGCTATATGTGTTTTTATTCCCTTTATGTCTTAGTTATGTTCTACTCCAAAACTTCTAATATTTATAAGATTTATTAGTTTTCATGTCTTTTCTCTATCCATTAGAATGTAGTCTCCTTGAGGGCCAGACTGAGGCTGGGCACAGTGGCTCATGCCTGTAATCCCAGAAATTTGGGAGGCCAGGGTGGGCAGATCACCTGAGGACAAGAGTTCAAGGCTAGCCTGGCCAACATGGTGAAACCCCATCTCTACTAAAAATTACAAAGATTAGCTAGGTGTGGTGGTGGGCTTCTGTAATCCCAGCTACTTAGGAGGCTGAGGCAGGGAGCATTGCTTGAACTCGGGAGGCAGAGGTTGCAGTGAGCTGAGATTGCCCCCACTGCACTCCAGCCTGGGTGAGAGAGTGAGACTCCATCTCAAAACAAAGAAACAAAGAAACAAACAAAAAAACCCCAAATCATCTCCATCGTTGCATTCCTGGTAACATACCTGTCACATAATAGACGCTTAATATATATTTGTTGAATTAATGAATTCAGGGATCAGTGGCATATCGAGTGAAATATATAAAATCAGTTGTGTTGTTTTGGTCATTTGCAATGACTTACAGAAAAATCAATATTGAAGGTTCCTATTAGAAAAGCAAGTACTCTTCAATGATTAGACAGCCTACAGTGATTCCTTTTTCTCAACAAGAATTAATCTCCGTTTCTGTTTTTTATTTTGTTTCTACATCTGTGTAAAGATTTATTTTATTCTGCTTGGTATTATATATAGTTAGCTATCCATCTGCCTTTATAAGATTATAAGCTATTTGAGGGTAGAGGCTGTACCAATTATCTCTGCCTTCTCGTAGTGCAAAGAACAATGCACATATACAATGAATTCAATCCATGTTTGCAGAATTATATTAAACTGTCCTGAATTTGTCACATATGCAAAGGTGGAATATATGCTGGTGAGTATGTGAGATTGTTAGTGGGCAAGGGAAGAAAATAAGCAGAGATTTGCTGTTTGATCTGAATCACTTTACTTCTATAAATAGATCAACTGAAGTTTTAGCATATTGAGCAGGCTCTGATTTCATACTCCTCCTTATTCCTTATCTTACACAAAGAACTTTTCTATGGTGCCAAGTAACAGGGGATTGGCATATAAATCAGTAACATGTCAATATGTTTTATGAAAAATTGATACATAGTCCTTACCAAAACAGTCAATAATTTAGATATTTTAAGAATTATTATCCTGACACGTATTATCAGATTTACATAGAATTAATTTTCTATTTAGGATGGCAACACATACATGTCCAATTTTTTCTTTTACTTCTCAAAAAGAGAGCAAATTATACAAAGCTATTGCTGATGAATCCTTGAAAATGTTGAATGACAAGGAGAATAAAATTACTTCTCAGTCCATGTACAAAAACTATATGAAATCAATGGCGCAAATCAACTCTCAAGTATACTATAGCGTACTTTGGGTGGTGCAAACACAGAATCTAGTGGCATTGAACAGATGTTTCTGGAAAAATGTTATAAAGTTCCTTCAAACATTCAGTAAGTATATTTATTTTAATCACTTTAATAACAGGGATGTATATAGGTGCTTAAAATAATACAAGTGGCACCTATATGATACAAGCCATTGAGCAGTGAAAATGATTTCCCAAACTGCAAATAGGCAGGATAACAAATATATTTCATGTTGAAAATTTGGGTCACTTTCATACCACAGAATAATTCAGTGGTGATGATAAAAATATTAAACTTTAAATATAGGGTCTAAGGTTTAATCGGATTTCTGAAAATAGCTAATAGCACAATCTATAAAGTGCCAAAAAGAAAAAAATATGTATAATATGAATTTTGGATCAGGGTATGAGCTGCTAGGAAAAAACATGAGACAGGAACAAATATTAGTAATCTGAAGATGAGTAATAAATTGAATACTTAAAGGTTTCTGGAAGTTTTAGCATCTAAAGATGCTAAAAGATGTAGGACAATTCAGGTCAAGGCTCTGTAGCAAAGTAAGTAAGCCCTTGAGTGAGGCATAGATCAGGCGAGAGCAACAGGATACCATGATCCCAAGGCTGTGAATATCATTCATGTGCTAGACTCTGCTTGTATGCTCTAACCTGTGAAATTTTCCCTTCTTTCTCAAGTCTGTATCCTTCCTGTACCTAAACATGGCTTGTCAACTGGTGCACACCTCTGGATCTTCATATAATTTCTTATATTTGCTTATCCCAGTTTGTGTTTTCCAGCTTGGTTACTTGACTCAAATTATTTGACTCACAATTGCATGCTATATTTGGTGTGTTTATGTTAGCTTATACTTTAAGCCCATGAAATCTTTAGTAACTCAAAAGAAAAGGTTTAATTCCTTCCTAGGTAGACCAAAGGTTGCAGAATTCGAAATTTTGTCATTGATGACAAAGGGGTAATTTGAATACATTTTGAACAAGAGTTGTATTCTCTGGGAGGAATTTAGCCAGATAAAATGCAATATATTTCTTTGAGTAATTTTAATTCTCAATAATGTAGAATGAAAAATATTTTTTTTTTTTTTGAGATGGAGTCTCGCTGTCCCCCAGGCTGGAGTACAGTGGTGCGATCTTGGCTCACTGCAACCCCCGCCTCCCAGGTTTACACCATTCTCCTGCCTCAGCCTTCTGAGTAGCTGGGACTACAGACGCCCACCACCACGCCTGGCTAATTTGGTTTTTGTATTTTTAGTAGAGATGAGGTTTCACTGTGTTAGCCAGGATGGTCTCGATCTCCTGACTTTGTGTTCCACCCGTCTCGGCCTCCCAAGTGCCAGGATTACAAGAATGAGCCGCTGTGTCCGGTAGAAAAATAATTTTTATCTTTTCTGGGACTGATTCTCGAGCTGTGAAAATTGATGGAAAATAGAGTTGTTTTATAAGTCAACTTTTTACAGTGAAAAATCAACAAAATATTCTGCATTTACAAAATATTCTTCCCTTACATTTTCGAACATCAGCTTCATTTCTTGGTTTCAGGGATGCTTTACTTTTTTAAATCCTCCCCACCCCTAAGTAACCTCTCCCAATTGTCTTCCAAGTACTATCCATGATTGCATTCCCTGTTCTTTCTCTCCAGTTTTGTTTGTCCTTTGCTTATCTTATGTACTCTTGTAGCTTCTATCACCCTTTTAGTGATGGCTCAAATCTACATTTTCAACCTTTTCAAAGCCCCAGGCACCTATTTCCATTGCCTGCCAAATATCCTTATGTCTAAATCCACCTATATTTAAAATTTACTATTTCACATGGACACAAAGAAGGAAACAACAGACACTGGGGTCTGCTTGCAGGTGGAGAGTGGGAGGAGAGTGAGGATAGAAAAAGTAATCGGGTACTGTGGTTATTACCTGGGTGATGAAATAATCTGTACACACACCAAATCCCGTGACATGCAATTTACTCATATAACAAACCTGCACATGTATTCCCTGAATCTAAAATAAAAGTTGGAAGGGAGAAGTAAAAGAAAGTGGTGTTATGGGTAACTCTGCTTTCTGGCTAACTTAAACTCGGATATAGGTACTGCTTAGTGTTTGAGGAGTCTTTGACAAATTTGGCATTCCTCAAATTTGTGCCAAACTTCTTAGAAGTGCCGATTGAAAAGGTATAAAATTCAGTCAGAAACGTCAAAGTAAGAATCTGAGGCCATTTTTTTTCTCTGATAAAGTTTGATTCTGTTAATATTTGCCCTTCTAGGTATTTTTTTCTTCTCTCGCCATGTTTTCCTATGCCGTTGTTTTAGTTTCCAATACTGCTGCAACTGTGCTTTTAAAATATCAAAATTTTGTATTCACATATTAATTCTTTTTTTACATTGTAATAAACTGTTTACCAACTAATATAATTTAATAGAAAAGCCCTGTAAGTTTGACTATTTCTGAAGGAAAAAAAAATTAACACGTCTCAGATACAGCAGCAACAACAACTAACTTTTGTGTAGCCCTTTACAGTTCACAGGGTGCTTTCAACATACGTTATCTCATTGAATCCTCACAGCAACCAGAGTTGAGGTAGGTATTTTTGCCAATTTACAAGTGAGGTAACTGAGACTCAAAGGTTCCAGGACCTTTAAAGATATACCCAGCAAATGATTGGTAAAAATGGACCAGAAAACCAGATCTTTTGACGCCAAGTCCCATTTAATGCCAAGTGTTTATTTCTCAATGTGGAATTATACCATGCAGTATTAAAAATAAAAGGTCTTAACAACTGATCCAACTTTTCAAAAACGGAAGCTCTTACAAGGAAAAATTTCATGTCTTTGATTTATATGAAAATTCATGACTTGTTCAGTTTTAAAATTAATTTGGCCAACACTGCCATGACTTTAGTCTCTCTCTTTTGGAAGTACTGATAAATTATATAGCTTTCCCTTTGTTTTAAGATCACAGAAAGTCCTCTACTGAAGAGCACATATGTAGGATCTGTGAATCTGAACACTAATTCAAAGTCCATCCCTCCTTGACCTACCAGCAAATGCACTAAGAAAATAAAAAGTCTGTTCTCCTCTATAGGAGATAGCGGCAGAACATAGATTATAAGCAGTCACCCTGTGAGAAATTAGTTTCTTCACAACTCAGAGGAGAGAGGGAAGGCATCATACTAAACCTCTATTGAGCCTCGGGTGCCCCAAACTAACAGGCATATTGCATTTTACATGGATGGATTCATTACCACAATCATGACCAAAGAGCGGTTACAAGGCATCCTCTTGTGGTACTAGTACAAAACAAATAGAAAATATGGCCTTTACCCTGGAGCAGCTTGCTGAAGTCTCTTCTAAGGTCTGCCGCCTCTAAATCATGGCTCATCACAAAACAACGACATGGAACTTGACACGAGCAAAGAAAACAAAGGAAAACAGGCCACTAAATAACTACCATATAACCAGCTAAAATAGAATAATTACAAAGTGAATAGGGACGCAGAAGAGGAATAATATAAACAGTTTCCTGATTAGTGCCACAGTGTGGCATGACTAGGGCACTAAGAAACAACTAAAGCTAACAAACCAGTCTGGCACAGAACCAAGAGGGAGGGTTTTTCTTTCCCAGTTAACCTTAATACTGGTGGTGCATCTAAGAGACAGCGTTGCATCAGCAATAGCTCATAATAATAAAAACAAAATCATGGAATGAACTTGATGTATGCTGAGGATCAGAAAAACCAACAGTATTTGGCTATTAGCAGTTTAGTCACATGTACACAAAGATTATATCACATACACACACTTAGTCCAAGTCATATATCACCAAGCTAACAGAAAAAGAATAGCAATTCCGAACATTTTGCTAGCACATAACTTTGCAAAAAATGAAATTAGGAAAAAAAGAACCATGGAATTTTACATTTTTTGATGCTTGTTTTCAAGCTGCTACCAAATTTAGAAAATCACTTCCCTTTATAACAAAGGGCTTTCAGAATCTAAATATCAAATGAAATTCTAGCATTTAAAGAGTTTATTAGACACATACAATTACATTCAATGAAATTATGTGTGAGCTACAAAATGGAAAATTAGGAACTCACGTTGATAAAACCTCAAACACATCTCAGAATAAATTCAAGCTTTTTAGCTTAACATCTATATCTTTATAACTTTTTAATGCAGAAGGACCCATTTTAAACACTTAGGTAATGAAATTCAATGTTCTATGCTAAATGCAGAGAATTTTATAGTCCACAGCGTGATTTATAGTTACATTATCACCTTTCTTCCACAATGCTTACATTACTTCACAATTATAATAATTATTAAGCTATTGATATGAAGCAGAACACTTCCTCAAATTAAGGTACCTTTCGCTGTACGTAGCAAAGACTGCCTTGCTGCGGTAAGTGAAGAAGTGACTCTTGAAATACTGGGTGGAATTTCTTTATCCAACATAGCACCAGTGCGCCGGCAATACAACAGATGATCAGGAGCCACATGCTTATTGGACGAGACCAGTTCCTCGTAGCTCGTGTTGTGCGCATTGCCCTCCCAGTCCAACCTCTTCGGCAACAATTGGTGCTGCTCCAACTCATGCATCAGTGCCTGGGCCGCTCTCCAACACAGACCCGCCGAGAGGTACCGCGCGATGAGGAAGTACAGCTCCAACTCCATGAGACGCACCCGGCCTCTGGTGGACGAGGCCTCCGCGATGGCTGGCTTGTGGCGGAAGGCAGGAGCGAGCGTGTTAGCCAAGCGCGTGGGCCGCGCCGAGGCCGCGCCAAGGCCTGACCGGGCCGGCATCCCTTCTCCTCAGGCACGTACTCCACCGCCATCATGCCGTGCACGCAGCCCTAGTTCTTTTTTTTTTTCCGCATTAGAATCAACTGGGACGCTTTTATTTTTCTCCCAGATTTATTGAGGTATATTTAACAAATATAAAATGTAAAATTGTATATATTTTTTAAAATCAGTATTTTCTTAAAAATTCAACGTTATATCCCTGAAACAAGAACTATCTCGGTCATCTTTGTGCTGTTTCCTCAGCCCCTAAGTAGTTTCTGCTCATTCTTATCTCCACTATCACGATCATATGTCCTCTAATGTTTTTAAATCATCATTGTTCTCATCTACTATTTCATTATCAGTAGTACAGCTTCTATATGAAAGGTAGGACAAGTGCTTGATTCTTTCTCATTATTTATCATCTTCACTGCCTTTTAGCTGATTTATTCTGGCAGAGTTCTGACTTCTACCATTCTTTTGCCCTTCCAATTTATATTACATGTAGCTATCAGATTACTCTTTTCAATGCACAGGTCTGACCAATTGCTATTACCCAATTATATTCAAAGCAGTCAAGACATTCCTTATAACCAAATGTGACTCTACCTTTCATCTGTATTTCCAAAGTACTTTTAAATTACACTTCTAAAGATAACTTAAAATTATTGCTGCAATATAGATTAGGCTATATGTGATTAGTGGACCATATTTTAGAATTAGAGCCAAAATTCTAGTGGCCACAGACTACAAAACCAGTTAAATAACACTTCTTATGGAAGTCTTAACAAGGTTTATTTCTTTCTGGGCTTACCATGGTAATCATTTATGCTTGGTGAGAATGCAGTTTGTTAATGAATGGACTGGAGCATTTTAACAGCCTAGATAAATCAATTTTTATTCAGATGGTGTTACTTTCCGAGAGTTATTTGCAACACAAACAACAAAACATGTCATAATAAATAAAACAATACATCATTAAGTTTTTGGTGGAAAAATCTGTTCAGGTTTTTTTCTTACAACAGTAATGCTTGTTATAAAAGTCTAATAATGTAGAAATGCGGAAAGTCAAATGTGAAAGTCTCCCTTCACGAATCTCACAGCCAACCATTAATAATTAGATTTGTATCCTTTAACATTTTTTTTCTATGTACATACAGGCATTTGAAATAAAAGAGCCCTTCATGTTATGTCTGTTACAGAACCAGGAAGATCCTGATAAAGACACTGCACTCCACCCAGATTCCCTTGGAGTCTATGCGCTGTTTCTGGGCTCATCCTCCAGCCTCAGTGTGTTTGCTGTAAGTCTGTCTGTCCTTGGGCTCCTGGAAGTTTTTTGCAGTGCACAGGGGATGGAAGTACTTGGGAATTGATGTCCCACTAGATCAGTCTGTAGTTAATGACGAGTGCATGAAGAATTCACCTCCAGAGCTCTTCTGGGATTTGGCTGAGGCTGGAACTTTGCCTCAAATTGCACCCTTGTTTGATTTCCTCTTCATTGTCCCATTGGCCCTCCTCTCTACAAGTGTCTTTGCAGCACTTTCTTCCTATCACCTGCATATAAATCCTTGTCTCAGGGTCTGCTGGTGGGGAACTCAGCACAGGGAAAGTATGCAAAGAACTGAACAAAACTGACATACTTAAGGGAGAATTTGTGACTCTGTTTCAACTTGTCTTCAACTAAATGACCTCAGGCCTTACACAGGGGCATTGAAATTTCCCTCTTAGAAATGCAGTTACACATTTAAGACCTTTAAAGTTATAAAAAGAGATTTTAAATAGTGACAATTAAGACTCAACACCAAACATAGTGTATAGTTTTATAACTGCTCTCCGGCTAAAGAAACAAATAAAACCACTTCTCATTATCAAGATCCTCCAACTACTTGCAATGCAGGAGGAGGCAACTTTATAACACAAAGCAGTGGAAAAAAAATTATTTAAAAGTGATAGCGTATAATTAGATTCACATGACTTATGTTGTGGACATTTAGAAAAGTGGATAAGAATTCTGAAGTTACCAGGAAATGCTTCACTGCAAAGTTGAAATTGAGTCCAGAAAGCTGTGTAGCATCTAGATAATGGAAAGTCAGACATTCTGAATACTTGGTGTACTTTGGGGAAAGAAGGTGGCGTTAGGGGGAATTCTTTGACTAAAGCAAAAGATATGGGTTCAGGAATTATGTTCTAATGAGTGTTATCTGGTTGGATAGGCAAGGTAGGGTCAGATAATGAATGGACCATCTCAAATGCTGGGCTAAAAAGTTTGGACTTGATTAGAAAGGCTACAGTGAAAAAGCATACATGTTCAAGCAAATGGTGTGTTGAGGTTCTGTAAAGACTTACTTAGCTTTAGTGTCAGAGAATTAATTGTGACAGACAGAGAGAGGCTGAAAATTTGTTGGAAACTGCAAGTCTGTACAAGAATAAAACTCTAAATTTGAGGGAATGGCAGTGTAGAAATGAACACTAGCGATCATAACAAGAAAAGATGGTACTGATTATTAGGGGAGGAGTAAAGAAAAGACTCGAAGATAGGTCTAAGGTTTAAGCTTGAGTGATTTGGAAATGTAATGGAAAGCAATGAAGCTGAACTTAAAGCAAGAAAGGTTTATTCAGGTGGGAACGTGCCTTAGTTTGAATTTTGGCCCCTATAGAATTAAAGCAGGATGTTCTGGTGGAAATGTCCTGGAAATATGGAACAAACCTGACTGAAAAATTAGTGTTAGAGTTACAAAGTTTGGATTGGTAGACATGAGAACTTAAGCAATGGAAATAGATGCATTCTTAAGAATGGAAATATAGAGAGAAAATAACTGGAAATGGGAAATTAAGACCACTCGAGTTATGTTGAAAGATTTCATTACATCTGAATGGAAATTGGAGGATGTATGCTAGTTTACCCAAAAGGCAGCCAGTTTTGTTAATTTAACACTATATTAAACTAGGAAAGATAACCTCTTTCTCCATGGATCCTCCATTGAGCTTTGGTTCATTAGAATTCCCTCATTCCCTCTTTGGGAAAGTGGAATGGGAAAGTCAAGGGTATGGGGGGAGAATAGATGACATCTCCTGGATTTTCTCCTCCTATTCCTCCCCATCCTCACACTCTATTTTCTGCATACTTAGATTTGGGGTAAATTCTCATTGTATTTCTATGTCAAGACCTGAATCCCTCTGGATGGGGTAGTATATTATGTCAGTGGACAGTTAAACTCACCATCTTTTTTATTTCTTTTTGTTTTTTTAATCTGATGACTGAAGACAGCACCCCTCTTTCTGTTTCAAAAGATCTAGTCAGGACTAATGAGAAAAATTTGAGAGGGCCCAGGGGATGCATATCTATAGATATCTCACACCACACGCAGGCAGCTTATTGTCTTTAGTTCCAGTAAAAATAGCCCATTGGGAACCAATTCAAAATCTGTGGAATCTGGTGTTAATGTGAAGTGACTCTTGCTCTTGCAAAGAAACCCGCTTTAGAACTCCTCTCTAGAACTCAGATATTTTACGAACGGTGATGAGGATAATGAAGCTAATAATTATAAATAATAGTTCTATGTGTTAGAAATTATCTCCTTGATGATACAGTTGTTCCTCTACTCTTCTTCCACATTTTAATTAGAACATGCTACTGTTTTAGATTGGGAAGAGGCAGTAGTCTGATAAGACAACACATATTGGCACTGTCCCCATTTCATACCCTCTTGGTTACAGCCACCATGCCACTGGCCTTCTTCCATTTCAAACTAGATTAATTTTCAAGAGGACAATTTCCTAGGTAACTCTTGGATCCAAAAATAAACTGGCAACTGGTAAAATTCTTGTTGTAACTTCCATTGCAATTTCAGCATAATTCTCTAGAAAAGGTTGTGTCACTTGAGAGAATACAGTGACCCACAGGGAAATTTCAAAAATTTAGACCACTCTGATATACAAAGCCTTTTCAACCCTGCAATCAATGGCCATTTAAAAAGAACAAGTGCACAATTTAGGTTGTCACTCAAGGACTAAAATACTAAGGAGATGATTTTAGATCTGTAATGTCTTCCTATAAAGTTATATAATAATAACTTAAAAAGAATAAGCAGAGTGTACTTTTTTATTTCTCTTGGGGAAGAACATAACGCATCAAGAATTACAGTTATTGGTAAAGTACAGAAAAGGTTTAGCATATAGAGTAACATTTACATTTGTCTCTTTTATTCAAATATCCTCTATTGACAAAGACATTTTTGGTTATGAAGGGGAAGGGAGAGTTAGGGGGAAGCAGAAAGAGCTTGAGACTACTGTCAGTTCTGAATTCAAATTCCCACTTGGCCACTTTCTGGTTTTGTGGCCTTGAATAAAATATTTACTCCAGTTTTTATTCCTTTTATTTCTTGATCTAATAAAATGAGGACCAATAATGATTGCTTAACAAGGTTTGTGCAGATTAACTAAGTGTACTTGGTGCATAGTAGGTGCCTAGTAAAAAGAGAATATCCCTTTACTTGCAGATGTGAAAGTTCATATGACATAATTGTATGACTTCTTTTAATAATTCCCCATTTCAAAATCTCAACTAGTGAAAACATCCAAGGATAAAAGAGCTAAGGAATCAACATTTGCTTATTTTGTACCTGTAATATCACACAACAAATATGCACTGCTTTTTGGTGAGTGATCTTCAAAAAGAAAAACGAAAAAGTGTAAACTAGTAAAAAGTCTCACTATATCTGCTACTTAGTATTCAAACGGGGTTTTGAGTTATCTAAGCTACTATAGAAAATGTTCTGAAATTTAGGATTTTTGTAAGAGCCACACAAATTCCTTTTGTGGTTTAAGTGGGTCCTGCCAGTTTTCATTGTAAGATTGAAACTCAGGTACTGAGGCTGCCTGGTCCTATACCTATACCTAACCTACATTATTATTATTCTCTTGTTGGGAGAGTGATTTAGGAATATAAAATGTAATTGAAAAAGCATTGTTTTCTAGTCAAGGTATCCAAATGCATTTCTTGCTTTGTTACTAACTAAATTATATAATTGATCTTTACTTCTTTGGGCCTAAATTCCTTGTTGGTTCTATATTAGCAGTTCTCAGATGCTGGTCTCAGGACTTGGACTTCATTAGAATTACCAGGGATATATCTTTAAAATCACATTCCTGAACCTTCCTTCCACCTTCTGAATCGCTAGGAATGGGGTCAGGAATCTAGGGTTAGCAAGCTCTGTAAGTGCTTCTGGGTAGTAACTGGGTTTAGAAACCAGTGAAGTCTTTCCAAATCTTCCTTGCCTGCAGATTTGAAGTCTCTTTCAGGTTTTTTACTTTCAACTAGGCTTTTAAGTACTATGGAGGTGGTTGCTCTCCCAGCCTTCAAGTGACAATCTGGACTATAGGAAAAGCTTAATAAAAAACAATTTTGTGAATCAAGTAATTTGATTTCCTCGTTGGCGTTGAATTCTCTCCTTGGGTGGCCTCCAACTTTCTCAGCTATCAATTCTTCCTCAGTTGTTAAGAAAAACAAATTAGCTTTAAAGAGTTGTTGCTTGAAGTTTTCCCAAATACATAATGATTAAAAGCATATGGCTTTTAATTTAAAGTTATGGCAGTATTCATAACTGATTATATTACTCCTAATGATATAGTGCCTTGACTTGATTTAGCCCTTGTTCCGATTACATATACTTGTGAAAAATTGCTTTTCAATTGCCTTTGCTTGGAAATGATGTGTTTAATTGATTTTGGGAACAGATTCTATCCTATTAATCTTTGACATGCTATGGTATTAACTTTTTTAAGCTCTCAAAAGAATAGCTTAAAAAATAAGCTCTTAGAATATTTAGGGAGCATACAAAATTATAAGGAGAAGGCTGGGGTGGTCGCTCATGCCTGTAATCCCAGCACTTTGGGAGGCCAAGTTGGGTGGATCACGAGGTCAGGAGGTGAAGACTGGCCTGAACAAGATGGTGAAACCCCGTCTCTACTAAAAACTACAAAAATTAGCCGGATACGGTGGCGGGTGCCTGTAATCCCAGCTACTTGGGAGGCTGAGGCAGGAGAATTGCTTGAACCCTGGTGGCAAGGTTGCAGCCAGTCGAGATTGCACCACCGCACTCCAACCTGGGTGACAGAGTCAGACTCCGTATCCAACAACAACAACAACAACAACAAAAATATATATATATATGGAGAAAAACTGAAATTACCAATAATTTCATTATTTAGAAACAGCATGCAATATTTCAGCATATTTTTTCTAGTTATACACACACAAAAACAACAAATATTTGGGATGTTTTCCAAATATGTAATTTTAATCCTCCTTTTTCCACTTAACGTTTTATACTGAACATTTTCCTATGTTATTTTTCTTCAAAACAGTTTTAATGATTATATACTATTTCTATAATATGAGTAGACCATAATCATGCAATCACCTTCTCATTTTTATATGTAGATGGTTTTTAACTTACTTCTCTTATAATAATGCTATAATGGACATTTCTAGAAATGATTCTTATCTGAATTTCTTACTATTTCCTTGGCATTTTCTTCTAAACAAGAATTACTGCAACAATCTGAATTTTTGAAGGTTCTTAATATGTATTGCAAATTATTTTTCAGAAAATTAAAAAAATCAATAACAGGACTGAATGAGAATGTCCATTTTTCTTAATACTATTTTTAATAGTTACTGTCATTGAAAATAGTCTTTGCTAATTGAAATTCTTGTTGTTCATAGCTTTCTTTTCTTTAAACATTAGTGAAGTTGAAGAGTTTCCTTGAGTGAATTATATGTCTTATACTGTAAATTGTCTTATAGTCTTTTTCCATCTTTTCCTATTAGATGGTTAAAGCTTTTATGTATTGATTTATATGTGTTTTCTATGTATTAATTATATAATCTTTTTTTTTTTTCTTTTGTCAAAGTCTCACTCTGTTGCCCAGGCTGGAGTGCAGTGGAGTGATCTTGTCTCACTGCAACCTCCGCCTCCTAGGCCTAAGCGATTCTCCTGCCTCAGCCTCCCGAGAAGCTGTGATTACAGGTGCCTGCCACCAAGCCTGGCTAATTTTTGTATTTTTAGTAGAGATGGGTTTCACCATGTTGGCAGGCTGGTCTCGAACTCCTGGTCTCAGGTGATCTGCCCACCTCGGCCTCCCAAAGTGCTGGGATTATAGGCTTGAGCCACCGCACCTGGTCTGTATCGTCCTTTAATGTGATATGGTCGGCAAATATTTTCTAGTTGGCTAGTAGATTTTTAATTTATTTGTGATGATGACAATATTTAATGGTATTAGGAATATTATGTTATTATACTATAGTCTACTATACATGAAGACTTATCTATGAAAAAAAAAGGTGGAAAATCCAGATAGTAGAGATGTTTAGTACATTTTAAATTCGTTTGCGTTATTCACATGGCTTGACTTTTTACAAACATATGTCTCCTAGAGCTAAAAGAGTCCTCATAGATTGTCTCACTTCCTCTTTCCTGGTAAGCAGATAACCATGAAGTAAGAGCATGTCGTGTCTTTGCATGTTAAGCATTATTTTGTGTTTCACTTTTGTAGGGGAAGAAAAAGATACATTATGTCATTCTTCTGATTATGAATTTAATTAAAATCCTGATTCCTGGATGGTATCGTGGGCCTATTGAATGAGAATCTCTGGAACTAGAACTTGAAATCTGCATTTTAACAAATGAGTCTGGTGATTTTTAGCATTCTAACATTGGAGAACTACTGGTGATGGAGAGTTCAGATGACCAATGGTGAATTTTATCTCACATTACTAGCTTCTTCAGTTTTCTTCCCCTCAGTGCTCAGGTAATCAAGTTTCATAATATTAGGTTGTACTCTTTATATATTGGTTTAGAAAGGTTTTTAAGTGTGTGCTTTGAATCTGAAGCTGCATGGAAACTCATTCAAGGCAGGAGTTGTAACACCTGGTTTTCTCCTTAGACAACTTTGCATAGTGCTACCAAGTTATTGACTCATAGAGATTCAAAGTACCAAAGAAATTGAGATACTTAATATTTTAAAAATATAAACCTATTCTCTGTATGAGAAAATGAAGGTAGAGTTTTAAAGTCTTTCAAAGTTTGTCAGGTTGCATGGTTTTTGATTTATTTTTTTTGAGGTTCTGAATGGTGAACCTTGACTGATACTACTACAGTGATATTTTTAAAAGTATTTTTATAAGACGTTTTAGGGGTGTCCCTTTTGTAAGAAAGAGACATAAGACAGTAAATTAGAATTTTTTAAAATTTAATCCAAGAATTTGAGAACAGTACCTATTCACAAAGAATCAAAAAATAGCTTGATTTAATCTGCAGTGTGTCTATATCTGTGCTTAAAACTGTGGATCTATTTCAAAGGAGTGGAACACGATCCTTGTCCTTGAAGAACTTACTGTATTTTACTAGCACTTAATTTTTGGCATTGTTTTACATGTTATTTCATATAATTTTACTCTCTATAATTATATTTCTGGAGCATTTGCATTGCTCTCATCTGCTTTAATAATGCTATTGCTGATTTATATTCATATATAATATCATGTTCTTTTCAAAGCGTATTTATGTATATGGTTCTAGGAGAGCCTCAAGAATGTAGTATAATATTAATAGATTTTTTTTTTAGTGTTTGATGCTTGTGTGGCTCTGAGCTTCACATGAATCCCATCACTGAATTATCACAACAATGCTATAGAGTAGGCTGTGTTATTGTCATCTCCTATTTACCAGGTGTGAAAACAGCTGAGCAAAGCTATTTCAAGAGCTACAGTCTGACTCAAGAGCATACGGTTCGCCTTAAGAGCCCCCAGTCTAAACCATTAAACACACTCCCTCCTCAGCATAGGCAGTTGTAAAAACAATTGGACAGATAGTCAAATTCTTGTCTACTTATATTGCTCAGATAGAGTGGGGCATATTTGCTGAACTTGCTCTGCAGTACTCAGTAGAATATTTTCTGTGGGTTAATATAATCCTTGGATAATAGTCAAATGGTGATCAGAACCCCACCCCTGCCCATGATCTCTCCCAAGCCAGGCAATATATTTTTATTTAGTTACTTTTTTTAATCTGAAGTCACCAAATAGCGTATCTACTAAATGTAAAGCAAAAAAGCAAAAACTATAAAGCAAAAAAAAAAAAAAAAAAAAAAGAGATTCCAATATACATATTCAAAATCAGATCAAGTAGAAAAAACAAAAGTAATGACACAGAAGAAATAAATATTATAATCAATAAAATTGAATACTAGCCAAATACAGAATTTTTCATCCTTCAAATAGATACTACTGTTTTTTAAATATCTCTGGAATATTCACAAAAATTGATCATGTTCATAGCCAAACAAAAACAAACACAAAAATTCTTAAAACCAAAAGTGGAGATTTTACAATCCATGTTCTCAAATAGCTATGTAACTCAAAACTCATGAAACATAGTAAAACTGAGGAAACATTATACTTAGATGCAATTTATAGCTATATGTGGCATCATTATTAAGAGATGGGTAAAAATAAGGGTTCTTTGTACTCATCCTAAGAAATTTAAGGACCCATAAGGCCGGGCGTGGTGGCTCACACCTGTAATCCCAGCACTCTGGAAGGCCAAGGCAGGTGGATCACCTGAGGTCAGGAGCTCGAGACCAGCCTGGCTAACATGGTGAAACCCCATCTCTACAAAAAAAAAAAAAAATGTATATACAAAAATTAGCCAGGCATGGTGGCACACGCCTGTAATCCCAGCTACTCGGGAGGCTGAGACAGGAGAATCGCTTGAACCCAGGAGGCAGAGGTTGCAGTGAGCCAAGATTGTGCCACTGTACTCCAGCCTGGGCGACAGAATGAGACTCTGTCTCAAAAAAAAAAAAAAAAAAAGAAAGAAAGAAATTGAAGGACCCATAATATAAATCGGAATGTATTAATAAATATAAAATCAAAAACTCATGAACAAGAAATTAAATGGAAAATCCAGAAAGACTAAATAAACCTGGAACCTGATTATTTGGTAAGACCATAAAATAGATAAATCTCTCATAAGCCTGGTTAAAGGAAAAACAAAAAAGATGCAAAATAAATAATAAAAGATTAGAAAAAAGAGAAAAATGACAATAACAGATATGGAAGATAATAAAAGTCATGAGAAAAACTTCATGAAACTCGATTGTAACACAATTGATAACAGAAAATGAATATTATATAAATGTAGTTCACTCAAATTGATCTAAAAGAACACCTTTAGTTTACTAAATGCTATACAAAATACTGAAAAATTAATAAAAATAAACCATTAAAGAAATTAATAGGACCAGATGTCTTTGTGGTTGAGTTTGATCAAATCCTTAGAGATCATGTAAGCTAAGTAAACCTCATAAAAAGCCAGCATAATCTTAATGCTTAGTAAGGTAGTGCTGATAAAACACTACAGTCCACCTTCCTGTGAACATAGTGGCAAAAATTCAAATTCAAATATAATGAAATGGAACCCAGCATTGTATCAAAAAATGGAAACTATAATATACTGTCACTAAGTAGGATTAATTCCAGGAATGCAAGAATGATTGAAAATCAAGACAATTATTAGCATGATTTTATATGTTGCAAGAGAAAAATCATGTTTCATCAATAAAGACAAGATTCTTAGAAGGAATTTGTTAAAAATCTTCAGGCATTCCTAACAAAAACTATGTAAAATAGGAAAAATGAAAACGTTACTTATCTATGATTAAAACCTACCAAAAACCAACAGCAAACAATTAAAATTGTTTGTGCTAATCATTCCATAATGTAAAAAGAGGACAGCAATATTTACCTTCAATAAGAAAGTAAAATAATTGGTGTAAATTTGGAAAAGAGATAAAATGACATCGTATTGCAGATAATATACTTCTGTATTAGAAAACCTAAAAAAAAATACCACTATTATGAATTAGAAGAAGAAAATTTGGTAAGTGGACTGGGCATGTAATATTTCAAAGAACCTAAGATATTATATATTTTAAGATATCTGTTACTTTATGAACCACCAAGAAGGAAAAAACAAGTCAGAATTAAGGTGTCATTATTATAGAATATGTCCCATTTTCAAAGATGTTAAAAATGTGTGTTTCAGAGTTGATGATATAAGAAATATTTAAAAAGCAATAGTTTTGTGTGTGTGTGTGTGTGACAATAACCACTTATTTACTAAAAAAAAAAAAAGCTATGAAATACTTAGGATTAAATTCATCAGGAAATGTATAGGACCTACATGAAAAAACCCATACATTTTCATATAAATAGATAAAACTCCCTAACCAAATAGATCAAGATGCCATACTTTAGATGAGAACAGTTAAAATTGTAAAAACATCCATGTGCTCAAAATTAATACACAAATTCAACACAATGCTAATTAAAAAGCTGGAGTGTACTCGGGGGAAATTTGACAAGATGATTTAAAAAATCATATTGAAGAATAAATATTCAGTATCACCGATAAAATTTAATAAACAAGAATAGTGAGGAGGGATTATGCATAATAGATAATAAACCATTCTATAAAATTACCATAAACCAAATGGGGAAGCAACTGGCATGGAAATTGACAAACTGATTAGGGGCAGGAAAAAAAAATCGTATTTTAAAATTCAATGGGAAAAGAGTGTTCATAAATGATGCTGGTAAAAACTGGCTTTCTACCTGAAAATAAAATAAATAAAATAAAATAAAATAAAATAATAAAATAAAATAAAATAAAGCCCTTACCTTTGGCCCTGTCAATTCTGGGCCAAGTAGTAGATTAAATCACTACTTGTAAAAAATAGAATAAGAAAATTCAGGGGGCGATATGTAAAAATCAACAGTTGAGAAAATGGCAGTCAAAGTGTTATTACCTGTAATATACAATGAGAGCTTGCAAATTGATAACAATAAGACAAGCATACCACAGAAAAAGGAATGAAAAATTTGAATAGTTAATTCATAGAGAAATAAGCCCAGATGAACAATAAACAAGTAAAAAGCTGTTCAAATTTTTTACTAGTTAGGAAAATACAGATGAAAGGGAAAACGAAATCATTCTTTTTACATATCAGTTTGAAAAATGTTAAAGGAAGATCTATACCAACTGTAGGTGGACATTTGTGAAAAAGAATATTCGCATGCATTGTTCGAAGAATGTACTTTTTGAGAAACAACCTGGCAATATTTTTAAAAATATATATACACATCATTTGATTCAGCAGTTCTATTCCTATGAGCCTGCACCATAGAAATAAAAGTGCTAGCATATAAAGGGTGTTTATTTCATCTCTGTTTCTAGCAGCACAACACTGAAAAATAAAGTGAATAACCATTAATAGAAGAATGGGTGAATAAACTGTGGTATATTTGTAACACAGAGCATTATAAATCTACTAAAAGAATAAGTTAGACCTGTATCATCTAACTTGAATGAATATTCTGTACTGTTCAGTGAAAAAAAGCAAGATATAATTCTTGCATATAATATCATTTTGGTAAAACAAATAATGACAATGATCCCTTTACCCCGCATGTGTCTATGGGTATGGAAAAATGTGAAACTGTATGTTTAACATTTGTTATTTAGATGAGAAGTGAAAAGGGGAAGAAGGAAAAGAGAGGGAGAAGCAGGAAAGAAAGCAATATATAAAGAGTCAACTTTGAGCAAGAACATGAGGAAAAAAAGGAAAACAACAATAGCAAAGAAACAAAAATTTCTAATAGCTTGGAATTAAATTCCCTGATAGAAGAAGATACCATTATAGGGTTGGAATAGACCTAGATTCACACACACAGAAGAGAATTTAGAAAACTACCAGAACTTCCATTTAGCTATGTTAGTTAAGAGTTAAATCTAATTTCCATAGCAGAAATTTGGACTAATTTTAGAACCCACACTGCAATCTTTACTTTCAATTTTATATATTTGGATAATGTTTTGGAGGTCTCAAATAATTAATATTAAAAAAGATAATTTTTAAATTTACCTAAAATCCAAAGTCTGTATTTATCTGGTAAGATGAAATAAATGATCGGAAGAACATTTTTCTCTCACCATTTTAATATTTACATCATGGTGTATCATTTTTTATTTTGTAAATTTCTGGTGTTCTTCAGAAATCAGAGTGAATATAATTTGCTACTGTTTTTCACCATGTGCCTTGCACATAGTAGGAATTAAATAAATAATTTGTTGAACAGGATTGAATTCTACTTTTTTTTTTTTTCAAAAGTGCTTTCCAGCTGAGATAAATCACCAAAGGCTGACCAACAAGAATTCCTAATACTAGAGGACCTAACATTCCTTCTGATGCAGGAGACAGACTTTTATTTCAGCGCCAAAAGGATCTACAAAACGCAGCCCATCAGTCACAATGAATAACAATTTCACCTTCACTCAAGTATGTGCTTGAACAGTAACAGGTGATTAAACCTATCACAGTATTACCTTGCAGACTGGAGGCACTCACCACATTCTCATGGTTTCTAAGGCAACTGATTAAGGAATCTAAGAACCGAGGCCTCATTTAGGCTAATGCCCTTGGAAAGGCAGAATTTCTTTTCCAGTAGGCTGTACTGGAAGACAAGGCTTATTTGTTTTAATGTTTTCCATTTCTCTGAATTTCACAACACAAGGTGCTCAGATACCTTTTGGTAGAGCCTACTGGAAAATGTTACCAGTATAAAAATAAAGAGCTCGGTTTTGCCAATCCAAAAAACACTTGGTGTGATTACTGGTAAATAGGAGGCAACTCAATGAGGACTCTGTTTTCCTTTTAGCCTCACTTTTTATTTACTTCTTTGCAACACAAACTGTAAACGGTAACATTGATGATGTTCGGCCAACACCTCAGTGAAGGACTCTCTTTAATAAAACGCGTGGTATTGGATGGGTCCAATACAGACAGGCTTTTCATGCAGTTCTGCTGTTCAGGCTTGACACCCACTGTGATGAACTGCTGTTGAGATAAATTCAGTGGTTCTTTGGAATAAAGCGGGTCAGGGCTTGCTTCCAATGGGAAGTGAAGTGGATTTTTTTTTTCTTTTAAGCAGCTAGTCTGAGATCCAACCAGCAAGTTGTTCACATACTTCTACAGTACTCCCAGTCTCGGCCACAGCCTTGCTTTCTGTTTATGGACTCATTACCCAAATCTCTGAAATGAAGTGATTTTTTTTTTTTTCATTAACTTGCTGAAGCATAACACGAGCATTTCACTACCCACTACCACATAAAAGTTACTACCTTTGTTCTTTTCTCTGGCAGAAGGAATGTTAAGTCTTAGCTATCAGCTATGAAACACAATTCTTGCTGCTCTTTTATGCAAGAATAATGTTGATCACATTCCCACACATTTTTGGGGCAATGATGGTTGTTATGACTCTCAAGGTCCTGAGATAACTTCACAATGGCAATACATTCACACATCTTATGGAATGACTTTTCATGCAAGGCTCACACTAGAATGTAAACTCTGAGGTTTTACCTGTTTGACTCACTAATACATTCTTGTGTCTTCTACAGTATTTAGGAAGTACTATAGAAGGCAGGGCCCTGATACCGTTTATTGAATGAATGCATGAATGAATGGTCCTATTCTGGGCCATAGTAACGGTAGCATTCCACGCCAACTGGGAGTGATGACTTGGAACTATGCCACCCGCCAAAGCAGAAATTGTAGGACAAGGCCTGGCTTGAATGCTCTGGGGGAATGTCCATTTTGACAGGAAGAACACATGATTTAGTTGTGTAGATGGATATGAAAAGTGATAGTAATGACAATAAGTTGCTATATACTTTTTGCATAGTAGGATTAATCTGCACAAAATCTTACAAACTAGATGGTAGTATCTCCATTTTACAATGTGACAAAATGAGTCCCTGGAGGTTTAATTAGTTTCCTAATATCACGTAAGTAGTAAATGGTAGAGTTGAGATGAAAAATACTGACTGATTTTAAAGTTCATGCTCTTTTGATAAATGTGTGTGGTTAATAGGCATTGGATGTGGGCACATAGTAGGAGGAGGTAGGGGAGCCCAGTGACTAGTTATCCTCAGAGTATGTAAGTCAGAGGCCAGGGAGTTCAGGAATCTAGGTAGGCCCATAATCTAATCCTTCAAGACATGGGGAGTCTTTTGAGCAGGTAACAGGGACCCAGTTACTTGGCTGGAAATTTTGGTGAAGAGGCAGGAGGATCTGGTAGGAGGAAGGAGGGACCCTCAGAAGAATTGGGAAATTGGACAGGCCACAAGGATAGTGTCTCTGGTGCAGGGATATATGTTTTCTAGTACTGAGTAACAAATTACTACAAATTTAGCAGCTTGAAAAAACACCCACAGTTCTGGAGGTCAGAAGTCCATGCAGGGTCTGCTGAGTCCTCTCCCTAGGGTCTCACAAGGCCTAAAATATTGATTACGCTGGTCTCTTCGTGGGAGCTCTGGGGAAGAGTGTACCTCCAGGCTTATTCACCTTGGTGGTGGGATCCAGGTCTTGTGCTTGTATGACTGCAGTTCCTATTTTCTTGCTGGTTGTTATCTGGGGACCACCCTCAGCTCCTTGAGTCTGTGTTCAGGTCCTGCCCTGTGGTTTCCTCTACTCAGCAATGGGAAAATGCAAACCTCCTTTGCATCAGATTCCTCTCACACTTTGAATCTGTCTGGATTCCTCTTCTGCTACTGGCTGGATTAAAAGGGCTCATGTGATTAGAATAAGTTCACTTGAATAATCTCTCTGTTTCAAAGTAACTGATTACTACCCATTAATTGCATTTCGAAATCACTTTTTTTTTTTTTTTCATGTAAAGTAACACAATCAGGGACATGATACATCATCATCTTCACAGTCCTGGGGAGTAGGGACTGTGGCCTCTGGAGTGGGGACATATTAGAATTCAGCCTAGAAGGCAAGGCAACTATCAGGATTTGAGAAAAGGCAAAAATGGGGATTCTGAGTTCCAGTGTGCTGAACTATTTAAACTTCTTTTGCTTTAGGTCAATAAGATCAAACTATGGACATAGGATGGCTGCAGCCAAATCACTAATCTTGACCCATCGTGAGCCTCGGCTCACTGACAAGGTGACTTAGGAGAGTGAGGAGAAAGTTGCCCAGGCTTTTACCCATGAGGAACACATTCACTTCTGACATCCTTTATGAATAGTATGAGAGATGTTTGACTACTTCCTGACATTGAGAATTTTGTGGCTGGAATGGAGGTGTGTGATAATGATGAGGAAATCTAATCATTTCTGGCCTTCTCTAAAACCTGTACTTGTTCATGGAAAAAAAAAAAAAAAATGTGTTTTTGCCCAAAGGCCTATTCACCTGTTCCCAGTTGTCATTTTAGTGTTAGGAAGTAGGCAGGGGACTCTTGCCTGCAGAGTGACTTTATAACAGCCCTCACCTAACCATCAGCTCCACAGCTAGACATCCTGACACTGTGGAATGGTAATTTATGAGGCCTTTGCTATTTTTATTTCTTTATGTGGCAGCGAAGAAAACTCCTTTTTTTTTTTTTCAGAATAAATTCCCTTCCTTTAGGCAGAGAACTTTTGCCAAAGGCAACAACTAAAAATAAAATCTTCCTTTCATGTCTGTATTTCTGGGCCTCCTCAATCAGAAAATTCTACAGGGACAGGGAAGTAAATGATAATCCTAGAATATTTTAGAATCATTGAGTTTCCCAGCTGGTTCAGAAACTGCATCATATTAAGTGCCTAGCTTACCTATTTGTAATATAAGGCTTAAAAAACAGTCTGAATGAGACAATTTAGTATTCTTGACAATATTAAATGTCAGCATCAACTGTTGGGAAAAATTCAGATTTCTTTCCTCCCACCTTCAAAATATGCTTTATTTAATTTTATTTATTTATTTATTTTTGTTGTTGTTGTTGTTTCTTTTGAGAAGACTTAAGTTCTGCATTTTTACTCATAATCAAATAGGATAGATTTGGCTAGCCAGTTCCTCAGAATAACTGCTAGACTCTTCAAACAAGCAGCTGTCCCCAATTAACTTGTAAGGCATGTCAGATGCAAGGCCTGGTTCTCCAGGCAGACAGGCAGCTAATGGGGACAGTTCTTCACACACTCCATTTGCATATCTGGCAGTCAGAATATACATTGCTTTTCTCTTGGCTCTGTTATTTAATTTCCACCGGTGAACTAATGAGGATTAAAAGAAATTTTTTTTTCCTTATTTTTATTTTTCAAAACCATGTTGATAAGAAACAAGCAACAATGCCCACCTTGAGAGTAATGCTTTTTGCCATTTTAATATTTTATCTTTAGAGGAACACCACAAGGCAATATCTTGGAAAGGCATTCCTGGCACAATGTCTCCTATGAGGCCTTGGTCGTCCCAAACATGTCACTTTGTAATGAACTTTTAGGCACCAAATTGTCCCATAAGGTATGTGAAGCTTATAACTTTCTAAACAGAAAGCTAACAGATGAGATGAGTATAATTCAGCGCTTTAATTTGTAAATACCAGTAGTACAATTATCGTATTTGAAATAGGTGGGTGTTACAGCTTTTAATTCTGTGTTTTGTTTTGTTTTGCTTTTAATAGATTAGAGAGTTACTTTGTCCCTGATAGCCCACCTTTGGAATGTTTGGCCACCTTCATTGCGGTCAGTGACTGAGGTGCCTGCCAACTGGCCCCTTCAGGTGTCAGGACTGGACTCTGGGAAGGCTTGATGTGTCTTTCTCTGGGCATCAGAAGGATGTGCCCCCAAGCTGCACCACTGCGGATGGAAGTGGACAAGAAGGACTTGGTTTTGTTGAGGATCTGGAAGACATCACTGACTTAGTTTCCTGGGGCTGCCGTAACAAAGTGCCACAAACTGGGTGACTTCAAACAACAGAATCTCACTGTCTCACAGTTCTGGAGGCCGGAAATCTGAAATCAGGATGTCAGCAGGGCTACACTCCCTCTGAGACCCTGGTTAGCACCCATCCCTGGCTCTGCTAGCTTCTGGTGGCGATTGCCAATCCTCAGCGTCCCTTGGTTTGCGGCTGCTGCATTCTTCTCCCTCTGTGAATGTCTTCACCTGCCATCCTCCTCTCTCTCTGTGCGTCCAGATTTCCCTCTTCTTTTTTTTTTTTTTTTTTTTGAGACGGAGTCTCGCTCTGTCGCCCAGGCTGGAGTGCAGTGGCCGGATCTCAGCTCACTGCAAGCTCCGCCTCCCGGGTTCACGCCATTCTCCTGCCTCAGCCTCCCGAGCAGCTGGGACTACAGGCGCCGCCACCTCGCCCGGCTAGTTTTTTGTATTTTTTAGTAGAGACGGGGTTTCACCGGGTTAGCCAGGATGGTCTCGATCTCCTGACCTTGTGATCCGCCTGTCTCGGCCTCCCAAAGTGCAGGGATTACAGGCTTGAGCCACCGCGCCCGGCCCAGATTTCCCTCTTCTTACAAGGACACAGTCATGTTGGGCTGTGACCCAACCTAAAGACCTCATCTTAATTTGATTAAAGCTGTAAAGAGCCTATTTCCAATAAAGGTGACATTCACAGATTCTAGGAGTTAGGACTTCAACATATCTTTTGTGGGAGGACAGAAACTAACCCAAAAGACCCCTGTCTCCCGCTTTGCTGTACAATGAACTGAGCCTGGAATGGGGAGAAAGTGTAACACAAACTCTTTTTGAATAGGAATCACTTTCTCCCTCACAGGGTCTCTGTTAGGACAGCAGGCCAAAGTTTGCATGTTTTACTTATTTATTTATTTATTTTAATGAACCAGTGTCTCTATTGTAAAGGCTTACTCACTAAGTGAGGAAAAAGGACTTCCTTCAATTCCACTTCCAGAATGGGAAAAACAGTTTTTAGGGGATTAATGTGAGTGTCTCCATTTTATAGATGAGAAAACTGAGGCATGGGCAGCTTTAAACACATTGAACACACCTATGTTTCAGACATGGTAGGTGTTTCTATTTATATATTTAAGGAGTTAGGTAGTAGTCATATGACTTTCCCTAGTTTGTGTGTCTAGAAGAGAGAAGGGAGCAGGTCTTTGAATGTCTCATCTGGAAGTTTGGGCATATACATTGTTCTGACCATGTGATAAGGAATATATTTTCGAGGATGTAATCTCTGTTATACCCTTTTGAGTTTACCTCTCCAACCTGTACTAAAGTTTTTTCTTTCTAAAAAGCTCTATTGCGTAGGCACAATGGCTCACACTTGTAATTTCACACTTGTAATCCCAGCTCTTTGAGAGGCAGAGGTGGGTGGATCACCTGAGGTCAGGAGTTCGAGACCAGCCTGGCCAACATGGCAAAACCCTATTTCTACTGGAAAAAAAAAAAAAAAAAAAAGGCTCTATTTTATGGTAAAATAAATATTCCTTATTTATGAAGGCTATGTACATGTTATTCTCAACTGAGCCACTTAGTACACTGTGATTTTACTTTCTTTTTTGAACAACTTTAGTTTTTGTTGAACTTAATTTGCTAAAGTTTTCATTTGCTCAGTTTTTCCATGTACCTATCACATAGTAACCTTCCAACTCTGGTTACCTCTTTTCAGTATCTTCTAACACATTAGTAAGCTTATGTCTTATTATTATTATTATTTTTAATAGAAGTATCCCCCTGGAGCTCTCCTTGCTCTTGTTTAAAATTTAAACTCGTTGTTCTCCAGACCCGCTATGCAGCTAGCATCCTGAGACAGCCCCTCATCGTCACCCTGGGTGTTCCTTTATTTTCTTTCCTGCACCGGATTCTCTGCTTTCCATCTTTTGCTTCCTCATTTTGGTCAAGCACATTCTCCAGGGCCTTTTTCAGGCATATTGGAGGTAAAATGGTAATTGTTTACATATCTGATAGTTTAGGAAATTTTTGTTTGGGCTTTTTAGGCAAACAAAAAGCCATTTTAAGGCATATTTATACCAGTTGGATATATCTGGAGGTTTGAATATCTCCATGCATAGTGTTTACCGTTACCTGGCTACAGAGTGCTTAGTAAATATTTGTAAATATGAGAACCAATGTCTAAACAGTTCATTGATGGAAATCCAACTTGTTCCTCATTAACTCAGTTCCTTGAAAGTCAAACTCAGGACTTTGGTTCTTTGGCAACTAGTACTTTTTCAGAATTATCCTAGGTCAGAAGGTTTAATGAGGAAGTCTTTATAGGCACTGCAATTCCTTCTCCTGATAAGCCTCACTACACTTGCCACACCTTGCTCTGATCTCTTCTACATTCTATCTTAAGGGTGGGGAGAAGTAGGCACTGATTAATGTTGGCAATAATTAGTCAACATCTTATTAATAAGTGGTTAGTTCCTAAGTGTTCATTAAGTACCCACTCTGTTTCCAGCCTTATCCCAGGCAGTATAAGAGATAAAGAAGTAAGTAAAAGAATTTGGACCCTTCCTTGATAGAATTTACAATCTAGCCAGATACATTAATAATTAAGGAGTTTATAAGTTCTATCCATTTTCCTCCTCCCTCCTCCTTTCCAGTTTACTCTGACTCTCCCATTTGCCTCCCTGACTGCTTTCCCTTCCCTGTCACCCATGATTCATTATCTCTTCAGGCTTGCTTAGCAGTGTGGCCCATTCTCAGTGTGGAGGGTAGAAAAGGTTTCGCAGATGAAGAATGTTTTTGTTACTTGTTAAAATTGTGACCTTGGGGAAAATCATTCAGACTCTAGGACACTCAGTTTCTTTATCCTTAAAACTGAGATAATTATGCCCACCTTATATGTTTATTACAAGGATTAGTAATAATTTATACAAGGTATATCAAATGTTGTGTGCATGGTGGATGTTTAGTAATTTGAACTAGAGATACAACTGCTGCCAATGTTAAATGTCATTGTTAGTAGAAAACTGCTCAAATTCCAGGAAATACTTTTGAAATGTTATTAGGGCAACAGGACATTTGTGTCTGGTCATAACATTTAAGTTGCTTGCATCCATACCAATATTTTTATTTAATTTAAATAGTTAATTTATTTAGAGTCAGGGTCTCACTCTGTTGTCTAGGCTGGAGTGCAGTGGCACAATCATTGCATACTGCAGCCTCGACCTCCCCAGGTTTAGTTGATCCTTTCACCTCAGCCTCCCAAATAGCTGAGACTACAGGTGTGCACCACCACACCCAGCTAATTTTTAATTTTTACTTTGGTAAAGATGGAGTTTCGTTATGTTTCCCAGGCTGATCTCGAACTCCTAGGCTCAAGCAATTCTCCCATCTCCACCTTCCAAAGTGTTGGGGTTACAGGTGTGAGCCACCATGCCCTGCAGCCCTATACCATTATATTTATTAACTAAAAATATTACTTATAGCCATTGCTACCTCCACCTCCCATTTCTTGCACCAAAAGGAGAAGAATTAAAAAATAGCAGGACTCTGCTCAGAAGAAATACCTATCAGTTCTCTCTTAGTAGCCCTGAAAGTAAGAATTTATTCATTGATTCAACAAATACTTAGGAGTCCAGTCCTCGAGGCTGAACATGAAAGAGAGCAGGACATGGAGGCATTTAAAGGTGCTTGGTGTGGCAGAATTGGGAATAGAAAGTGATGAGCAATAAGGTTGAAGAGTTAGGCAGGGTCCTGAACATCTGGGGCTTTCTAGGTCATGTTCTGCCTTTGGACTGTATGATAGAAACAAAATGGGAGAGAAGATTGAACTCTTCTGATTATTCTGGCTGCAAGTGGAAAAAGGATTTAAGGAAGCAAGATTTTGGACAACAGAAGCAGTTGGGGTGCTGCCGCTGCAATCCAGGCAAGAGATACTAGTTGCCTTCTCTAAGGAGATGGATAAAATTGGAAGACCTTGAGAGCTAGTTAGGATATAGGAGGCACAAGTTCACAATCTCCAGGACTTGCTGAGATGGAATGTTTTGGGGTTTAGAAATGTTTTTGATATTGCTAGAAAGGCAATATGATATATATAAAGTATATTATATCACACCCTCAGGGAGGACTGGGCAGTAATCAAGACATCAATGTTTGCACAGTAAAAGTCACATATTCACAATAAATTAGATCTATCAAGACTGTTAGTAATTGTCAATCACTTCAGAGAGGTTTTGCTGCCAAGCCAGCAGCTCGTTTTGGAATTGTGGGTAACTGTTGATGATTGTATAAGGCAAATGGAGTAAACAAAACAGTGACTTCAGGCTGCTACTTGGGTATTTTTTGGGAGAAAGCTAGCTGAATGATGGCACCATTCCGAGAGAGGGGGACAAAGCAGAAAATGCACGTTTGAAGCCATAAAGATGTGTTCAGTTTGGAGTTTGCACTAGCAGTATTTATGGGACATTTATGTAGATATCAAATAGCAGCATTTCAATAGCAAGGGAATGGTCGTCAGTGTCAAAAGCTGGAGACAGAACAAAAAAGATGAGTGCTTATGTGTTCCTTGGATTTAGCAACCAAAGAACTGTTGGTGCCCTTGGAAAGAATGGCAGTGGTGTGGCAGCAAAAAGAAACCCAAATGTAGTAACTTAGGGAGTACGCAAAAGGTAAGAAAATTGAGTAAATGTAGATATATCTTTTAAGTTTACCACATATTTATTTGTTTTGCTGGCCAAAATAAAATCCATCTTGTACATCAATGAGCATAGAGATGCTAAATAGTTATAAAAAGTGTAAAAAGATAAATAAGCCATATTCCTTGGTTTTAAGAATCTGGTGCAGAAGATAAACCAAGAAAAAAAGTATCATGATTAAGTCTCTCAAAAGAAGTATTTACTGTTTTTTTTTTTTTTTTTTTTTTTTTTACAAACAAAGAGTACACGTCTAAATTCCTATGGAATTTTTTGAAATACACCCAGGTTCTATATCCTTGAATATTTTGATTAATTAGGTCTCAGGTGGAGCCAGCCAGGGTTTTGCATATTAAGTAAATTCCAAGGTGATTATGATGAGATGAATTAGGACTAGGAATGTACATTTAGGAAATAGCCTTAAAGAGGTGAGAATTTAAGTTGTCAGAAAGAGTTAGAACTTGGAGATGAGACTGAGGAAAACTGAGAGCAGAACCTATATTTGTCCTATTTTACTTAGAAGGGCAGCTGAGAGGGGGAGAGGAAATAAATACAATAAATAAATAAATAAATAGGCTGTGGGAACTGCCCAGTGCCATGCAAATATAAAGGGGTGTTAGGGAGAAGGGCTTTAAAAAATGCTGAACTATAGGAAGATTATTTAAAAAAAAATAACCCTTGATGCATGGCAAGAAAGCTCCAAAATTGAGGTTTAGCACAGGAGGGTTCTTGGCTCCACCCAGGAAAGAATTCAAGGGTGAGCCGGTGGCCTAAAACAACTTTTATTGAAGCGTCAGTGCACAGCAGCAGCAGAGGTAGTGCTCCTTGTAGAGCAGGGCTACTCCATAGGCAGTGTGCCCAGAGCACAGGTCAGAGGCAGTTCTGCAGTCATATTTATACTCACTTTTACTTCTATACAAATTAAGGGATGGTTTATGCAGAAATTTCTAGGAAAAAGGTGGTAACTTTCAGGTTGTCAGGCCATTGTCATGGAAAGGGACAGTAATTTCTGGGTGTTGCCATGGCAATGGTAAACTCACATGGCACACCGATGGGCCTGTGTTATTGAGAGGTACTTCTGCCTGGGATACTGTTTTAGCTAGTACTCAATTTGGTCTTGTGTCTGAGCCCTGTCTCTGGAGTCGAGTCCCGCCTCCTACCTCACTTACACTGTTTTAGTTTCTAATTACAAAAATGTTACAGAAAAGTACAATGAAGAAAACAAAAATCCTTTGTGGTCTCACATCCAATGATATCCACTGTTTATTTTTTAGTGGGTATCTTTCCTGTCTTTGGCAAACACTTTTAAGAACTTTGATGGAAAGAGTAGCCATTTATGGGAGTTGACATTAGTTTCAGGCCAAAAAGATACTTTGCAAAAAACTTTAGATTGGATTGATTGTTTTTGAATATTAACATGAAGAAAGATGACTTTGTAACATTTTTGGTATAGCTATAGCTACTCTGAAAAGGTTTCGAGGAAAGCATACACCAAGGGTTAGCACACTAGAGCCGTTGGGCTAAATCCAGCCCACTGCTTGTGTTCTAAGTAAAGTTGTACTGGAATACACAGCTACACCCATTTGTTTATGTAATGTCTATGGCTGTTTTCCTGCCACAACTTCAGATTTGAGTAATTGTGACAGTGATTATCTGGCTCTAAAAGCCTAAAATATTTATGATATGCCTCTTTACATAAAAAGTTTACTTATGCCTTGTATAGGCCAGTGTTTTCCAAATTATGTTCCATGACACACTGGTTTCCTATGAAGTGTTAATAACCTTTCTTGAACAACAGCCTTGTATTCAAACAAGTTTGGAAAATGCTGAATTAAAGTTAACCAGGGTTTCTTTCCAGTAGGACATCTGATAACATTTACTATGCTAATTGATAACCTACAAGAGCAGGGTATATTATATATAGCATGCTCCCAAATTATCTGGTCATAGAATTTTTTTTCCCAGCAACATCAATTAATGTCATATAGTTTGGAAAGTCTTAAGTTAATCTGTTTGGAAGGCTGTGCCAGGATCATAAAATGGCATAAACTTGAGGCTGTGGAGTTTTAGTTCTGGGAGGTCTGTGTAGAAAGCCTGCTTGGTTCCAGAGATCAGAAAACCATTATCTGCTGGTGAGCTATCTTTGTCCCCTGACCTCTGTGAAGGAAATTTTAGTGTGAAGTATAATTCCCAAGAGTTCTATTCAGAAATGGAGATAGGTGGTAGATTTATAAGGCCTCTAAGATGGTAACTGGAGTAAATGATATGTTCAGCTTTCTGAGACTCTTTCTGAAAATTTAGCTTTCTCAATGTTTTAGGGTAAAATTTTGGAGGTAGATATTTGGAGTATTGTTTTCAGAGCTACAATACGACTTTCATGGGCACCAGGCACTTTTCCCTTTGTGGGACTCCTTTTCCATAAAAAAAAAAAATTAGTGACAGTTATATTTTATGATTGTATTGGTATAAAGATAAATATAATCTAGGCTGAATATATCCATTTTTTCTTCTGATTTGAAGGGATATTAATATTAAAACCTTTCATAGCCCCTAAAAATATTGTAGGCCTTAGACACTGTTCCTACTGGGTGAGTCGGCCTTGAGAATTGTAAAGGCATAATCTATTTTCTGCAAGACCAAAACTTTCTTGAGAGTTATATACTTTGTACTCTCCTTCTACCTTACTTGCTTAAAATCAATTGTATGTAGTATTGGTTCAGTAATGTCTGTTGAATGAATGAATACATGATTAATTTCAAGATTCTCAAATACCTTGTTCGAGTACAAACATGAATAGCTGCACTAAAAGACATTTAGTTTTCTTCCAAAGATCTAACCAAATTAATACAAATTATTGAAATAAGTCAAAATACCAGAATGGGATAGAAAGCACTCTTTATGTTAGGTCTCTTGCCAGTAAGTAGCAGTGAAGCCAGTCATTGCGTAACTTTGGGCCTCAATTTCTAAATTAGTAAGAAAAATGTTAATTAAAATGATGGGGTTCTATACATACTTCTAATCAGAAGCCAGAGAAAATAGCTAAAATTTTTATAATTTTATAAGGTTGTGAAATACTTAGCTGGTTTTCAAAACAGTCTCAGTGGTAAGTCTCCCAAGTTCATTTAAAAGTTAAACTCTCTCAAAAATGTTAATCATGGCAGATATGGTTACAGACTACATAATATGCTTTCAAAGGACAGTACATGGGCCCCTTCTAAGAGCAAAACAAATCAGAAAGTTCTTAAAATTCAATAAGAATCCTAATAAGCCACCTAACTCAATTTTCTTCCAACATAATCCTCTTCTTGGAGAATATTATTACCTGCTTTTTGTCATATCCTACTTGAAAGCTTTAATACCCTAACCACAATGTTTTCTTTTACCAGGAATTTTGTCTAACCCAATGCACAATTAGTAGAAAAGACATGATGCAATTAATATATCACATAGTCAGTGATATCCACATAAGACTGTATGAGTGTAAATATTTAAAAAATAACTTACAAAACAAATATGCAGGCTACTATCCATTTGCTATTAACTCAGGAATAAGAGCTACTATTTTACCTGGTACTACTTCCAATTGAATTAAAAAACCCCATCACCATAAAAAAGGTAGGTTGGGCCAGTCACTTTTAAATTATACAAATATCTATCGTTTTGTTTAATGGAATAATACACAACTCAGGAAAAGGCCAGGCAGCACATTTCTGAAATATAAAACTGGCTCAATATGCTATGATTTTCATCTCAAGAATGAGTAGATGTGGAAAAACTGAAATTAGTTTGTCCACAAGTCTTTCTCCTTTCTTTGCAGTTTGTGATGTTCTTTCCTGGGAAGAGAAGAGTTGTGTAGGCTGACAATGCTGGTTCCCAGTACCCCCACCCCTCTCTGCCATTTCCCTCCATCTTGGATAAAAGGAGGAGGCAGATTTATCAGTAGAAACTGAATGTGGCTGTGGAGAGCATTTTACCATTTGTCCCTGAAGTGTCATTTCATAGAGGATTCTTCTCTGGCATGGAGATCTTATGTTTTGGATATTCCAGGAAAGTGTGAATTTCACATATTCTATTCCTCTGTCAGGCATGGGGTGTGGTTTTGGGTTGGGGTAGAATATCCACTTACTCCTGTCAGGTCTCTAAGCACCATAGTACGTTTTTGGGTGCTAACCAAGACCCAGCCATGAAAGATCTGGGGAAGATGTAGCATTCATCAGTGGGCCAGTACGTGTTAAGAAGAAATTTCTCATAGATATGATTCTAAACTACACATTCTTAGAGAGGTTTGCCATCTCAATTTTCAGTGGACTTCATTGACTTAGTCCATTGCATGAAGGCTCAAGGTGATTTTGCTTTGAAACACTCAAAGAGAGCGTTATTGAAATACGTTCTTGATGTTGAAAATGACGCTGGGCAAGAATAGCTGTCCTAAATGGATCTTTGACCCCTTAATGTAATCAAGATTATCAGGGACTTTTTTCCCCTCTTGAGCCAACAGTTTTGTCATGGAAAAAAATGAGTGAGAACAATTAAAATGTTTTCTAGATTAGATACTAGGTATTGGAATACAGAAGATGTCTGTCTGGCAGACTGATTATTTTTCCAATACCAATTACAGTACAAAGTTTCTGCTTTACAGTCCCGGTCTTCCCTGGCGCCAGGTTGCTTTGCCTGAAAACTCCCATCCCAGGAACCAGAAGCATCATTCAGTACAGCTACAGTATACAGGGCAAAGCTCCATTTCAAAGGTCAATGTATAATGAGATAGGAAGAATCAACTTCTAGAAGGGTATGAAGTCCATATTTGAATGGTCCTCAAACTTACATTCTGAAGGGAAACTTACTACTTTTGTTTCTTTTCCTGAATTTGGTCTTCCCAGAGGCTAAGGATACTGGTGTCAAATTGGAACCCAGCCTACTTGACGTTGAAGTCTCCAGAATATAGTTTGGTTTCAGGGAATGTAGCCACCTTGTGGGGTATCTGGAAGAGGCTTCATTGATTGTGACTTTTACTGTGTGCCCAGTTCTGATAGTCTGGTGTATTTTCAGAAGAATGTTGAACGTAAGGCTAATCAGGGAGATTTTAATTTATTGGGCACTATAGACATGAAACTTTTTAAAAGCTGATGAAAAAATTTAAAACCTGGAAAAAACTATAGGCTACAAAATAAGAGAAATACACTGCAAAATGAAAGTTTCAGAAACAAAATTATAAAAATCCTTTTGCAGTTTAAAGAAAAATGTTATATTTAGGATGAGATTGGGTATGTATGTATTAACATATTGGATATGATGTGGGACGGAACTCCAGAGCAGGAAGGGCTCAGCCTATGAACCTCTTACTATGGCCCTGCGGCTGGGCATATTGAGAGACAGCGATGGATACTTCTGGGTTTAAATAAACACTTTTTCTTTCCTGGATAAAAGTTTATTGTTTCTGGTTTGCCTCTTAACAAGGGATGCTAGTAATACCAGCTTCTATCTAAAAACTTCAATTTCCTATGACAGCAACTGAACAATGTCTTGAAATTCCGTCATTGTTAGACTGGGTGGGAAAAATTCTAGCTGAACCTGCTTCTTTTATTAAGGGGATTGGCCTTTGTGACCTCAGAGAAGAATTTTGGCAGAACAGATATGCTGATTCTAGTCCTGGTAGCAATTGCTGGGCTCTCAGCAACTCTTCATATGGGCTCTTCCCTTCTCCCTTTCAAAACTTGCAATTAACCCTGGGTAAGAGCCTTTTTTTAATTGAAATTCAGTTGAGGGACCCGTAATTTAACTGTACATCGGGAAACAAGAGAGACAGAAACTAGGAGTTTTGCCAGACACCTGGGAGCAGCTTTATATTACCACGGAATCCTCAAGTTGGAAGGGGCTTTCAAAATCTTCCTGCTCAACCCCCACACTCCACAGATGAAGGCAGGCAGGAAGGCCGAGATGAGAAGCTACTTACACCAGGTCTTAGAGGTGATTTGTGATTTGTGGCAGAGAAAGGATTAGCATAAAGGCCCCTGACCTTTTCCTCTTACTGCATGCTGACTGAGAGTGGAAGAAAAAATAAAGTCCACTTTGGTGTGGAAATGCTTTCTACTAAGATTAGAGGAGAGTGAATCATTGGAATTTTTTTTTTTTTTTTTAAACAAAGATTCAGAGCAAACTGCGTAGAGTATGCAAGATACAGGGAAACACTGAATCCTGGGGCTGACAGTTTACATCCTGGCTGTTTACCAAGTGTGTATAGACATGGAGCCTTTAGATTCTGCTTGTTGAATAATTATATTTGATCTTAAAATCTCACCAGCTATACTGTGATAGGTTGTGTGCCTTACAGTTTATGAAGTCTCCAGTTATTAGTGTGGGTGAAATCTTGTTGTATATAGAGAAGAGATGGTAAATTTTTTGCTCTGAGAATCTCCAAGGTGAAATCTACTCATATATACTAATTGCTAATAGGAATAATGGTAGATTCTGCATTTTTCTCATTAAGTGTTGAATTGATTTGGATGCAGCAGTTCTGCAATTCCCTAAAATACATCTTTGTGTTTCAGTAATGGAAAGCTCAGAAATTCTCTACAGAGATATCCTCTCACTTTTAAGCCCCACCTGCTATTTAGGCAAGGCAAATATTTCACTGGTGGAAGATGTAACTCCGGGCTAACAATCTGCTTTTCAGAAATGTTATTTCCAAGATATTGACAGAATGACTTCAAACTCCCGAGCAAAGCACAGGGAGATGGATTTCCTAAGAGGTGGAGTGTTTTCTTTAAAAAGCTCTGCAACAAGCCCAAGTTATCTTTTACAGTCTGGAAGATAGCAGTTTAACCAAGATAAAAAGCTGTAAATGGTTGTTAATCTACAACAGCCATTACTTTTGCACTGGGACATATTTTTCCACTGAGCCCAAGCCTGTTCCAGGTTGGATTTCTGATTTCTTTCCACTGAATGAAAGGACAGGGCTGTTTTTACCAATATAATGACACTTCCTTTTCAACAAACAACAGAGCAAAGGCCCTTGTTTTTGTACTCTTGTCTCTATGTAACTTTGCTTTTGTGCTGCAATGAATGGCACAGTTGTCCTCTTCTTTATGTTTTTAAAAATCATACTTTTGCTAAGTTGCTAGGAACTATATACATTTTAGTTTACTTCATAAACAACTGAAATAATAAAATTCCCATTTTTCTGTTCTTGAGGGACTAAGGGCCCTTTTAAAAAGCACTTGCTGTCTGTCTCTGTGTGATTTTAATTTTAATTTTCTCATTCAAAAATGACAATAACAATATTACTTCAAAGTTTATTGGGAGGGGTAAATGAAATCATATGTGTCTGACAGAGTATATGTTAGTTGTCCCTTTTGTACAAATGAATGAAGTGATTTACTCAATTGAAATCCATGTTGGCCGAACTTCAGCTCTGGATTATACACTAATACTTAACCTTTTTTTTCCTTTTGTAGGTCCATCTTGAAAATTTTACTGTGATTTGTGAATATAAATATTCAATATCTTTCACTCTATCTACACCCACTCTTGAGCAGGTCTATATTTTCAGTCCTGTTCTATATACTATTTACAATGATCGTCAAACACACTTAAGCAATTCCTTTTTATTCCTCATGCAATGGGAAGTAAGCAAACATTCCATGAGGTTCATTTTATGAAGCAATAAAAGAAAGTTAGTCATCAAATAAAATAAAATGGTAAAATCAAGGGACTTACTTATTCATACTGTTTACAATCTTTCAAGTAAAAATAAAAATGATTTTATAGAACACAGATACTGAAGTAATACAACCTTTAAGCTTCCACTTGCATCCCCAGATTGGACCCCACCTAGAAGAAATTTGGAATAGAGTGAATTGAATTTACTGGTTGACTCATAATCTGGGCAAGAGACTTTTAGTCTTTCCCTTCCTGTAGTTTGCTGATTTCCCTAGAACATTTACTGCCCTTCAGAACAAGCAGGCTTCTATGGTAACCAGTGAAGTAAATGGACCCCGTTGCCAGGAAAGGTACATGAAACAAAACCAAAACAAGGCAGACAGGAAGACAGGGGTTTCCCTAGTGGTTGAATTAAGAGTCGTCGGGGAAACATAAAAATACAATTATGAAACAGCTCAGTGGGATGTGTTAATATTGATTGTGATAATGATAGTAGTAGCATATGGATTAATATGTGGTAAAAGCTGCATCCTTTTTCTTTCCTTTTAGTACATTGCCTTTGATTACATATGCACAGATTTCTATGACACTGTTCAATAACTAACATCTATTGAGAACCAACTATTTGCCAAAATTTTACATTTATTTTTAAAAACCATTATAGCCACCTTAAAAGTATATTGTGATACTAATTTTACAGATTCCTCCAAACTCAGTTTATCCGCCATCCCTGATAAGCCACTTAGGTCTGTAAGTCAAATGGCCCAGTGGAATCCTGTGGAGCTCTTAGAACATTTGTAATTATGCAATTAATGATCACAATACTTAAAAGTTTAATGTTCACGTTCTCTGCCAGCTCATAGACTGAGACAAGCACAATGCCTTGTTCACTGGCCCATCTCTAGAGCCTGGCATGGTAGCTGGCACACAGTGAAAGCTCAATAGATACCTTTGGCTGAGATATAAAAAGACCAAGTCTCAGGGAAGTGACTTTTGCTCAATTGTACACAAGTATTGAAACCTCAGCCAGGGGCTTTTCACTAAACACTCTACCTGGGATGTTGTTTTGTCGTAAGAACTCAGGGTACATAGACATTCTATCCTCTTGGGTATTAATCACATTTCAATAATCTAAAAAAGAGAAAGAATATTTTCCCTCTACTTTGAAGATGCAAACAAAAGTTCAGTGTCTTGCCTAAAGTCACACATGCTCTATAATAATAAATAGGTTGATGATAACAATGGTAATGACTTACAAAAACATGGCAGGGCTGGACTCCTAGCTTCCAGCTGCACACTCTTTAGACAAAGATTTCCCACACTTTTCCTTACCATATTTGGCTGATTTAAAAAATAGATACATAAACTTCTACCATAATTGTTTTTACATTTGTCAATGTTTATTTCTTTTTTTTTCTTTTTTTGCCCTCTCTTTGAGGGCAACAACTTTATTTTTTCTCTATTTTCCCCTGTTGGATTCTTTGACTTACATGCCAATTCAGTAAATGTGTGCTAAAGGAATCCTGCTGCCGACATCCTTATGATTGCATGTGCTGGTTAGTATCTTTCTTCTTTTACTTGTCTCAGTGCAGGTTATACTGCGATAACAACTCTAAAATTTCAGGTTATTTCTCATTCATGGTGTCAGGGAGAGCTTTGTTTATCACTGTCACATAGTAAGGCTGAAGGAGACTCTGTCATTTTATGACGCTGTCATCTATTGACCCCAAGCTTCAAGGTTCTACCCAGCAGGGGATGAGAAAGAGCTGGCAAGTCAAGCACAAGCCATGGAAGCCTTAGTCCAGAGTGTCGTTCACATGCCTTCGGGCAAAATGAGTCACATGACAGCATCTAACTTCAAGGGAACATGGAAGTGTAATCTCCTATCTAACCAAAAGTAAATAATTAGAAATTGGCGGACTTTAACAATGCCTACCATATAACGATCATCTATGAAGTCAGGCTTTGTGAAAGAAAGAAGGTAGATGCAGATAGGAAGCCAAAGGGGAAAAAAAAAAAAAAGAGAGAGAAGATCTGGGAGGGGGAAAGATAGATAGGGAGAGGAGAGATGAATAGCTCAACTGCTATTCTGATAAGATTAGCTCCATTTCTAAGGGAGAACTAAGCCCTTAAATAAACCAGTCTTGTCTTACCTATGCCTCCGGACAGATCATGCACATGACTCATTAGTGAGGTGACTATATTTTACCATTGTTGTTCATATTTTGTTGATGTTCTTATACCATTGTGGGTCATAATTCATTGGGACAGACAATTTTTAAGGTTTCCTGGATTGTCTCTCATGCATGAGGTATAGAACTATGAAGATTCCTGCCTTCAACTTTAGGTAGGTGTGACAAATAAATAAAACTAAGAAGTAGAGTTGTGTTTGCCATTGGAATGCATCATTTCTCTCTTCCTCATCTTTCTCTCACTACTTAAAGTCTCTAACTATACTCCTTCGTTGCCAGGGTTGAATACCACAAAGGAAAGAGTTGTGAATATCTTAGTTATCGTTGTATTCTGAGTCTACAAGTGCCAGGCAAACAGGTAGTGCTCAGTAGGCAATTGTTCATTGGTGGCTTGAAAGGGGCAGCTTAGGGGGCACAGCTATAGCACTTGTAATTAAAGGTTTATTTCCCAAAGTGGGCCCTTTGGGGAACTGCAGAACTACTGAAGTTACCTTTCATCTGATGAGTTGTGCTGTAGGCAAGTTAAGTAGGGAGGCAGTTTTTAATCTTTGGCTTGGCCCTTGGCAAGATTTGCTCAGTTGTTTTCTCTCCAGTTGGTAGTTTGGAAGTCCCAGCAGTACAGCTTATGGCCGACAGTCAATTAGTTGTGAATTTATTTTTCATCTTCAGCAAATGTCCCTTGTGAACAAACAAAGGGTGCATGATAATTACCATCAACTACTATCTCTTCAGCTCCCCTGTGTGCCTGGCAAAAGTACTGTACAAAACAGACAAAATATAGTTCTAGTATAAAGGATCTGACAGAGCAAATAAGGATCATTAACTTTGCCATAGTTTTTAAAGATAATTATTTTATGTAGGAGAGTGATTTTCTTATTATCTGATAAAGTGCTTCACGGCGGGCTAGAGATTGAAAGAAGGTTATAAAAGAAAGAGGACCAAAGATAGAGCATATAAATACCCAAAGGGGTCCTCCTTTGATTACTGTACAAGTTTAATAATTAGAAAATAGTATGATTACCAGATGATGATGGTAGTTTATGGAGGAGTTGATAAGAGGAACATTTTTGGTAACATTCTGGTACTTTTGTATGCTCATTTAACTGTCCAATTGCTATAGAATAAATTTCAGAATACATTTGATAGCCAAAGTATAATTCTGAGGATGTTTTATTCATTAAAAAATAAAGAAAAGGAATAACATTATGTTTGTTATGTACAGAAAGCCTTTCCTCATCCTTCAATCAGGGACAAACATCTACTCAATTGTAAATAAACCTTTAAAAATCTATCTTTATCTGATTGAAAATAAAATTTTGGTGATAACTTCTATTTGTGAATAGAAACTTTTTCCAATTCAGATGTTCAAAGATACTCATATACTTCAGAACAAATGGGTGTTTGGTTTTTAATTTCTAATTTTTGAATCCAGGATTATTTTTGCATCTTTAGGGGCACCTGTTTGATTGCTTTGGGTGTAGGTAACAAATAATTTACCAGCTGATGATAGTGATGAATTCTGGATATTTTTATAATATTATATCTGCATTTAAAGCCCAAAAAATATTTCGGGAACAAAAATATCTTGGAAACCTTCATCACTAGTAAAAAGCAAGTTGCTTTTAAAAAAATACCTCACTAACAAGGGACTAAATCATTACCATTTCTTTCCTTTCCCCTTCATCCCACTGAAAATGAGTCAATTTTTGCCAAATGTATCCTATGAAGGATAGATAATCCTGAGGTTGGCTCCATGGACAATTTGAAATTCCAGAAAAGCCATGAACTTAAAAGAGGACAGGGTTACTACCAAGCCCTAGGAGAAGAAGAAGGAAATGAATAAACTGTTTCTCCCCACTCAAGGGCATAATAAAGAAATATTTAATTTTATTATAATCTTGCATTTATATATTTTAAATAAGAAACTTTGAGGTACACTTTTTAATGTGCAGCTGTGATGAGATTTGATACAGAACACAATGTTCTGTTATTCCAGAAATGTGACTAAGAGAAAAAAGATCTGTTTAGAACAAAATAAAGAACACAGCCCAAAGCCACACACAGGCAAATGTGTGTGAATGTGAACACATTTTAACATTTTTCTTAGAATTAGACTTTCATGGCAGTTGCTCTGCTTAATGGGACAGTGTCCTTGCTCTGGGATGTGACTGTGAGGTCACCTTATCCAATTCGTAAATGTGGGAATCTTTTACCAGTCTCCAGTTTTCTTCACCCTTAAGGAGACAGCCTAAGACTCTGAGGAAGGGGTCTGGGGCAGTGGAAAGACCAAGAGTTCTGGAATCTGTCAGCCATGATGAGCTGACTCTTTCCTGTTTCATTACATGACCTTGGGTCAGTCTCATAGGCCCTCTGAGACCTACTTTCCTTATCTGTAATATAGAAATAATAATAGTGTCTTCCTTGTAGGAGTTTTCATGAGGATTAAATGAGACAATAAGAAAACTATTTCTAGTATTATAGAATGACTGAACATCATGTCTTGGTGCAATTTGTATGTGATCAGTTGTGAGCTCTATTTGCTCTTTTTTTATTTAATTATTTACTCATTTGAAAAATATGAATTGAGCCCCTGCTATGTGCTAGATTCTGAGTCTACAAGTCTGTGTTAGATAGACTTGGTCCCTATCCTTATTGAAGTACAGAATCATGGAGGCAAATGTCAGACATGCAAACATTAATTACAATACAGTGAGATGCACTAGTTTCCAAATAACTTGTAAGCATTATGGTACTAATGCCTGAGAAAAATTTATTTTTAAATTTAAATAATGTATTGAAGGTAATAGTATAATTTTACTTTCATTTATTTATAGTCCACAATGCTTTTTTTCCCTGCAAAGAAGTGGAAGTGGAAACACTGTGGAAGAATATATCTCCCTAGAAACAATATATGTTGGCCTAGCATGTAGTTAGTGCTAAGTGAATAGTAATTAAGATGATGATGATAATGGTGATGATGACGATGATGAGAAAAGTGCCTTGGAATAATGCTACTGGCAATGCAACCCTGGCAGTGTTTTATTGAGATGTTTTGCCGTAAAAACCACATACAGAATAAGCCAAATATTCTATGTATTTTTCTGGTCCGTAAACTCAAATATAGAAAACACAGAATTTTATTTCCCCTCTAGAATATCATTGAACTGTAAATGAAACTATGGAAACAGAATCAGTATTAAGAAAACATGCCTATAAAAGAGATTTTCCTTGTATAAATGCTTTATATATATGGACACATGTTTTAGAGACCTTTGGAAAGTGTTCCTGGGCCCTCAGCATCTCCCTTGCTGATAGGAGCAGACTAGGTGACTCCGCTGAGCTTCCTGCCTGTGGCTCTCTCTCAGGGCATTTGTTGCATTACCTTCCCCCAGTTTTTGGCACACAGGCAGCAGGGACACCATGAGGCTTCCTGAGAGTACCCATCTGGCCTGGCACAAACACTACCCACTGCCCTTAAGTTCTTCTCACTCAGATGTCATGGAAACCTTGCTGATGCCAGTTCCATTGTTGAAGCAGTCTCCTCAGTCGCAGAGACTAAATTGCCGTAGTTTTCCCAAGGAAGCTTAAGGTCATGGAAGCTCTAGGGTAAAAGGTGCAGAAACATAATCCACATCCTTTAAGAGGATACAGGTGGGAACGGTCCATTATATACATTCTGGAATTATTTGCTAAATTTTCTTTCCAGGACAGATTGCCCAAAAAGATGAAGTGAGTTTATCTGGCACAGCTATTAAGGTATAAAACCACTTTTTTTTTTTTTTCTCCTGAAGTTCAGAGACCAACTATAGAAACATTGCTTTCTATGGTTCTTTTTCTTTTAAACTGATAATATCACACAATTTGGCAGAGATTTCTGTGTTTTTCGCAAGGGTGAATAATATTGTGATAAATAATGTTATACTGTATTATATTTTCAGGTATTTGTAGGACCTGGAACTTGGAACATGTATACCTAGATAATATATGTCAAGGTGTACCTCATTTTAAATATAAAACCTTTCATTGTGAAAAATTTTTAAGTTATACAAAAGTTGGTAGAATTGTATAATTGATTGCCATTACTTATTACCTGGGGTCAACAATTATCCACGCATAGACAATAAATTTTCATCTAAGTCCCTATCTACTTCACCTCCCATGTTATTTTAAAGCAAGTCCTGGACATGGTATGATTTTTTTCATAAAATAAAGTATTAAGTATGTATCTTTAAAAGATAAAGGTTTTTTGTTGTTATTATAATCACAATACCATCATCAAAGCCAGAAATTAAAATAATTCCTTGATATAAAATATTCATATCCAGTAAGTGTTCAAGTTTTCAGTTATCAATGCCATAATTATTTTGTGATTCTTTTTTTAAAAATTAAAATCCAAACCAAAGCCACATGGTGTGATTGGTTGATATGTCTTTTAAATGTTTTCTAAATCATAGATTCTCTCTTCATCCTTTTTACCCCTTCTGGTTTCTTTGTAGAACAAACTGGGTTGTTTGTCTTGCAATGTTTCCCACAGTCTTGACTGTGTTGATTGCATGCCTGCAGGGTATATTAACAAGTTTCTACATCTTTCATATTTCTTGCAAGTTGGTAGTTGTATATATGAGCTTGATTAAATTCAGGTTAGATACTTTTTTTGATATGACTACTTCATAATGATGCTATGAACTTCCTCTCCTCCTTCCCTTTCCATTTCCCTTTCCTTTTCTTTCTTCTTTCCAAAACACGGTCTGTCTCTTTTGCATAGACTGGAATGCAATGGTGCAATCATAGCTCACTGTAGGCTTGAACTCCTGAACTCAAGGGATCCTCTTGCCCCTGTCTCCTGAGTAACTGGAACTGCAGGTACTCACCACCTTGCTAAGCTAATTTTTAATTTTTTAGTATAGACACGATCTTGCTATGTTGTCCAGGCTGGTCTTGAACTCCTGGCCTCAAGTGATCCCCTGCCACTGCCTCCCAAAGTGCTGGGATTACTGGCATGAACCACTGCACCTGGCCTGATTCTGTGCTTTTCTATCATGAGGCATGAGATGTTTAGTTGGCTCTCTTTTGGTGATCTCAGCAGCTACTGATGTTCAATTGATGAACCATTAATTCACTACGATTTGCAAAATTGTGATATTCTAATTCTATGATTTCTTCTTCACTTATTACCTGAAACACTTTTATAAGTGAATTTTTCCTTATTGATTATATAGTAATTCAATTCACATATGAAATCCTGGATAAAAGCTTGATTTTTTTTTTTTTTTGCCTTTTTTTTAACCAGTGGTCACCAAGTATATGTTTTTGTAAGTATAATTATGCCCCATGAATTCAAACATATTTTTCATTAAACTTTCTGCCTTTTGTAAAATTATTAATGCTCAAATTGTCCCAGTTTTTGTGAAATGGAACAGGAATTTCTTCAAGTTGACTCTTGCATCCTGCTGATACAAACCTTGTAGTCTATGATAGTTTCCTTGCTATCTGGTTTGACAAGATGCTGCAGACTCATCTTGTATATTTTCTATCCCAGTTCTTTTAGTCTTTTGAGAATGGTATTAGAAATTATAATGCAGACCTAGGAATGCTAATGGATGTATGTATATCATGTATGTATGTATGTGTGTGCATTTATGTGTATATACTTATATACATAATATACATATTTTAAGAAATATATCTTTTAAAAAGATAAGCTGTATTACTGATACTTCCAGTTCAAATTTAGGAACACAAGTTTTTTAAATTTAACTTCTTCTACCTTACACTTATGTCTTCTTTTTTTCCGTGCTGAGAATCCTGGTTCTCAAGGTTGTCAGAAACAATTTAATTAAAATATTGCACATATTACACAATTTTCTCTGCTCTGCCTTTTTCGCTGAAGAATGTGTCTTTCTCTAGGTGGTTCATTTTATTTGTTTCTTGTATTTTTAAAGTACATATTTTCGGTATTAATAAAGGCTTGCTCTTTTGTTTTAATTTTTATACTAACTTTAAAAAAATTACCCATTACTGTTCTGACCCTGCGTTTGTTGTCTGTTGAGTCCATTCTATGAGATATATTGATATTAGCTAGTATTCTGCATCAATTTAATCAGTATTAAAATAATTGGATTTAATTTCTTTTACTAACTGTAAGATAATCATCAAGATTATTCTACTTTTCTGATAGTGTCCCCATTCTGCCATTTTTATAGTTGTAATATAGGTATATTGTCATAGCAAATATAATTATATACTATATATATTTTTTCTTACAGACTTCATTTTGTCATAAGATTGTGAATATATATGGTGTTTTGTCTTCTCCTGTTTGGATTTTGGAATTCAGAGGACATCTTGTCATTTGATTTTGTTGTATATGTTTTGGTAGCTTAATTGCTTCTTGTTTTGAAGAAAGATTTATTTAGGGGGCTTCAAAAACTATACTATTACCACCACCTTCTCAGAATTCTCAAAATTGCATGAGTGTTGAGTGGTTTTCTCTTAACTCCTTATTTTATATAAGCTTCATTATTTTTAGTGCGTGTTTTGCAGAATGTATTGTTCTGGGGAACGTATATGTGGTATTTTATCAGAAATACCTAATGTGGCATCATCTTATAAACAGACTTAAACAGAGCATTTTGAAAGAGACATCATTATAAAGCATGTTAAGCACTTATGATTGAATAAGTATTATTTCTGTGTTATATCAATTTGAATCCCCAGAGAATGATATACTCCTTGTATAAACATAAATATGTAATTGGAAATAAGAAGAAAGAGGAGGAAGAAGAGAAGGGGGAGGAGAAAGAGAAAATATAATATTATACCAATAGCTTGTGCTTTACTCATAACTTTAAACTTTGTTGTGATAATTTATCAGTTCTTAGTAGAGCAATAAAGTACTGGGTTTAGTATCATTAGTAGTAATAATGGGATTTCTTGCTTTAAGCAAATCCCTTATTTTAGAAGAAAAGTAAAACGTTAACTCTTAGGAATTATTATGCAATAACAAAGAGAGCAGTAAAATTTTATAGTGGTTGGACCAACTCCAGTGGCTTTCTGGTTTGTGAAAAGTTCAGTAAAAATTGAATAAATGGCTCACATAATGGGAAGTTTAAGTAATAAAATGGAGGGTAGGGTGGGGAGATGAGGCTTTCCCCCTTCCCTGCTGTGTACATAGTAGAGTTGCTGGTGATTTTTGCCTTATATTATAGTACTGTGCTCATTATAGGCATAGACAGATTATCATAATTGTAAGAGTGCACATTTGGTGTTAAAAAAAATACATGATGGTGGAGCCTCCAGGCTTAAAAAAAAAAAACACCTTGGGAGATCTTATTATACGTATTGTTTTCCAATTAGTCTCATCTTTGCTCCCTTGGTGCTTAGAAAGAAAACTCCAAGTAGAGTAATGATAACTACCATATGTTGGTTCTTACCATAAAGCTAAGAGCTAAACAGTCTACATGTAGGTGTCTCATTTGGTCTTCCCAATAGCACGATGAGAGGCACATGCGAGGAAAGTAATATACAGAGATGTTAGATGACTTGTTTAAGGTGACAGAGATGGTGAATTGTGGAGCCTGGGTTTGAATCTAGGTTAGTCTGACTCCTGAACTGCACTCTTTACCAGTGTATGAAAGCGTCTTCAGAAAACCACATAGTTTAATGTGAGAAAGTGAAGCTTTAAAAGAGATTCTAGTCCTGTCCAAGCTAAGTTTAATTTAGGGAGGCAGGGAGTGTGTACACTGTGCAGAAAATACAGTTCTTGCCTGAGGATATCACAGTCCCCATTCAGTTGACATTCAGCAGAAGATCAACTCAGTTGTTTGGCTATCTCAGTTCAGCAAGCTCTTCTAAGCCAGACGTTGGGACATAAAAATGATTAAGCCATCTCTCTGCCCTTGTGTCCAGTGGAGGGGCAGGTTACATAAATAGATGTTTGTGAAAATCAAAGTAGAAGCTAAATCCTAGAGAACTCTGAGGATAGCCTGTGAGCTGCAAGTCTGAGGAAGGCGAAAGGAGAATGGTGAGTAATGGGAGTTTCCCTAGGGGTGACCAACTTGTCTGGTTTGCCTGGGACTTTCCCAGTTTTAGTACTAAAAGTCCCACATCCTAGGTGATCCCTTAGTCCCTGGCAAACTGAAATGGTTGACCACATAGGTTTCTGCTGGTTTGGAGAATTGCCAATTTCCCATTAGGGAACTGGGACATTCCTAGTCAGTCCTTGTAGAGAAATTAATATTCATGATCATCACCCTAAAAATGATAACCTAATCTTCTATGAGAAAAATTTTAGTTAGCTTTATTTAGCTAAATCAAGATTTAGCAAGCTTGATATGCTACCTTTTTCAATTGGGAGTTCAATAAATTTGCTTTGTTTTCTTGTATGGTAGGAATCCATGTTGTCATCAGGGACGTTGCACACTCAAGTGTGAAGACAGAGGCAATCCTACATGAGTCCCATCAAGATAATGGGCACACAAACTGCTTGTGAGGAAGCAGACTGTTTAATGAATAAGGAATTAGGTTACACAGGCACCATGTTCAAAAGTCAGCTGGCAGGGTTTCAACAACATCGTCATCAGTAGAACAGTCCTGGGTGTGCAATCCTATACTGCCTAGGCAGGGTGACCAGATTTAATGTACCCTTTTACAGCTCATGGGGTATGGGGCTTATCGCATGCTTCAGCAAGAGCACCTTTTATTGTTTTGAAACTTACAGTGTCACCTTAACATTTTATGACAAACCTTGTCCATCATATTACCACTATAAAAATGTCAATAACTTAGAGAGTTGCTTTTTCAAACATTTTATCACATAATTAAAATTTTATTCTTCTTTTCACCTTTCCTTTTTTCCTCCCTTGAGAGCCCTTCTGTATTTTTCTTTTTTTTCTTTCTCTTGTCTTCTTTTTCCTACCTCTCTGTCCTCCTTTCTCTTTTTCTTTCCCTTTCTCCCTCCATCTCTCTTCTCCTCTTCCTTTTATCCTTTCTTCCTTTTTGAAGGAAGAGGGGACTTTGCTTTGATTCTCTTCAGATGCAACTCTCCTTTCCTGTCACATGCATCTTATCAAAAACTTAAGCTAGGAGGGTGACTTGCTGAGACCTTACCTAGAGTTTTGTTTTCATTTCTGTACCAAGAAGTCTCCCTGAGTATCTTGCGTCATAGGAGGTAGATGAAAAGGGAGTTATTGGCCAGAAAGAAATGGCATGCATGCCTTCTTGCTCTTCTGAAGAATGTACAGGTCTTTGATGTTCTATGGCCTGGCCTGGGTACATCCTGAAGGGCCCTTAAGTTCTAATATCGGTGACGAGAAATAGCATGATCTCTTTTGTGTTGGAATGAAAGAGAGGAGCTGGATTCTGAGGAGAATTGAAAGTTTTTGTCAATTTTTTGTTGTTGTTATTGAAAGGGGAGTGGGGTTGGGGAGAGAAGGGAAAGAAGGGAAGAGCTCGGGTAGTGGGACACTTCTAATACTTGAGTCCCATCCCTAAGTTAATTCTGATATTGTCAATGGTTTCAGAGATTCCAGGATCACTGACTCCAGAAGAAGGCTGCATTGTAGGTCCTCTTATGAATGCCTAGAGCAAGTTGATTAGAAAATACAACTTTATACCCCTTCTTGGAGACCTATTAGTAGTTCTGGCTGTCCCAACATAAGAGCAGAATCCTACTCTGATCTGTGTTTCGGGAAGCCCTCTGTGAGCCATCATACCCTGGGCGACAAACTCCAGTAGCACTCTGGAGATAGCACTTAATGACAGGTAGACCCCCAAAGGACTGTAGAAGGTGCTTGGTTATCTGAAATAGGGGTGGGGTGGGGGGGAAATGGGGCATTTTTGTGCATCTTGAGAGATCTGTGGCCGGAAGAGACAGGCTACCTCTGTTACACACTAAGAACTCACAAGAATGAGACAATAAAACACACTCTGTTACACACTAAAAACTCACAAGAATGAGCCTTTACCCATATTGGGTTAGGAGTATATGGGAGATTGGAACCTACTAATGGAAAGGAAGAGTGGAAATTCTAGCTCTGTTGTCTTCCAGTAGTCATTTACCTGCTCTGTAAAGGTGGCTCTCAACTCAAGACCCAAGAGTCTCTGTTCTTGAGGTTCTTTATGTTTGTTTGTTTTTGTTTTTAAATTTGTGATGTGATCCCTTTGAGTCTTTTAGTGTGTTTTGTAATTTAGGAAGCTGCTATACTTCTGGGGATGAGAAATATTATTTAAATTAAAAATTACATTCAATTTTAAACCGACTTTTTAGAAAAATTCCATTTAAACCTCCCACCTCATATGTAAGGATAGTTCCAACACTTGGGAACTGAACTTCTTCCAGTTGAATTCAGATGACTGAATGTATCCTGCAAATAATGCACAGAGCTTATGAGAAAAAGTCCAAACTCTCTCTGCCATGGGTGTGAACTACTGAACCATGATACCTCATTACCTTCACACTCTGGTTACCGGTGGAAAAATTAGACTGCCTAACCAGTTCAACCAGACAGGCCTCCAGGAAGTGACCCTTTCTCCTCCCCTCTTGCCCACTTAAATCCACAGATTCTTGACTAATTTTAAAGGAAGAAAATCAGTTCCTTGCCAAAGGATTTTATGACTATGTTAACTAGTCAATAAACGAAGTGACTATGAAAAAGAACTGTTCCACCCCTCTACTGGGAGAACAATGGAATCACCAGTCATTATAATCATAATTTTACACTCACAATTTCAATTCTGCCAACAGTGGAGAATTTCTCCTTTGCCGTAGGAACGTGATTAAATTTTACCTAATTTCTCAGGCATCTGAGAAAAATACCACCTCGAATGAAGGACCATTTAAAATAAGCACTTTGAATAAATAAAATGTCTTTTTATAGGATCAAATATGTCCCATTTTCGAAAATAGCTAGGCACAAAATACTGGGTAGCTCTATCACTGAAATTTTGGTTTAGGAATGGGAAAAAAAAAAAAAAAAAAGCATAGACAGTAGGGAAAAAGAAAAAAATTCCTCCCCCCAAGCTGAAAATTTTACTGTGGGCAAAACTCCCATGTTTTTGATGGTAGTAAGACCCCAGTCTTGGGGCTTGGCTTGAAAAGTATGAAAAATAACAATCATAAAATAAAATATATTAGAATTAGAAATAATGGGAACATAGTGACTATGATTTTAGTCTTAAGTCCAAGTTTTGGGCCAAGAATGTTTACTTTTCTGAGCTGTGGTATAAGAAATACTAGCTCCCCCGCTCCCCTGCCAAAAAAAGAAAAAAAAGCAAAAAAAGCATTATATTGATTTCCTTCAACTAATTTCTAGGATGCTCTCTTGAGTATTGTGCATGTACCCAAATTTGTATCAGGTAGTAAAGTAGAAAGTAGAAACTAATGCCATCTCACATATGGGAGAGGAAATGAATAAAACATAGAAATTCCTGCCTTTCTTTCTACGTATAGAGACATTTTCTTCTGGGGGTAATGTAATATCCAACTAAAACAGAGGCACAAACCAAAACCTAGGCCTGGGTCTGAGATACTAAGAAAACAGTGTGATAACATAAGCTTCTCACTGATAGTCTGAATACAGATATTTTAAAATTCAAGTAGATAGTCAGGTTTTGTATCTATAAGCACAACATATGTTAAACATACAAGCATGCTATTAAAAATCACTGTACAAAAATATCAAATACTCATTCATCTTATTTTAAAACACTAATAGCATTATTTATTGACATACTGGTTCTATGTTGCATAAAGGGCAGGGATTATACTAAGGAAGAATAAATAATAATAAAAATTTTATAAATGTTAAAGGATCTGATCAAAATCAGTTTTTGCAAGGCCATAAATTTTAAAAAAATTGGCAGAAGGAGTAGGTAAATTACAGTGTTCAGAAATTTTATTCTTCCTCCCTTGTTTTTCAGCACTGAGAAGCACAATGACCCTCAACCCTGCAGGGAGATGGAATGCAATTATTTTCTAGGCTTGAAAACTTTTAAAAATACGTTCAGTGCTATAATTTCTGTTTATAGATATATGCCAAGAATAAAAATTAAATAAATTTAATGGCATCTCATCATATTGCAATGTATACAAACTATCTCGCAAAATATTCAAAGGTAGTTTATGATGGGGAAGAGAAACCTTTATGGTGTTAATATATAGATGAGCAGAAGTAATTCAGAAAAAGCAAGTCAGACCAGACACAAAAAACATCTTGGATTTGCTGACTATAAAAGTCATTATACTATACAGTCTTCGAAGAAACTAAAAAGCCAGTAGTGGCTTTGATGAAGGGAATAGGGCATAAAAGTGAGAAAGGTGTAACATGGCTTGTCTTCCTTCTTGTCATTTTTTCTTTCTTTCTTTCTTTCTTTACCTAATTTATTTTTTTTGAGACAGATTCTCACTCTGTTGCCCAGACTGGAGTGCAGTGGCGTAATCTTGGCTCACTGCAACCTCCGCCTCCTGGTCTCAAGCGATTCTCCTGCCTCAACCTCCCGGGTAACTGGGACTACAAGCACGTGCCACCACGCCTGGCTAATTTTTTTATTTTTAGTAGAGACGGGGTTTCACCATGTTAGTCAGGATGGTCTCGATCTCCTGACCTTGTGATCCACCCACTTCGGCCTCCCAAAGTGCTGGAATTACAGGCATGAGCCACCGCACCTGGCCTCCTTCATTTATTTTTCAACAAACATTTCTCAAGCATCTATGATTGTGTTAGGTCTTCTGTGGATGAGGATGGCTGGACAATAGAATATATCCAAAGGCAGAGGAGAAGCATCTGAAAGATAGGCTTAGTTTAGACTGCCGACAATACTGAATGTCAGACTAAATTATGATAATAACTAATATTCATTCATTTAGTGCTTGGCTTTTCTAAATGATTTTTGTATACTGACTGAATTCTTTCAACTACCTTAGAGGTAAGTGCTATTATTACCTCCATATTATAGGTAAGGAAACCAAGGCACCGAGAGATTCAATAACTTGCCCAGGGTCACACAGAAGTACCTGGCAGAGTTAGAATTTGAATTCCAGGGAATGTGGCTTTACAGTGTATTTTTGACCATGATGCTGCACTGTGAAATGATTTCAGCTTTATTCTGTAGGCCATCAGGAGCCATTTTGCTGTTGGGCTCAGTTTTTCTTTTCTTTTCTTTGTCAGTTCCCTCACCTGTAAAGTAAGAGTAATGATAAAATCCCTACCTCACAGAGTTGTAGTGAGGATCAGATAAGATAATACATAGGAAATTATTTTGAAAATTTACTTCAAATTGCTTTGAAATGTGCCACATGGCATTATGAGTATTATGTTCAAGTAGTAAATATGAAACAAGTGTTCAATAAGGAAAAGCTTGAGTTGTTACTGTTTACCAATGGGTACAGCCTTTGCAACATTAGTAGCTATATGTCAGCCTTGAATGAATGAATGAATGAATGAATGAAAATGTATTGGTAAAGGAAGGACACATTTGAGTGAGAGGAGGTAATGACAGCCATAATGGTGATTCTACTGTGGATACTCCTATCCGTGAAACACATTGTTGAGTGCCTATTCTGTAATAAGCATCTGACCAGATTCTATATGTGGTCTCTGTCCTCATGTGCTTGCAGTCCAGGAGCCTTATGATTTGTACTACATTTCATGGCTCATGAAAGGCTCTAAAAACCTTTAACTCATGTGGTTCTATCATCCCTTGATAAACCTGCGTGGGAGGTAAAATTATTCTTGTTTTTCAAATTAAGAGTTTGAGGCTCAGAGCTTGAGTGACTTGTCCAATATCACATAGTGTGCAGAAGCATCAGGACTCAAACCCAGATCTCTTGCTCTTCAGAACACCATTCTTTCTGCAACACTAGGCTGCCTCAATCACCATCATTATCATGATAATAATAGCTGAGCACTTGATGCCAGACATTGTTCTGAGTGCTTACATGAATTAGCTCATTCAGCCTTTACAACAAACTCCTGCAAGGTATATCCTGTATTGCTTCTGTGAAGTACTAGGCTGTGTGTTGAAGTAGAGTGATGTTCTTTGACACACATTGGCAGACTTTTCTTAGCTTGATATTACCTTCTCTGAGGACATTCAATTTTATAATTAATGAATCTGCACACTGGAGGTAAGAGGTGGGGGCTTGGAACAGGAAAGTCTTTCCAACCTGGTGTGATATTAACAGTGGGAAGGAACATTCCTTCTTCCGAAGGGAGAAGAAAGATTAGCAGTCTCCATAGTTGAAATCTGCTCCTCAAAAACACAGCTCTGTGTTGCTTCTATAGCAGTAGTAGCCTGGCTAGATCACTGCAGAATGAATCTCACAGCTAAGTCTGCCTCTTTTACATTCAAGACGTGAAAAAACTGAGATGACCCCTTCCTTGACATACTAGCCTGGATCAAGGTAGAACATAAATAGCAGAAAACGGAACAAGTGAGTGACAGCCCTCAGCCAGAAACCTGAAACCTGGCATCCTTTGACCTTATCAGTAAAAGTTCTTTTTAAGAAACAGAAGGATTGTTCAAGAGAACAATGAGAACCGGTAATTGATGACAATTAAACAGTCATAGGGAGAATGAAAGTTGAAAAATAAACTCTAGGACATTTATCAAGGCTTTTATGGGGGTGAATGAAGGTCACAGCCTATATTTAACAGCAAATTTCCAAAGACATTTAATAGAAAAGAGAAACTCTTGAGATATTTGATCTCCTCTTCATTCTAACTCCTCAACCCTGTAACCCCGGGACCTCAGCCATGGAATACACATGTGTCAAATCAGGTAACTGAGACTGTCCTGATGTTGCATGCCTCTTCTGCCAAGGAAGAACTGAGAATTGCATACTCATTTGCTCAGTAAAACATTCTAAAAGTCTAATTTGGAGAACGAAAACCTTGTTTTTTCCTAATGGTATATTCTCTTCTCAATTCTAGAAGGGTGTGTGTGTATGTGTGTGTGTGTGTGTGTGTGTGTGTGCATATTTGGTGGTGGAGGTAAAGGAGGGTGTGGGTTGTGGTAGGGAAAGGCTAGTTCTCCATGTTAGGGGTACATTTTTATTGTTTTGATTCTATCATTTAATTCACTTAATTTCTTTAAAAGTACAGTTTTTCTTTTCACTAGTAGTATTCCTGAGAAATCAAAGCAACTGATTAATCATATTTTTTAAATGTCAGTGTATTGACAATAGAGGAGAGACAGTTGCAAAAAACATGAAACATTTTCTAGTGAACGAAAAACTTCTTTTTGAAGTTTTTGAAAAAATGCTTCCAATGAATAAGCTGTAACAACTGGGTTGGACATTGAGACGTTTGTTTAAAAAATTAAGATGGGTGACTTAGGTACTTGACATAATTAATAAAGAGATAACCCTGTAGCCACAGTGATGTTGAACACTCAAAGTTGATTTTAGTTTAGTTTAGTTTTTTTTTTTTAAAAAAGAAACACTTCACACATTATGTGTCTTAGTATGCTCTGGCTGCTATAACAAAATACCATGGAACTGATCACTTAAGGCCAGGCGTAGTGGCTCCCAGTTGCAAACCCAGCACTTTGGGAGGCCGAGGCAAGTGAATCACGAGGTCAGGAGTTTGAGACCAGCCTGACCAACATGGAGAAACCCCATCTCTACTAAAAATACAAAAATTAGCTAGGCTTGGCGGCATGTACCTGTAGTCCCAGCTACTCAGGAGGCTGAGGTAGGAGAGTCACTTGAACCTGGCAGGCAGAGGTTGTGGTGAGCTGCGATGGAGCCACTGCACTCCAGCCTGGGCAACAGAGTTAGACTCTGTCTCTCAAAAAAAAAAAAAAATTTGATCACTTAAATGACAGGGTGCAGATCCCATGTTGGTCCCCACCCCCATGACCTCATCTAAACCTAATTACCTTCCCAGAACTCTACCTCTGAATATTATCACCTTAGAGGACTAGAGGGCAGAGCTTCAACCTGTAAATTGGTTGGAGGGAAGATACAAACATTCACTCTGCAAATGTATTTTATTGTAAGGAAGAAATACTAAATGAATTAATCAAGTAAAATAACATAAATGCAGTTCATTTTTCTCCATAATAAAGAACCATTAATAAACTGTTAAAACACAATAATCTTCCGTGGGCTTCTGTGTGTGCTCAAGATTCACCACCCTTTTCTCTTACAACTTAATTACGACAGTGTAGCATGTGGATGTTGCCTTTGACTTCCCAACATCTTTTCTACCCTCACCCAGTATGTGACTTTAGTGTAGTTTGACCTCAGCTTCCAGGTGAACTTTGATTTGCTGTATCTAATTATAGAATCCTACTCCCCTTGCTAGCACCCGCTTAAGAACCCAGAACGAAGCCAATTGTTTCATGACTTTCCTCTGGAGCCAGTTAATGGCTCAGGGTTGAATACGTGAGCCCTTTTGGCCAAATCAGATTGAGGAAGGACTTTTGTTCCATGGTTGGGGAAGAGGCATACATTATTTCCCTTTAGATGTGAGAAAGGGGAACGAACATGCAGCCTGGCTTATTACTGTCAATTATCTTGCAATCACAAAACTGGAGAGAAGGAAAGAATATAGGTCCTCAATCATATTATTGACTTGCTTGAGAAGCTGTTACATTTGTTCTTCACTGTACATTCATTTATTTGATTCAATAAATTTCCTTATTGACTTTTTAATTACTTGTTTCAAAAAATGTGATGACATACACAAATAGTACAAGTCTTGGTGATGAACATAGTAGATCTAAAAAGAAACTTAAAATTCATGAAACATTTGCATCACTTTCCGTAAAAAACAAGTAAATACAGATTAACATTTTATTTCACTTGAAAATTTAAATTTGTACACAATAGATTCACTGTCAACACCAGAGGGTGGGGACAATATCTAGGTATACTTTGTGTTCCCAGTACCTACTATGGAAATTGAATAATTTGTTTCTACAAAATATAGTTTAATTAACATAGTATTTGTTATTATGTATTTAGATTGCTTGTATTAACTCAGTGGTTTGAAATATCTTCGGAATTATGACATTCTGTTGCTCAATTTGGATTACTTAGAACTCTTAATGAGCTCACAGCTTAGTCGGGGAGACAGATATAAATAAACATTTGTGATATAAAGTGATAGACACAAAAATAAAATGCTTCCAAGGCCTGGAGGAAGAAGTACCTGGCTCTGACTGCAGTGTGGTCTTGTTGAGGAAATATTTCCTGATAATTGCATTCTTTAAAGTTGTGTAATAGTTTACCTGGCAGGCATAAGGGTTGGGGAGGTGAAGAGAGGGCCTTCTAGGCAAAGGGAATGGCGCATGCAATAACACAAGTTAAGTAGAAAATAAATCATGGCATGATGAAGAAAATCTAAACAGTGTACGTTTCTGGAGAGGAAGAGAAAGGAACCAACATTTGTTGAACAACTAATTTGTGTTAGGAGCTGAGCTAGATTAATTTAATTATTTAATTCCCCCCAAAAATCATAGATTAAGAATATGAGGTTCAAATGGAATGGAAAATTTGGCTGTTTGGTCACAGCAAGTAAACAGTGGAGCTAGGATTTGAATCTGAGTTAGTTTGAGCTAATATTCAGGCATTCTCACTAAAACATAATTCCTATCTGAATCTTTGGTTACATATAGGCGATGGCAGGAGATAAGGCTTCAAATTTAGGTAGTGCCAGATAGTAGGATCCTTGTGTGCAGTGGACAGTTGGAAACACAAGGCCAATTTAGAGATGGTTTGGCTGGTAATAAATAATTTGATAATTATCATCCTACTGGTTGTATTCATCACATATCTGTAGTCACAGTCATCCAATGATAACATTCAGGGTGAGCAGGGAGAAGGTTAAAACAAAGCTTGAAGAACACCAATAATTAAGGAATATTTATGGAAAAGGAACCAGAGAAAGAGACTGAGGAAGAGTGACCAGAGAGTTAGGAAAGAGTAGGAGATGGAAGCCAAAGAGTTTAGAATTTCAACCTAAAGGTGGCAGTTAAAATGCTTCAGGAGAAAGTCACAGGTAATTAAGCTTCAGTAACGTAAGTTCTCCCATCTTCATTCCAGTAAGTGATGGGTGGATATTATTAAAGGCAATTATTACCACTCAATTAAAAAAAAAAAATTCTTGCAAGTAGACTGGCCACCCAATGGGAACAAGATATTTCAGGGAACACTGATTTCAGGAATTCTACTGGAATCTTGAAGTTGGAAGATATCTTACCAGTCACCTTTATGTAGTGGATGAACTAGTTGTATACTTATGCCCATACTTGCCCATCCAAGTATACAAGAAACTTATTCCTGATATCACTCAGGTTAGAGACCTAGAAGACACCTGTCTTTTCTTGTTTACAGTGACCATTTGCTCTTTAGAATATATCAATAATAACAAAACAATAAAAATTTCCAAATTTATATAACTTTTGTTGTATCTTGTAGGTTTCAGTGCTCTTTCATACATATTTATGGTTTGATTCTCTCCTCAAGCTTGTGAATGAGACACAGAAATAAACAGCTCCATTTACAGATGAGCAAACAAAGGTTCATTGAGGTTAATATAAATTAACTTCAGGTCTCTTAAAGGTTAATTAATCAGGGCAGAAGGAAAAAATCAGCTCTGATAACTAGCTTTCTCTTAATCACAGTACCATTAGATAGATGATTATATAATCTTGTGTACTGGTCTTTCCCTTTTCCTCACTTTGTTTTATGTAAAGCTGGCTTCTTCAATTCTGCAGTAATCCTCAAAGAATGCATTCAAGATTTATATCTCTTCTGGTGGAATCTAACAGTAAAGATGGGCCATGCCCAAGAGTCCTTCACATGTCAGTTACCTGTAATTTGGACCACATTCCCTGGCTCGCAGTAGAGATTAAGAAATAAGCATTGCTTATTTAAGTGAGTGAGCTCGCCTTTGAAGCTGGATAAAATGGTGACAGAGTTCTGTTTTTATAGCATTTAGGAGAGAGATTAAAGAGTCTTCTGGGTAATTTAACCACTATTTTATAGCATTTAGGAGAGAGATTGAAGAGTCTTCTGGGTAATTTAACCACTATGGAAAGTCAGTCAGAATATGTCAGCCTGTTGAGTAGGCTTTCCTTTGGCTTAAATTCTCCATACAATTCTCTGTCCTGGTCAGACTGATGAGCCATCTGCTGAGCTTGCCCTTCACAGCGCTCCAGAGAGAAGGTGCTGCAGAACATGGACATCCCATGCCCTACAAACCAAACAATTCGTAAAAAAAAAAAGCATACCCAAAGATAGACATGACTTTTTATTTTTCTGACTTTTTTTTTTCTTTCTGTAATCTAAGAGCAGTGTTGGAGTTAGATTTTAAGTTTTGACATTTAGATTTTAGAGATACATAGAATTCATAACTTAAAAAAGAAAAGCTGTTCAAAAATGTAACTTCTATGGATAGAAATCTTCAAATGAACCTGTCTCAGGGGCTGTGGGCTTATGGTTTACAAATTGGTTTTGACTGTTTTCACTGTGGGTCCTCTGATCTTGCCCCTGGCTATTCTTTTTCTCTTTACAGGCATTTCTCAAAGGAAAGAGGAATACATCTGTGACCAGATTATGATATATCCATCTCATACATAAAGAGACTTGACCTTGCTCTCAAGGTCATGCTACCATGCCCTTATCCAACTGATCCAACACACACACACATACACACACACACACACACACACGCGCGAGAAAGAGAGAGAGAGAGAGAGAGAGAGAGAGAGAGACTCATTGTCTTTTCCTTGTCCTTTTATGAATGTACATGGAGAAAATTACAGCCTTTCTATAGGAACAAAATGCTTTTCTCCCATTCTGTTTTATCTTGCATTAACTCATTGTCCTTTCCTTGACTCTACCCCCTCCTTCTCATACGTGATCTGCTTGCCATCTCCATTCAAGCTGGCCTTTTTTCGTGCCTACCAACAATTTGCTGAGTAGGTAATCTGGATGAGGAAATATCTGCAAGGCCACTTGGCAAGACATGAGATTTTCCATTCTTTGTGAAAATGAATGAAAAGACAATTATTGCCACACACTGTTCTGAGTATTCCATAAAGAACCTCTTCTCTACTCCCTGAACAGAATTCTCAGCTACTGCCTTTTATCTTCAGCCACTCCCTGACTTCTTGTCCTGATGTTATCTGACCAACACTGAGGCAAGCATGTCTTTGGGTCTTGGGAAGTGGCTGTGTTTCTTTCTTGGGAACAACCATTGTACAAGGGGGAAAACATTTGTTGAATGCTCAATATGTGCCAGGAACTGAAGGATATAGAAATAAATGAGATGGTCTCTTCTCTTTGCAAAGATTTCCCTATACAGTAGGTGGGACCATCATGTAAATAAATATTGCAATTTCAGGCTGGGTGGGGTGGCTCATGCCTGTAATCCCCGCACTTTGGGAGAATGAGGCAGGTAGATCACTTGACTTCAGGAGTTCAGGATCAGCCTGCCTAACATGATGAAACCTCATCTTCACTAAAAAAATTAAAATAAATAAACAAACAAACAAAAACAGTGAGTATGGTGGCAGGCACCTGTAATCCCAGCTACTCGGGAGGCTGAGGCAGGAGAATCACTTGAACCCTGGAGGTGGAGGTTGCAGTGAGCCAAGATCATGCCACTGCACTCCAGCCTGGGCAACACGACAAGACTCTGTATCAAAAAAAATAAATAAATAAAACCCCAAAAACAAAACAAATATTGCAATTTCAATTTGTGAGACTCTCAAATCAAAAGAAGCTTACACTAAGTTTAGGATAGAGAAAAAGAGTCTATAACTAGCTTTGAGGGTGGTGGGTAGGGAAGAATTTCTGGAAGAGTTGAGCTCTGTGAGCTAGATCTTGAAAGATGAGCAGGGCGTGGTGGCTCACGCCTGTAATCCCAGCACTTTGGGAGGCCGAGGCGGGTGGATCACGAGGTCAGGAGATTGAGACCATCCTGACTAACACGGTGAAACTCTGTCTCTACTAAAAACACAACAAAATAGCTGAGTGTGGTGGTGGGCACCTGTTACGCCTAGCTACTTGGGAGGCTGAGGCAGGAGACTCACTTGAATCCGGGAGGTGGAGTTTGCAGTAAGCTGAGATCGCGTCCCTGCACTCCAGCCTGGGCAACAGAGAGAGACTCTGTCTCAAACAAAAACAACAACAACAAAAACCAAAAATACAAAGATGAGTAGGTATTTGTCAGATAGATAACAGGGAAAATGGAGGTGGGATGGTGGGGGAGAGAAAGGAAGGAAATGAGATTTGTAACAAAGGTAAAGGTCAGTTCATATGAGTTGTTGGGGAACATGATCAGATTTGCACTTAGAAGCATCACTTTGACTTAGCCTAGATAATGAATTTGAATGGCAGTGCTGGGACCAATTAGGTATCTATTTAAATTAGGGCTTGATAAGCTACTGCCAGGGCCAAATCTGGTCCACAACTACCTGTTTTTGTAAATAAAGTTTTATTGGAACACAGCAACACACATTCGTTTATGTGTTTTCTGTGGCTTGCCTTTATACAACCAGGAAAGAATTGAGTACAGTTGGTTCCAAGACCCACAGGAATACCAAAATCTGCAGATGCTCAAGTCTCTTGTATAAAATGGCATAGTATTTGCACATCCTTCTGTATACTTTACATCATCTCTAGATTACTTATAATATCTAACAGAATGTAAATACTGTGTAAATAGTTTTTATGCTGTCATGCATTACTTAACAATACGAATATATTCTGAGACAAGCTATTTTATTCTTGTGTGAACATCACAAATTGTATTCACAAAAACCTAGATGGCACAGCTTACTACACACCTAAGCTAGGTGATGTAGCCTATTGCTCATAGGCTACAAACCTGTACATACACATGTGACTGTACTGAATACTAGAGCAATTTAACACAGTAAGTATTTGTAAGTATCTAAATATATCTAAACATAGAAAAGGTACAGTAAAAATACAGTATAAAAAGTAAAAAAATGTTAAAGTGCATTTACTACAAATGGAGTTTGCAGGACTGGAAGTTTCTCTGGGTGAGTCAGTGAGTGAGTGGAGAGAATCTGAAGGCCTAGGACATCACTGTACACTACTATAGACTTTATAAACACTGTATATCTAGGCTATGTTAAATTTATAAAAAATTTTCTTTCTTCAATAATAAATTAACCTTAGCTTACTATAACTTTTTAACTTTACACATTTAAAATTTTCTTTTAAAATTTTTTGACTCTTGTAATAACACTTAGCTTTGGATACACATTGGATAGCTGTACAAAAATATTTTTTCCTTTTATCCTTACTCTATAAAGTTTTTCTATTTTTATTTATTTATTTTTACTTTTGAAAGTTTTTTGCTTAAACCTAAAATACAAACACACACAGTATCATAGGCCGACACAGGGTCAGGATCATCAGTACCACTGTCTTCTACCTTCATGTCTTGTCCCACCAGAAAGTCTTTAGGGGCAGTAACACACATGGAGCTGTCACCTCCTATGATAACAATGCCTTCTTCTGTAATACTTCCTAAAGTACCTTCCTGAGACTGTTTTTACAGTTAACTTAAAAATAAGTAGAAGCTACACACTCTAAAATAAAGATTAAAATTATAGTGAATACATAAACCAGTAACATAGTTATTTAATATCATTATGAAGTATTATGTACCATACATGAGTGTATATGCTGTATTTTTATATGGCAGTGCAGGAGGTTTGTGTCCACTAGCATCACCACAAACACCTGAGGAATGTGTTGTGCCATGATGTTAGCATGGTTATGATGTTACTAGATGATAGGAAATTTTCAGCTCCATTATAATCTTATGGAACTACAATTGCATATGCGGTCCTTTGTTGACCAAAACATTATGTGGTACATGACTGTACTGTATTTTTTTATTTGAATAATTTCTTCTTGTTTTTTTACTTTTTATTTTTTAGAATATTTTCTATCCCTGGTTTGTTGGATCCACAAATGCAGAACCTGTGGATACGGAGGGTTGACTGTTGTTGTAACACAGGCCTGCAAAGCCAAAAATATTTACCATCTGACCTTTTGCAGTAAAAGTTTCTCTATTTGAATAGTGCATGAGTCGAAGTAATAGAATATAATGGCTTGAACTAACGCTGGGGCAGGAAGTACTGAGGAGGAAGAGAGAATAGAATTTGGTGAATGATTGGGTTGGAGGAAAGCACAGAGCTGTGGGAGACAAAAGGATCTTGTAGGTTTTCCCAGTTTCTGATCTCCATTTAAAATAGTTTCAGCATTGTGTCTTGCACAAAGATGTGAAAGAAACTGTTTTTGTCCTCAAGGAGCTTCACATCCAGTAGAACAGACAACATGTGAACATAAAAATATTTAATACCAGTTTGAATATGAGGTCATGAAATTTCAGGGGAGAGAGAGAAGATGATGTTTTGTTGAAAGTTTAATGAAAGCTTACAGGAATAGGAATCATTTGAGTTTGAAGAATCGGGAGGACTTGAACACAAAGGGTTGATGAGAGGGTGCAGAAGCAAAGACAGATATTTGGAGACCAGCTGGAGAGAAGACAGGAACGCCAACTTTCGGAGCTTAGACTATTGAATAGGCGTTGGAAACCTGAGGGGTTTGAGCAGGAGCTGTACTTTGGTTACTCTGGCGGTAAGATCAGAGTCAGTTGAATGAGGAAGAGACCAAAAGACAAAAGGAAACTAACATTTGCTTTTCAAAGCTCAGCCTTGCTGACTCAGCAAATATTCATCCTTCCTTCATGCTCCCATCACACCCCAGGATGCCTTGAATTAGAGCACTTATTACCTGTCAGTAGAACATGAGAGGCCAGAAAGTGTGACACTCTTACAGGAAATATGGTGCAGTGGTTAAGATTTGTCTGGGTTTAATAATCAGTTTGTTTAAAATGTTTAAAAAGTTTTTTTGCTTATTTTTAATTGACAGAATTTTACAAATTTATCATATACAGCATGATGTTTTGCAAGACGTATACATTGTGGAATGGGTAAATTGAGGCAATTAATGTATGCATTACCTCACATACTTATTTTTTTGTTTTGTTTTGTGGTGAGAACACTTAAAACTGTTAACTCTAGTCATCACCACTGACCCCTTTTTGATCTTACCCTCTTGATGTCTTGGTTTCAAGATGCCTGGGCCTAATAATTGTAATTCCTTCTACAATTAGTAATAATTGTAACCATTTGTTGTGGTTATTAAATGATTTAATGTGTGAAAAGCACTTAGTGGCTGGCAAGTAGTGAAGGCCCATAAATGTTATTGATTATTATTTCTAGTGCCTAGCTAAGTGTTTGGAAACTAATAAGATTTGTGTTGAATGAGTGAATTTAAGGGCCGCTAATGAGCCAGGCACTTGGAATTGGCTCTTTGGGGTTATCCTCATAACTCCCATGTGAGGAAGGTATTATTTCTAATTTTAGTGAATTTGCAGGGACTCTGAGAGTAAATGGCAGAGCAAGATAGAGACTTCCAAGCTCTGTTTCATGGGGAGCTGGTGGGAGAGGGAGAATGTAAAGAGATGAGGGTAATGAATGGAGTGAAGCCCTGGAGGAGAAGGGAGAGGAACTGGAACAACAGCACAAGGGAAGGTCTTTGACAGCTGTCCTGCAACAACACAGACAACAGAGGGTAAATGTGAGGGGAGAGGAGGGAAACAAAAGCATTAGCTGAGCAGGAGGTAAGCAGGGTTAGGAAATCTGTTAAAGGAGAATTCAAAGAAGACTCCAAGTTCTTGAGCTTAGATGACTTAGAGGAATGATGATGCCATTTATAGAAATAAAAGTGGGCAGATTTGCTTTTTGGGGTGTGAATTTGCAGATTTAGTTTTAAATATAAAGATTCTGATACTCCCCAAACCTTGAGCAATGAGTTGGAAATGTGACCCTGGAGCTCAGGCTAGAGGTGGGCACTGGAGATAAACATAGGGAAATCATCTGCCTAGAGGTGAAGGTTGAAGTCAAAGGCGTGGCATTTAGGAACCAATACAGGGTTAGTCAGTCCCACGGGCTGGTTCTCAACTCAGCTTGAGAAAGGACTGGCCAACGGGAAACTGCAGATCACGCCTGATAAGTATTTGTTGGCTGATTTGTGACACTAGACTTCTTCATTGCTCAGTAAAGATTTGGCAAGTGACTGGTGTGCAAAGAGTCAACTCTCAGGATCTTTTAGTGTGAATAAAAGTCAGTGAATGGAGGCAGATAAATCTCTCTAAAACAGGAAAAAGAGAGATGGAGTCAAAGTGGCCTTAAAGTGTCAGCTCCTTCTTAGTTTGTGGTGCTGGCTGCAGAGCCAAACCTCCTTTGCCTATACTAGGCACAGAGCTTTGGAAATTAATTGAATCTGCTTAAAACTAGTTCCCCCTGCCCTGCCTCAGATAATTCAATGCAAGCGAACATATTTGCCCAGAGAGGGTCATAAACACATCATAAAATCTGACCTTTCCAAGAGGGGATTATCTATAAATAACTGCGGTTATCCCGTGGGTGCCAGGCATAAGCTTGGTGGAGGGGCGAAGAGGAGACCTATTTCCTCTGCAACCTGGGCATCTCTCCGGAGGTGAGCAGCAGAGAGGACTTGCAGAGGCTCAAGTATAAGCCCTTGCAGTCATATCCCCAATTTCCACTGGCAGGGCTGCTGCTGCTTCCACGGGGCTTCCTTCACTTTGCTGAGCAATGGAATGTGGCTACCGGGAAAAGAATAAGATTTCTGTTTCTAAATATGTCACTGGTGAAGCTCCTTTTTAAAATATTAATTGTGGCAACGTTGGAAATGCATAAAAGAACTGACAATCATGCTTCTTCAGACCACAGAAGGTTTAATTTCAAAATGTGGTTTTTGAATTGCTGTTTTTTTCTTCTGCCTGTAAGCAGTGGATTCATCAAAATCCTTTCTTCTGAATTAAAGAAGAGCCCCTAATGGTGCCCATTCTGTGTCATTAATGTGGAGGAGGTGAGCGATACAAGAGGAGTGTATATTATTTATGATGAGCTGAGTCATGAGCCAAATGAATTTCAATAAGGTCTTCTAGCTGATAGTGATGATATAAAAGATACAGAGAGGAGCAACCCTCTGTAGCAATCTGGCTGCTAACAGATCCATTCCCTTGGCTTTCCATGATAAGTAAGAATCTACCTTATTTTTAAAGGCTCCAAATTCAGAGGTCACTACACGATTACTCAGTAACTGTGCTGACAAAACCTTTTCTTGTTTACTGAATAGGTAGCTCATTTTCTCTTTGTAATTCATGTTAAGTAATCCTAAATATATCAAGAATTGGAGCTATGGGATCCTGTGGCTGGGTGTTTTGTAAGCCTGATGATGTGATTGAGGGTAGAGATAATATCTCACATTTTTTTTTTTTAATTTTACTGCAACGCTCATAGAGCCTAAAAAATAGTGTCTCTAAAGATGTAAAGGAAATGGTATAGAGTTTGCGTCTCAACAGGGGAATAACACATGGAACCAGGTGAAAAAATGAATTTTGGGAGCAGGGTGAAAATACGTTAGATGCCAAAATGGTTTGTGACTCTCCAAAGCTGAAACCTCTGTTACAAAATATAGCATTTATTTCATAGGGGTGAATAGGAAAAAATTGTTCAGAAAGGCTTTGTGGGTAAGGGAGACTTTCATTATTATGACAAAATGTTTGGGAAACACTGTTGGCTATGGAAGAAAAAGTCCTGGTTTTTGGAGTCAGAAGGACTTTATTAGGAGTCTCAGCCCGCTAATCACCAGTGTAGCTTATCTCTCTGTTTCAAAAGTCTTCCACTTGAAACTGTGATCATAATACACAGAGGTGAGCAACTTTATTCACTTCACTGTCTTCTACTCTGCACCTAATACAGTGACTAGCACAGAGTAAGCTCTTAATGAGGATTTAGTGAATGAATGCATAGAGGAATAAATGATTCTCCCTCAAAGGATTGTTTGTTGATTAATTGAGGTGATGACTGCAAAAATCCTATCTTAGTACTTGGCACATTTGAGGTGCTCAGTAAATGACGGCTGTCTTTCTCCACCCTTGCTTCCCCCACTGTCTAGGACACACAGACTTCACAGGCCAAGACAGGGAAAATGACTCTCCTGGTGTCATATAGCAAGTCTATAACCCTCTTAAAAATTGAAGCAGGTTCTCTCAGCTCCTATTTGATTGATTATTATTACAAATATTTTCCTAGAATATTCACTGAGTTATCTATATTCTTGGAAAGAAGTTCTTATGTCACTGAAGTATAATCAAGCCATATCTAAATTGATTTTGATTGGGTACCATCTGGATGTGCTAAGTACAAATTCACATGCCTGGAGCAATGAGCCAAGTGCTCTGCCCTGACAATAAAAGGGTCTTGAAAGGGCTTTTGGGAAGCATTCTGAGAGGCACACTGACACATAGTACCTTCTTCAGCGTAACATGCAGATAATTCAGATAGGAGGGCTGGCAGGTGCAACATAATGGCTTGGAAAAGCCAGATATCCATATGGCAAGGGGCTGGGTAAGTGAGGATGCATCATCAGCACTTCATTAAGGGTCTTGCCAGAGTTGCATTTATAAACCCACATTGTACACCTACATGTTCATCCAAGTATCAGAAAATCACATTTGAGAAGGTGGAATTGTCTTTAAGAATTTTTAAGCTGTCAACTTAAATAATAATTCATGTAAAATGAAAATGTTCCTTTCTCCTGTTTGAAGATCCTTTCTTCTCATTGCATTTTTGTATTTAGTAGTGCCTTATGCTTCTACATTTTTTAAATAAATTCAACTTTGAGGGCAGAGACTATATGTTGGGCCCTTTGCATAATCACTGTTTCCTTACTTCGCATATAGTAGTTCCTCAAAAATGCATGTTGAACAAATGAGAGTGTTTTACAGCTAAAGGGAAAAGAAGGCAGGCCTAACCTCTGTGGATCATCTTTTATGTTCTAGGCACTGCATGGTGCACATTACAGCTATTATTTCATTTAACATTTATAATCAACTTGTAAGTAATTTGCCCAATGTCACAAAATTATTAAGTGGCTGAAACTGGAATCAATTAAGGTTATTTCTGATTCCAAAGACTATGCTCATTAAGAAAAAAAAAAAAATGTTTCAGCAGCCATGACAATGCACCCCAAAGACCTCCTACTGTAAGTATTATAATTGGCCAAAGAGCCCTAAGCAGCATTGGCCAAAGACGTGACTGCTGTGCTCTCCACTTTTAACACAACTGTCTCCACTTTTCACAGAGGCCATGCCTCCCACAGGCAGCTTCCAGCCAGGAACTGAGGGCAGCAGGAATAATAAGCAGTTCGCCTTTGGCTTAGGGGCGAATCTTCCCTAGGCCTCATGGCAGTCTAGGATGGTTCCACTCAACTTTCCATCCAGTCTGGCTCTTTCAGTGGGGTCAGATTGCATCATGATCCAGTGACTCTTCCAGCCTCCTCCAGCTTCCTATTTTCTCTTGTAGGCATTTCCCTGAATAAAATGCTTGCACATTTAATCTGCTCTTGGGAGCTGCTTTATAGCAAACCCAATGAACACAGTTCTAAATACTTTTCCCATTCCAAGCTGCGATTCATAACTTAAGTTAATTTTCATCAGACATTTCCTCAAAACACTTCTGGTGTTAGAAAAGAATAAATATGTACTCTCCACCCATGATGCTCTGGGGCCTGCCACGGCTAAGAGATTTGTTCGAAATTCATGCTTTGTCCCACAATTACTTGTCCAATGTCTGTCTTCACTGTAAAATAATAAGCTCCATAGAATCAGAGTGTGACTATCATGTGCAGTGCTAGATCTTGTTCAGTGCTATATGCCCATTGCCTAGAATAATTGCTGGTGCATAGTAAGTACTCAATAAATAAATAATGAATGAATGGGAAAAAAAAACCTAAGAATTATTTTTCTATTCCATAATATAGTCATACTTGGCCTTTTTTTTTTTTTTAAGACAAACCTTTTATCATCAGCAGAATTTAAATGACATTTTAAATGCAATATTAAACCTTTATTCTTTAGCACATTAGTACCTTCCCTGGGGGTAAAAATATCTTTGTTTAGAAGTTACAAGTTCACTAATTTGACCCATTGTCAACATTAGGAAAAAACCCAGACTTTCCACTTCCTAGCTGAGGGTGTTTTCCTTCTCATGCACAATATTCTTTTGCATTTACCTCTTACTATTATAATCTACTTTGAGAACTTTTTCTCCCACTCTTCCATTTTAGGCATTCCTATGTAATTAACTTTACCTACATTGTTATTTTTCTGTTTATACATTATGTTCCCTCTTAGCTTTATTTGAGCTATGACTACTTCTCCAATTCATTCTTATAGGATTGTAGTCTAACCTCAGGATTTAGTTCTTACCTTTTAGTTTGGAATCACCTGGAAATGTAGGGAGGGAGGATTGCGTCTAATTCCTGACATCACTGAGCATTTTCTCTCCCTTGGCCCTGAATCAGTGAGCCCCTGATCAGAAATGTAGCTTTGATTCTGTTTCTTTCTCTGCTGAAGATGGAATTTTGTTCTTATTAAAATTTAGAGAAAAGCCTCTTTGCGGTGGAAGTTGTCATGATAAATAGTGTTGTTCAGTTACCCTTTCTCCTCTCTGCAGACCCTAACACATAGAGATGCTTAAATTTTCTCTCACTCTCATAATTGAGTGGGCTCTTAAAGAGGCAACTCCATTTTTCTAACTCTGGCTAAAATGCTTGGAGATATACTTGAATCTCTTCTTCTCATAGCCCTCATCCTCTCTATCAATAATTCCTGTAGGTTTTACCTTCAAAACATACCTAGAAACTGGCCAATTCTCACTGCCTTCTCTGCTGCCTTCCTGAATCAAGACTCATCTCCAGCTTGCATTGTTTCAGTAGCCTCCTGATTGGGCCCCTCACTTCCACCCTAGCTCCTTGGTAGTCTATTCTCAATACCTTCAGTATGGAAAGCAGATGGAGTCATTCTACTCCAAGCTTCTGCCGGCTTCCTGAAGAATCCAGAGTGAAAGCCTGAGTCCTCAGAGTAAACTCCAAGGTCCTAGTCAACTCTCAGCATAAGCCTCATGATCTTGTTTCACACTGCCTTAGCCATGCTGGCTCCCTTGCTGTTTCTCAAGAATGAGAGTCATGCCCCAGACTCAGGGATTTTGCACATAATGTTTTCTGCCTTGAAGGCTCTTTTCCTTGATATCTGCCTGAATTGTTCTTTACTTCCTTTGGGATTCTGCTCAGATGTCATTATCTCAGAGGAGGCTTCTTTGTCCACCATATTTAAAATTGCAACCTCTCCTCTCACCCCTGCCTGACACTCTTTTTTTTTTTTTTTCGAGACAGGGTCTTGCTCTGTCACTCAGGCTGGAGTGCAGTGATCTGATCTCAGCTCACTGCAGCCTTAAACGCATGAGTTCCAATGATCTTCCTGCCTCAGCCTCCCAAGTAGCTAGGACTACAGGTATACCACCATACCTGACTGATTTTTGAATTATTTTTGTAGAGATGGGGGTCTCACTGTGTTGCCTAGGCTAGTCTCATACTCCTGACCTCAAGCAATTCTCCTGCCTCAGCCTCCAAAAGTGCTGGGATTCTAGGCCTGAGCCACTATGCTTGACCTCTGCCTGACACTCTTGATCCCTTCTCTTCATTTTTAAAAAGCTTCATAAACATGATATTTATAATCATCTGAAAAACCATTTATTTGACCTATTTAGTTATTTTTTTAAATTAGTCTCCTCCTGGTATGATAAAAGTCCCATAAGAGCAGGATTTTTTTTTTTTTTTTTTTTTTCACTGCAGAATCCCTGGTGTTTAGAAAAGCTCCTGGAATGTAGTAGATACTGAATAAAAATTTGTTGAATGAAAGAATGAATGTTGTGCTGCCTTATGCATCCTTTAAGTCCCACCTGGAATATGAGGCTGTTACAGCTTCCCAGAAGTGATAGCCAGATACATCTCCCTCCCTTTTAAATGGAGCACTTTGGATTTACATGTTTTATATTATTGATTTATGGCATACATTTTCATAGATTTCCTTGATATCTTTCTTCCTAAACTATAAACAACTCAAGGGAAGTATGGTAACTTATTAGTCTCTATACCCCTAACATTTAGAACAATGCCTAGTACACAACAGTGATTCAATAAATGCTTATTGGTTAAATAAATTAGTGAATGAATAACCCAAGAGAAGTGAAGCTGTCAACAAATACGTTTGCTTCTTCAGAGTGGTAGCTGGTTCACAGCTATCATCATTGTTCATGATAAGAGTGATGATGATAACAGAGTTACCCCTGAGACTGAAATGGAGCATCTTCAAACTATTTTTGTCAAAAGGACAATTAGAATTTAGGGTTGCGGCTTCTATCTTATTATGACAAAGGGTTAGAAGACTGAAAAGCAGGTTTTGGTACTACTAAGATAGTGGTACCAAATTTCTTGGTAAATTGGTGAGCATATGCTGTGAGGCAAAACCAGGATCTTGATCAAATAGTCAAGATAAATCAGTAATTATCAAGGTCGGTCAAACATAAAGGCATTAACCATGTTCCTAAGATCACTTAGGTCTGACAAGGAAGACACTTGGATTATATATGTTCTATGATCTGAGTGGCTGTTTTTCCTGAAATTCATGTATTGAAACATAAACCCCTAAAATGGTAGTATTAGAAGGTAGGGCCTTTGGGGGTGATTAGATCATAAAGGCAGAGCCTCCAAGATTAAGATTAATGTTCTTATAAAGCAGACCCCAGAGAGCTACTTCATCTTTTTCATCATGTGAAGACACAAGGAGAAGTTGCAGTCTGTGAGGATATGAGCCTTCACCAGACACCAAACTTGCCATCACCTTGATCTAGGCCTTCCCAGTCTCCAGAACTGTGAGAAATAAATTTCTGTTGTTTACAAGCCACCCAGCTTATGGTACTTTTTATAACACCCAAATGGATTAAGACAGTGTAATTAGATTATTCTACCAAGGTTTGCCTTCATTTATTAAATTATTTGATTTTTAAAGAGAGGCATTTCTCTAAAGAAATGAGGCATTGGAGATTTTTTTCTGGTGTCTTTCTACTGATAAAGCAAATCTATAGACCTAGAAAACATACACAGTAACATATGTATTTTATGAGTATTCAGAGTCACCACTGCATAATAAAGGCCAGGGAAATGAAGTGTTGAATGTTCTGATACTACTATTAACCTTAGATAATTTGGCAAAGTCACTACTGTCTGTGTGGCAAAGGAAATGTTGCATGTCTGTCTGCCAAAGATTGGCATAAGACTGGTATAGTATTTCAGCATAAGTGAGCAGAAGAGTGTAAAAAAATACCATTTTGATTTTTCTGATTCAACAGGAGCACATATTTATTTGGTTTTTACAAACCTGGTCATTGCTAAGTCTCCTGCCCACCCCCTACCCACCTAAGAGAAACTAAAATCTATTCCTTTGCAAGGGACAGTTCCTCAGGTGGGGTGAGGAAATGTTAGAAACCAAGCAGGAAAGAAATTCTGTATTTTAAAGGTGTCCCACTTTTCTATTTCTTTCTTTATTAAAAATTCAGCTGCTTTCAAGCACAGAGAGTGAAAACATGCCACCTCCCTGTTGTAAGTAATGAAGTGGTCCTTAAAACAAAAGGATATGTTGTGATCTGAAAATATTCCATCAAGTTATGAAAGCAAATGGTTTCTTGGGAAAGGAATCAGCTAGAAATTTGAGAAAACTCTTTTCAGGGCTCAGTGGAGGCATGAAATCTGTGTTTTTGAATGGTAAAATTTGTGATGTGTATGTGTGTTTCTGTATCTATATCTGTATCTATACCATATATGGATCTTTGCTTCTTATATTTAAAAAAGCAAAAAGAACAAAACACCACCACACACACACACACAAAAAAAAAATAAAAAATAAAAATGCTGCCCCAGATGGTGTGCCCATCCATGTGGATAAGTGTCACTGAGAAGACTGAAACACACTCTGCGCTCCGCATCCTCCCTGCTGGACACCCAGCCCTCAAGTGACTCTCTGCTGTCCCTGGTTGTGCCTCCTGCTTGTGTCGCTGCCTGTTCTCCTCACAGTCTGCAAGCTTCATTTGCTCCAAAAACGCTGTTCCTTTTCTGCTTGCTGCAAACCGGGTTGGACGGCATGGCTGTCGCTTCTCAGCAGTTGTGCTGCACCTCCGGGTAGCTGCCCACCCTGGCCATAGTTACTCTGCCCCTTCTGTTGACCATTTGGCCACTGACACTGAGGCTGAAGTTCATCTCTGATTAATAAGGGATACTAATGAAGTGGCTCAGTAAGTTGCATGTGAATTTGGCATATACCCGGGTGTCACTGTCACAAGCTGCATTAGGGGTTGTCTTCTCTAGGGACGCTAAAAACGTATTTTTTTTAAGGCCTCATTCCTGATCTCTCAGTCTCCATACCTCTTTCCCACCATTCCTGTGTTTCTGCCAACAATTGCTAATCTTTATAAAAACTCAGCCCAAAAAATACAATACTCTGCTAAAAACAAACAAAGCAAAACAAAAAACTACCAATTGCTGATTGAACATGAGCTAACTAACCCCTTCAGTTTGGCATTCAAGGCTCTGTGCTTATTTGAGTCATACAACTGGTTCTAGCAGCTTTCTTTCTGTGTCAATGAATGATTACAGTAGCAATACTATTGTGTGGTTTTATTGTACCTTATTAATTATAAAGAGCATTCATTTTGATTGTTATAACAAGCTTATTATTCCTGTCCCTCACATGAGGAAACCAAGCTGTACGATATGCTAGCACACATTTGGGAGCCTTGAGCAGGCCTCCGAACCCTTTTCACAAACACTTAGGAATTCCAAAGAGCATCATTTTGATACTCATTTGTAAAATGTAAGGACTTTGAATAGTAACTCAGGGACCTGAATTATATTACACTAGCCCAAGGTTCTCTATTCTTTTCCCACTGTTGCTAAGTAGATAGAATATTCTAAACTGACTATTTGAGCTTGTCTTACTCCCTTGGCAATGCAGACAGACTTCAGGTGTTCTCTAAGCTTTTTAGACATGTTAAGAATGTCATATCTATTATATATTTAGACATGTCATATCTATTTCATGATATAAAAATGATATGAGAATGACATGCCATTCTATGTCATACCATAAGAATGATGTAAGAATGTCATGTCTATGTCTATTTAGACATGTTAAGAATGTCTTATCAGCCGGGCGTGGTGGCTCAAGCCTGTAATCCCAGCACTTTGGGAGGCCGAGACGGGTGGATCACGAGGTCAGGAGATCGAGACCATCCTGGCGAACACGGTGAAACCCCGTCTCTACTAAAAAATACAAAAAACTAGCCGGGCGAGGTGGCGGGCGCCTGTGGTCCCAGCTACTCGGGAGGCTGAGGCAGGAGAATGGCGTAAGCCCGGGAGGCGGAGCTTGCAGTGAGCCGAGATCGCGCCACTGCACTCCAGCCTGGGCGACAGAGCGAGACTCCGTCTCAAAAAAAAAATAAAAAAAATAAGAATGTCTTATCTATTGAGCATTGAGGCACTCAGAGGCTGAGGCATGGAGCTAATGTTTGGGTATTTGTAGCTAAAAGTAACTGTTTCAAAATAATTCCAACCAGGATGCACCATTATTATTTTAGTATTACCTTGCCATAGCCATGATTGCTTACAACAGTCATAAGAGAGAGGGATCTGCTTTGATACAGATGCCAGTGTCACCTTTTCTTGAGAAGAATGCATAGCAGTGATGCTGCCTGTAATCCTAGCTACTTGGGAGGCTGAGGTGAGAGGATCATTTGAGCTCAGGACTTTGAGGCTGCAGTGAGCTATGATCACACCACTCCCCTCCAGCCTAAGTGACACAGCAAGACCCTGTCTCTTAAAACAAAACAAAAAATCCTATAGTGCAATGCTGAGTACATAATAAGATAATAAGTTGTCAGTAATTATTTGTGGGATGCTAAAACACATAGAAGCATGGAAATGTATTCTTTTAATGGTGATGAGCATGCGTCGCTGCTGTCTGGAAAGCCTTTACGATCTGTACTTTATCGTCTTAGGTACAATGCTCTCAGATTTTGAGCTTTCATACATTTCTTGGACCCACGCTGAGGTGTAAGTTCAGGCATGCTCATTCTGTTAGTTTCCCTGGATTGCTGAGTGTCATGTGAACAAAAAAGAATGAAATAATGTTGGGGACAGCTGAAGTGCTGCTTCTATGGCTTCAGAATTTCTATCCCAGCCACGTGGCAAAGGGAATCATCTTACCAGCAATAAAGAGGGGCTGCTTTCACTGAACATCTCCTACATGGCAGTCAGAGGGTAAGCTCCTTACTTAGTTGAACTCTGATTTTCCCCTAAACCTAATTGGGTAGAAATAATTATCCACCATTATAGATAAAATATCAAAGCCCAGAGAGGTTAAGTAAATTATTCAAGTTTGCCAAGCTAGTGAGTGGCAGCACAAAGATTCTATTCAGCAATGCCTGATGACGGTGCCTGTGAGTTCGCTAACATGCCATTCAGTTTTGTTGTGTGGGTATGGAGAGACGAAGGAGATAAATTGAGTGTCATGTACTGTACAGACTTTTTTTTTTTTTTTTTTGAGAGGGAGTCTCACTGTGCTGCCCAAGCTGGAGTGCAGTGGCACAATCTCGGCTCACTGCAACCTCTGGCTCTCGGGTTCAAGTGATTCTCCTGCCTCAGCCTCCTGAGTAGCTGGTGTTACAGGCATCCACCACCATGCCTGGTTAATTTTAGTAGAGACGGGGTTTCACCATGTTGGCCAGGCTGGTCTTGAACTCCTGAACTCAGGTGATCCACCTCCTTCGGGCTCCCAAATTGCTGAGATTACAGGCGTGAGCCACCGCACCTGGCCTCAGAGTTGTTTTTAACTTTTCTCAACAGCTCTAAAAGATGGTGTTACTGTTCCCATTTATAGATGAACAAACTGAGACTTAGAAATTGTGAATAAGTCCTATGCAACTTTCTACACCTAAGATTTTACTTTGTGATAATTCCTAAATAGCTATAGATTACTTCAGCCATGGTATACTACATGAGTTTTCATGACTTGGTTTGTGAACATATGGATGTTCAATTTTTTGAATCCCAGACAAGGAGAATTTGGAGAGGATGCATAGGAGAAATTATGAAATAGGGGAATGTATGAAGTTAGAGAGTGGTGGACAAGCCCTCTTCTAAAATATTATTTTGGAACTCAAAATTTAAATGTTCATTACTTAATGTAATCAAGGAGTCCTTTATGTTTTTCAAAATTTACTTTTAATACACACCGGGTCTTTGGTGTGAGAGAAAAAACAGAACAGGACAATAAATGCATGCTTCATTGGAAATGGATTTCCAGCATTTAGGTTTGAGTATGGAGCACCTTGGTACCTGAAAGACTGTTTTCCATAGAATAGACTCTGCTCAAATCACTTCTTGAAAATGGTACCTTCTCATTTCAAAGGCTGATGGCACTGCTGTTGCCCAGCTGTTTACAGATGTTTTCACCCTGTAGGAACTTCACCCTGAGTCATGAAGTTAATGGTTTGGCTGTCACCTTGTGATTTATCCGTGAAATTGCTCCTCTGAGTGCAGAGTATATATAAAAGGATGTTCAGCTTATAACTCATGCTGTTGCATGGCAGCAATAATCATGGATAAGACAAACCCTTTAAAAATCAAAGCTGTTAGTAAAATAATAATGTTTTCTTTGCTGTAGTACATACCATGTTGCAGTCTCATGAATAGTGTGGCATCAACTATTCGGATATAATTTAGCCTTTGTAAACAGAATGTGTTTGCGAAAATCGTGAGAGATTACTTGGCGTGTTGGATTTTGCTTTCTGGCAGCTGATGATCCTTATGCTCTACATGAATTACCAGGTTAGAGATTTAGTGTGGGCTTTAAAAAGCAGATCGCAGATCATGCCTTTTCTCTTTGCAATGACTTAGGATTATAGACTGACATCTGAATGTGCCTGAATAAAAGCAACTCGGAATTTGGGAGGATGGTTGGATTATGTTAAAGCTTTCAGAATGCTGCAAGCACCTCCACAGCAGCCAAAGGATTTTCAGGGCCACAGGGACACATACTAATCAGCTCTAATTCTTTTCTCTCTGGCTTATGACCCTGAAGTAGCTTAATAATTAAAGAGGTGCACCATCAGAAAGCTTTACAGACTTCCATGGAACTGCTTGTTGTAGTCCAATCCAAATATGTAACAGATTCCAGAGAGAATCAAAAGGATTCTCGTTAAAACGTTAAAAGGTTTTAAGACTAGAGTGTATATGATAATATCCTGGTTGCCTATTTAGAATGCAGGAATTAGACTTAGTTAGAGCTATAGATGGATCCATTAGCATGTACTTGCTGGTCAAGACTGTGGCACACCCAGCCCTTTATGGAAAGAAACTCACCCATTTTGAGCCACCCACAAATACTTTCCTTGGTTTATTTAGGACTTTTGCCTACGTTTACATGTTTTTCTCTTACAGACCACACAGCATGTCCTGTGGGACAGGAGAAATATGGAGAATGCAGCACACTTGCTTCCTACCGAAGTAGGTATTTTCTTTCCAGATTTCCTTCAGTTGTGAAGTCTGACGATTTCAATTTTTTTGGATGAAATAGAAAATGCTCACCTAAAAATGTAAGTCAGATTTGTTAAAATCACTTCCAAAGGATACTGATATGTCAGGTAGCGTTTGCATACACAATAATTTCTTTAAAATACATTTTCCAGGTGGATTTATTATTATAGCCATATTGAAAGTAATTTTCCTTATTGTGGAGAAAGATACAATAGTCTAGCTTAGCCCAATTCTATTAACAGGTAACTCTTTTAACCAACTCCTCTTGTTTTGATTGCATGCTTATGTGTGCTAAGCTGCCTTTCTTGGATGGCCTCCAAATTATTACCATGTCTTGACATTCATGCTCTGTTTTATCTTGTTCCCTACACTCCTTTGAGTGTAGGCTGGACCTAATAACAATTTGTAATTTGTTAAAAGGCTGGCTTTTAACAAATAGAATACAGCAAAAGTGATGGGATGATCACTTCTGAGATTAGGTTATGAAAGACTGTGACTTCCATCTATGTTGTACTCTCTGACTATCTCACTCTGATGAAGCCAGCTGCCATATCGTGAGTGGCACTGTGGAGTTGTCCATGTGGACAGGATGTGATGGTGAGCAGCCTTTGGTCAACAGCCAACAAGTCACTGAGGCTCATAGTTAAACAAGCTTCAAGGAATTGGATCCTGCCAACAACTACTGAGTGAGCTTGGAAGTGTATCCTGCCCCAGTTGAATCTTGAGACGACGTGGCCCTGACCGATAGTTTGCGGTCTTGTGAGAGACTCTTTTGAGCTGGAAAACCTAGTTAAACCACACCTAGATTTGTAACTCATGGAAACTATATAGATGTGTGCTGTTTTAAGTGGCTACATTTTGGGGAAATTTGGCACACAGCAACAAATAGCTAATACACCGAGCCATAAACCAATCCTTCCCCCTCATTCCTCCTTTTCTTCCTTTGTTCTACCTCTTGCTCTTTCAAATGTAGATTAGGCATCTTCTGTGAGCCAGGTACTATGGTTAGGCATTGTGAATGCAGCACTGGGCATGGGAGACTGGCTAGGAAATGTAGTGATGACTATATTCACTGGGCTTACATGCTCACGGTGGGGACAAACATTGAACAAATGAGTGACATAAAATAAATGTAAAGAGTACTTTGGAAACATGACAGTGGGTCTTGAGCTATTTCTGGGAGAGATCAGTTATCAGTGAAAGCCTTCCAAACTATGAAGTGTGAGTGGAATTATTTTAATTTGGTTTCCTATTAAGCATGTCAGCTGGGAGAGAGTTCTCTCCCTAGAAGGTATCCTGCCATCTAGACAACTATGTTTCTTACTATAATGTGATACGTGGCATTTGAGAATATCCCTAAAAAAGACAAATACATAGGCCATCTGCTGATGCTCAAAAGTTTTTCTTTGTTAAGTAAGTAATTCTGGAGTATGTGTCATTTTACCTATCTTGTACTAAATTTGTGTTGAGTGCCGATTTCTCTGTGCTGTTCCTCCCAACCCCCACCTTTAGATGCCATGTCTCTGTAATTCAGCAAGACATTTCTATGATTATTTGTTAAATTACACATGGCTAGGAACCTGAGAGTGTCACAAGAGCAAACATAATTGTTGATTTTCCCTGCCCCTCCCCACCCTATTTTTTAAAGGAAAAATAAACTGTCAGAGGTCAACTATGTAGTAATTGTGAAGGCCACTCCCATCCAAGCATGTAGTTGAGTTATATGAAGATGGCAGTATGTGCATATTTTCCTGGCATCAAACTCAATCTTCACTGTGCTCTGACCACAATCCTTATTCTCTCTCCCAACAGTCTGAGGTGCATCTGTGTGAAACAGCACCAAGAGTTAACTTAGACTTGAAATCCCTGAGAAAAGTCACGGTGAAAAAGCTTAGAGCCACAATAGTGGATGGGTGCATCCAATGATCACACAGTGAAAGGTGATAAAATGACACTGAAAAGGGTGATTAAAAAAATGAAAAAAATGAAAATTTATTCAACTGGGGGACAAATAACTTTTCTTAATAGGGGAAGAGGACATAAAGTAGTTGTCAATGTAGAAATTGTTACTGAGAACGAAGGCTGTGAAATTTCCTAGAGATAGATATAATAAAAAAGTTGCAGTGCTGCCTCAAAGCAATGTGGGAAGCAAGTGTGCAGTAGACACTACAGCTGGTCCTTAGCGGTCACCTCTAGGCCCTGGCTATGAAAATAAGAAAAAACATGAAAAAGAGAGGACCCTATACTTTCAGATTCGGCTAGTCTCATTGGCAGAAGTGTATGCAAAGCTGATGTTTCTGAGAGTAGACAAAAAGGATGCAGAACAAGAGAGGAAGAACAAAAATCAGAAAGGTATAGGTGCCAACACAGGCAGTCTTTCTATTTCTGCCCAGAAGCGGATAAGATCTCTACTTAATGCTGGCAGGTTTATAGAAAGCCTTGAAATATGAATATAATTATCCAATAACCAACCACATGAAGATAATAAAAAAGATGATGTTTTTAGAATACAGAAAATTCTAAAATTCTAAACTTCTCTAATAAGCTTCTTGGTGTAATTCATTATATTTGCTTATGGAACTCAGGGAAGAGTAAACAAAAAATTATGACTATAGGAGGAGGTACTAGATGAAGAAAGTGCGCAAAGAAATTCCGTAATGCAGCATGGTTTCATGATTACTGTGTAATTGTGGTCACAGTGGTAGATGTATTGTGAGGAATCTTCTCGTTGCAAATAACAGGAGATGTAACTCAAACTGCCAAGGTAACAAAGGTGGTGTGACTCTAAGGCAAATATATTGAATAGATGGCTGGGTTCTATCAATGCAGGATGGCTGTCAATGCTTCTGGAGGCCCTAAATGTTCACACTTAAAGAATATGTCAATGGAAGAGCAAGGGATCTTCTTTTTAGTGGTCTCCATCTAATTATCTCCTTACTTATTATTGCTCTACATTGGGTACCAGTCCAATGTATAACTCAATCACTGTGGACATTGGAATAGACTCTCTTGTGTCAGGCCTCTGAGCCCAAGCCAAGCCATCGCATCCCCTGTGACTTGCACGTATACACCCAGATGGCCTGAAGTAACTGAAGAATCACAAAAGAAGTGAAAATGCCCTGCCCCTGCCTTAACTGATGATATTCCACCACAAAAGAAGTGAAAATGATCGGTCCTTGCCTTAAGTGATGACATTACCTTGTGAAATTCCCTTTCCTGGCTCATCCTGACTCAAAAAGCTCCCCCACTGAGCACCTTGTGACCCCCACTCCTGCCTGCCAGAGAACAACCCCCTTTTGACTGTAATTTTCCTTTACCTACCCAAATCCTATAAAATGGCCCCACCCTTATCTCCTTTCACTAACTCTTTTCAGACTCAGCCCGCCTGCGCCCAGGTGATTAAAAACCTTTATTGCTCACACAAAGCCTATTTGGTGGTCTCTTCACACAGACGCGCATGACATCTTGTTTAGCTGAAACCATTCAAGGTCCATTGCCAAAGCAGTTTCCTCTTGAAGCACATTGACTGAATGAGGAAGCATCTTATATTTGAAAAAAAAAAACCCAAAAAACTCAGGATGCTATTATTAAACAGGAAAGAAACAGATACAGGGCATCAAAACTCAGCAAAATCTTCTGCAATGGGCAATAAGGTCTTTCACATTGGGATAGAAGGTGTCTGTAGTTTTTTCAACTTCTTATATTAGGTGCAAGTAGAATGAAAGGCATGGCCTCTTAGTTTAGTTTAATAAAGGAAGTAATTGCTTCTCCTGTGGAATAGTCAACAAATTTAGTACATGAAGGTGAGGAGGCAGCCTGGGGGCATTTGGACTGGTATTTAGGAAGGCTCTGGTTCCCAAAGAAGTGGAACCACAAATTTTAAATGTGACTCAAGACCGTTAATTCTTTGGGCCTCTGTGTCAGGTGGCTTCTGACTTCAAACATTTGGCCTTCCTCTGAGATGGGTGGGCGCACATAGCATAGGTGTGGATTATCTGTCAGAAGCCTCTAAATATGCAAGAATTTTTAAAAATTTGCATTTTTACAGTTAATGAATAACCCAATGGCAAGTAAAAGGAACCATACCATAGGCTATTATTTTTTCTATAATGATTGAGACAGGGCCATAATTAATCAACAGTCATACAAATGCCAAAACCTGGTAAAGTTGTTTAAATAGGAGGACAGAAATCCTCCACATCAACCCACAGGTGACCTTCTACAGAGAAAATGCGTCTTGTGCCATAAATAAACATAAGTATAATGAACAGGAAGTGGCTTATTGTTAGAAAAAAGAGAGATCATCTGATTATCTCTTGCTGATTATATAAACGCCAGAGAGTAATTTTAAGTATTCTAAAGATAACTAGAATAATTTACAAATGCCTTTATACAGAGTAGCAAAGGAGCAGTGTGTACATTCAAAAAGCATGATGACCTTGCCAAAAGATTTTCATAAATTAACTTGAGAGAAAGAGCACAGATTCTGTTATACCATATGGTCATTGGCCAACATGAAGTGTAGCTAATTCTCGATTTCTGAGTAAAAAGATAAAAAATCCTTTAAACAGATGCAATTAAAATAGAAAAATCTCATTAGAGTGTTAAAACCAGTCTTAGGTACTCCACCATGAGTTCAGACTCTGGAGTTGTATATTTCTGAGATCAGTCTCAGTTCCAGGACTTTAATAATCTTGAGGCTTTGGCAAGTCACACATATCTCTAAGCCTTGGTTTATGCATCTATAAAATGGGAAGTAATAGCAACTACCTGATAGACTTGGGGGAATTGAATAGGAGAATATCCATAAAGTACTGAGAATAATGCCTGTCCCATGGTAAGTGCTCAAAACCTGTTATCTCTTAAAGAAAGTATTTTCTCCTTTCTAGCTTGTGTGCAAGAAATTGCAGGTGGAATGTCATACTTCGGGAATCAATGCCATAGGTTACCCAGCTTCTCAAGACTTACCTTCACTTACTCAGTGAACAGAAATACATATCATCAGAAGTGTATTTGACCTGGTTTTGCTCATCAGGATTCCTTAGTGCCCCCACAGAGCCTGACCCATAGTACATACCTGATGAATATTTGTTGTCTAATCAACTGACTGATGAATTGTCTGGGAACTGGGCAGCTGCTTGGTCCTGCTGCGCGGTATCAGTGACACAGCCGGTCCCCACTCTGGCTGATGAGGAAAATGTGCTGTGCTGTTTTAACTTGTACGTTTTTCTTTATTCTGCCCAGAGTTTTGACCAGACCTAGGTGTTCCTCTCAGTCTTCCCGCTTGAACCAATCCCACCTGCCTCCCTCCCTTACCCATTAACAAACTCGCTTATTACCCTCAACGTGATGTTCCAAATATGGTCGTAGCAAAATTGAGATCAAATGTCCTTCTTCAACCATTGCTGGAAAATATTTTGATGGCTATAGAAAAGAATTCCTGATTTTTCATTGCTTTCCCATCTTTCAAACCAGAGGCCTCTGCTTGCAGGTGACATTTAACAATTTTCTTTCTTTTCCCAGTTTCTGTAGCAAAGGAAAGAAGCTGCCATTTCTGAGTACTGAAAATGAGGCAGTGCTGTGCTAGGTACTTTTCCATAAATTACACAATTTAGGACTCTTCATAACCTGGGGGATGTAGCAAGTATTAATATTTTTATTTTATAACTCAGAAAACTGTGGCTCAGAGAACCTGAATAAATTGCTCTAGGTCACAAAATAGCAAGAGCCCAAACTGGGATTCAAACAGAATTCTACAAGGTCCCAAAGTCATGCTATTTCTACCTGATTCCCTGCCTCTTCTATATTACATGCTTTTGATTATTTTCGTCACATACTCTAGTTATCTTAAAGCACAGGTCAAATGGTGCACATTCTTTTATGCCAATGTTTCTAACTTTGTTAAAAATATTTCCGTTTTTTTGAGTGCAGAGATTTAACCTGTATTCGAGAGGTAAAATAAATCTCACAAGACCTTAGGGAGAAACTGTGGCATGAGTGTAAAAGCATGGAATTTGGAATCAGACAAATGTGATTATCAGCATCCCTGGAAAAGATTTATAGTCATCTTTCCTATGCTTTGTTTATCTGTAAAATGGGGATATTAATACCTAACCAAGAAAGACTTTTGAGGATGATATGAGTGATGCATATAAAGTGCTCAGTGTGAGACCTCAAACTGTGTGCTCCCTTCAAGAGCCACGGCTCTAATCCAAGTAGCATATGGCAGGTTGCGGCATTTTTCAACTTCACATGATCCTCATGTCTCAAATCCAAGAAAAAAGGAAGTAGGCATGGTAGGGCATGAATAGAGGAGAAAAAAATATTATTTCCCAAGTTTGGGTTCTGATGCCTACATTTTTTAGTAGCTTCTTCTGAATTGCAGATGTCTTCAAAAACTTGAACTTTGTAGTTGCAAATCCACTGAGATTTAATACAAAAGTGGAAACAAATGTCTCTAAACATTCCAGCCATCTATGCGATCAACTAGTTTACCCAATTCTAGTTTTCTTCATCTGCCAGCTCACCTAGTACTGAATGTAAGCTATAAAAATTGTATAGAAATTGTTTTATGTGTTTGACCTTTAACATCACAAATGCCAGTAAAAAATTCTCCTTTTTTCCCTTCCATAAAAAACGCAAAATGATTCTAGACCTCTCATTAAGAACCTTGAGAACTGATTTTGAACAAAGATAAAGAAAACAATATGCTTTACTTAGCATTTGTCTATAGCAGGATGAGAGAGAGAAGAGCGAACACATACATTCTTGTTTTTAACAGTTTCTTTGCTTGTCACATGAGTTCCTTTCTCTCAGCCATGTATAGGTTACAAAGTTGGAGGCAAAATGAGTAAACAACAAACATATTTTTACTACAAAAAAATACTCTTTCTCCTATCTGTCTAACTTAGGAAGAAGATAAAACCTTTAGCAGGTGATACTCACAGAGACTCAATAACTGTCGTTTGAGGTTTTAAGAAGGAGCTTATACTTTTTGTACAGATAAATCTGATTTTCTGGAATGTTCCTCCTTCTCAGCCACACATCCTGGCTAGGAAAACTCCTACTCAGATTTTAAAATACGGCTGAAGTGTCACCTCCTCTTCCCTGGACCATGCCCCAGATCAACTTCCAGGAGAGAAAGTTGGGTCCACACCCTCCCACAGCACCGTGTGTGCCTCTGATGCAGCTCCTGTCACACTCCCTGCCAGAGGTTTGTTTATGTGAGTGTCACTACCATGGTATGATGAGCCCTTTGAAAGCAGGCATTCTATTCAGTCCTGTGTTCCCAGCCAGTAGCCCAAGGATTGGGATATAGTGGTTTAATATATTTCACTGACCAAGGAATTGAAATATGTGCTAATTTAGTTATCTACTGATTTAGTTTTTTTGTTGTTGTTTTAGGAATGGGGCATTTCCAGTTATTTGCTTGTGATTCTGCTATTTGAGCAGAATTCCATTCTATGTGATTTGGCTGGGGCAGCTCTGATGGGGCTGGAAGATCCAGCGTGGCCTCAGCTGGCGTCGACAAAAAGTCTGGGGTTTAGGGGGTCCTCTTATCCTCAGATCCTTAGAGGCCTCTCTGCATGTCGTCTTTCTTGTAGTAAAATGACTGACTTCTTATGAGGTGACTCAGGATCCAAGAGGGTGGAAGTGAACACTGATAGGCCTCTTAAAGCCAGAACTGCCACTTTTCTCCCATTCTGTTGTTCGGACAAGTCACATATGGCTAATCCAGATTTGTAGGGAGGGGGAAATGGACTGGACAGGAATGGAAGCAGTTGTTGGTGGCCATCTCTGCAGACAGTCAACCACATTATATGCTTGCTACCTCAGATCTAAGAGCTTTGCTGAGGACTGGGGCCTACTCTCTTGCCCTAAATTATTTTCCATATATAAAATCTTCATGTAGAGGATTTTAGAAATATTATTTTTCATTAGCTGTTTTGAGTGTGTGTATGTATTTGTGTGTGTCAGGTGGTATTATTGTGGTTATTTGACTTTTTTCTGAAAATCTCTTGTGACAAGATTTCTAGGTTAATTGCTTTTGAAAAGAAGAAATAATAACTGTCTTTTATGACAATTTCCTTACATGTGTATCCTTGGGCTTTTGAGAACAGTCAAGTTGTGAGAAGTCATATGAAGTATTCTTTAAATTGGGATTCGAAGAGATCTTTTTAATAGTAGATAAAGGGGAGCATCTGTGATATTAATTATAGGTGTTCTCACCTGTGTTTTATTTTTGCCATTATATGCAGTGGTTTCCCCCCACCAAAGTAATCATTATAGTCTTTTCTTTTAAAGAAAAGCTGTTTTGTAATTTCTTATTTTTTTAAATGAAATAGCTGCATAACATTAAGATAGGAGAAAACAATTACATAATTACTGCACTGTCTACTTAAGCTATTTGTTCTCCAAATCCTTTTAATAACATAATTTCTTTAAAAGTAGAGGAGGCTACAGGATTAATAGAATGTTAGAGCTGGAGAAAGAGGTCCCTATCATCATCTTGTCCAACACCTTCGTTCTGTAGACACGAGATGGCTCTGGAAGTTATATAATGCAATATATTAAAACTCACAAAAAACTATTACTTAGAGAAGGTGTTAAGCTGAAAAGTCACAGAAATCCATCTTTGAAATGTTATTTAACTCCGTATATTACCAGTACTTCTGGAAAAAAAATTGAAGGAGGTATATATTAAGGCATTTAAATACACAGTGGCTAACTAAATACCTTTAGCAAGGGAGCCTAAAGTTCTGACTGCCTTTACTTCTAAATAATAGCCACATAAGGAGTCATCGTTTCAGGTACAAATTATATTTGGAAATGTTCACAATTTGTAAAAGTCATTCCACAGTTTAAACTCAGAATGCCATTTATTGACTTCAAATATGCTGTTCACATAGGTAGCAACATGTATGCATGTGTAACTAGCCAATTATTAGCTCCATGCAGACCTTACTTAGTCCTTCATTCATTCACACGACAAATGCTATTAAGCTCCATTGATGTATCAGGTAACATTTAGCAGTGAACAACATAGACACTCCCTTTGCTTGTAATGAGAATTTATATTCTAATGAAAGGATTTTCTTACTTTGGAATAAAGCTAGAGTGAATGCTTAACTAAATATTTAATAATGTACACATCTCTGTGTGTAGATGCTGTGGAATGGGAAAATACCTCTTAGGCACTCTAATTTTGTCTTATTCTTTTCTTGTCAAATTATATCACCTCCCACTTACTAGGACACATTTTTTTTTCTTAAACTAAATCAGCACCATAACAATGTTTGTTGGACTAATTATAAACATTGTTATTATCATCATTCCAGCTGAATTAACCCTTATTATGAGGATGGTATAGAGAATATTAGCATAATACCTAAAAGCTAACTTGTCAATTCGTCACGAGCATCCCTTCCTTCTTTTAAATAGTTGATTCATTCTTCAGGGTTCTCTTAGCGTTTTACATGTACTTTTAATGCAACATTAATTAATTCAGCGATACGGCTTGTTGTCTGTGTATCTGTGTCCATTACTAGACAGTGAACTCCCTGAAAGTAGGACTATGCCTTATTCATTCCTTCTTCTCCACAGCACCAGCTTAATTCATTCAGCAAAGTTTTACGCAATTCATATTTTATTATAATTTTATTTCATCGAATGCCTTGTGAGGCAGGTAGTGTACATGTTATTCGTATTTTATAGACAAGAACTTGAAGTCACTAGAGATTATTATACACTCACAGCCATAATGGTTATCAGGATTGGACAAAGAACTTGAATTTGCCTCCCATGACTCCAAGTCCAGTGGTCTTTCTTCTGAAACCACATTACCTCTGTGTGTATATTTACATTTTTTATTGTCATAGGCTCATGGGTGTGTTCATCATCACTCTCCATACATATTCCCATTTCTCTTTGCTTCTCTCTCTCCTACTTACTTAACCCTGAATTGACCTTTTAACCTTTATCCTGATTCAATAGCCATAGCAGAAGGGAGGCCAGAACAATTAAATGGTTCTATTACTTTTCTCTAAGAAGAAAAAGTTACCACTTTTTCTTCGGCTTGTATACTTTTGATAAGTTTTAAGTTTAATAGAGACTTATCTGAAAGAGTTTCAGGGTTAAGAGTAGTTATAGGGAGATTAATCAGCAGACAATTATAAGCTAGTAACAAATAAACACAAGTCGTGATATGCTAGATTGAGTCACATTTAAAAAGTATAGAAAGAAAATAGAGAAGCAAGGGATTGAGAAAAAACAACACGGTGAATTAATGAGAGTTTAGTTTTCATGGACTAAGATCAAAAGTGTGGTCCACTGGAGGTTCTGGTTATCAAAGCAGGGTGGTATCCAAATACTTGACTTACTGGCTCAGAAACACTTCAGGTGGGGTCCAGGAATCTTCATTATAATAGTGCCTTCAGGGGATTCTTACATACAGTACGCTATAGCAGGAGATTAATAGACAAAAGCAATGTTTTTAAATTAAATATAAGTAAATTGCATATAAAGCACCTGGAGACCTTGCTAACATACAGATTCTGATTCAATAGGTCTGAAGTGGGGCCTGAGAGCGTGTTTCTAACAAGTTCCCAAATAATGCCAATGCTGCTGGTCTGTGAACCACACTTTTGAGTAGCAAGTCACTAGATACTGAGGTAATTCCTGCGATCTGTGTGCTATGGAAGGTGAGATGGAAAAAGTGGATTTTGAGAAGCTTCACTGATTTACGACAGATTTCTTCTTTATCAGCTCATCAGGAAACTTTGCAAGATATTTCAAATTGCTTTTCAATGTTTTTGTGGGTGGGACTCTGGTTTTGACTGGCCAAGAGGCAGCTTGATTGTATGCAGTCTCAGTAGTAAAATTTTGAGTGGGAGACCAAGAAATACTCCATCAACATATTTGTGATGGAGCCTCCTGCCCTCCCATTTCTAGTTTCAAACAGTTCAGAAAAAAAAATGTAAATTTCTTTTCTAGTTTCAAATAGTTTGGAAAAAAATGTAAATTCTTTGTGCAGCACATCATCTGGGCTAGTTTCTTAATGCTCATCTGTTTCATTCCTGCCAATTAAGAGCAACAGCTGTCTTGCAGGGATGGTGGTCGTTAGGAAGTGACACAGCTGTGGGATTTAGATGAGATAACAGTTGTACAGCCAAGATAAGGCATCATTGGAATGCAAACTGCCATAAGCCTGATTTATAGCACACATCCAAGGGGAAGAAACTTAAACCAAAATCAACTAAAATAACAACTCACCCAATAGGGAAAACAAAACAAAATATCAACCAGAGATGTTTAGCCCCAAAGTCAAGTTTTCTCAGACTATTTTAAAAACAAGATTTGGACTAAAAATTGACTTAGAGGGATTCCAATTACCTCAGTTGTCTACAATGCCCAGACTTATGAATTTGTATCTAAGAACTAAATAGTTCTGCAAGCTCAGTCCCCTTGTGGCTCAATACAGTTTGAGATGTCCAAATCTCTAGGCCTTATTCTGTTACAGAGGGTAGACTTGCTGAAAACAAAAACAATGGTCAGTGACAAGTATTTAGAAAGTGGTATTATCATAGTAAAAATGTCATTTTACCGATATAACAACCCCATGGACTCTGCATAAATAATTATTTTATAGCATTATATATTTGCATATTTCAAATAGAATGTTATAGTCATAATGCAATTAATCATTACAAATAAATTCTACCACCTGAAGTTTCTTGTATACATCCCATGATTTTTAAGACTTCTACATTTTTCTTAATGCTATTTCTCTTGGAATACATAGTTATTCTCATCCCTGGACACCTAAATCCTACTTATCTTTCATAAACCATGTCAAATACAAATTATTTGTATTTGTATATGAAGCTTTTTGGGATCCTCTCAACTGAAATCGATAGATTCCTACCTTGAGCTCCCATCACAATTTAGCTGTATATTTCTTATGCAACCTACAAATTTTTCCTTGGAATTACAGCCACATAAACACATGCTTTATTTTCTTTACTAATCCGCAAATCAATTGAAATCAAGATTCATGTCTGACTACTCACTGTGGTATTCTTATAACCTATTTTGTTCCATTCAGTAAGTTCTGAATTAAAAAAAAAGTTGGTTGAACAAATTCCCTTGGAAGTTCTAAGAGGAGAGCACCTACTTATTAATTCAATTTTGATTTTTTAAAAAGGGACTGGACTTTTAAAGAAAGATGCATAAGACAGATCACAGAGGATGGGAAATCTTACTGTCAGGAAGATGAAATATATTATTAATCCTGAAATATTCTAGTATAGTTCCTTAGCAGAAATGGAAGTCATCTTGCTAAAATTCATTTACAGTCATTCTCTACATTTAACATGGGCACAATATACAATATATAATATGCTAAAGGACATAAGAGTTTGCTATATAATTTCAGAGGGGAAAAAAGAAAAGAATACTTTTAGTAGTGATGACTTAAAAAAGGCTTCATTTATTTATTCAGTCAGTACCTGTATTTCAGGTCCTTGATCTCATGGAGTTTATGGTCTGATTGAAGAGATATGTATTAATCAATACAATCATACAAATAACTATAAAATCACATCTATCTAAGAGTTAGTAAGATAATTGATGCATAGTATAGTGTTTGATGTATTACCCAACACTTACTAAACAATTATTGCATAAGCAGCTCTTCTAATAATTAGCTTTTAATCTATAAGATATGGGGTGCTACCAAAAGTGAGCAAGAAAATGAAAATGACCAGAGAGATGTTTTCTGATGCTTAATCCAAGATTAATTTGTCAGAGGAGCTGAAGTGAAAAGTGACAATAATTAGTTGTCTCTCAAATCCATATTACATATATCATAATTTAGGGCATCTTCAATGGGAAGATAGAGATGGAAACACGCATTAGAAATGTTATGGAGGTAGAATTGTTGTAGAATAACTAATTTGAAAGAGGTTAAAAGATGTAGTATGGGAGACCTTGGAGAAGGTGATAATATTGAAACAATCTGGGGACACAGCGTTAAGAGCAGGTTCATGAGGGGAATAAGGAATTCTCTTTGAACTCATTGAGGTTGAGATGTTGAGATTGCCAGGTGGAGAGTCTCAGAGTGATTATGGCTGGAGATTTATATTTGGGAGTCACCTGCACAGATTTGTAGTTAAAACTGTTGGGATATATAAAATTAGCTTTGACAGACCATAGAAGAAGGACAAAGATTGAGTCCTGGAAATTCCCTAAATTTAGGGTGGGAAGGGAAAAATAGGAACTGAGAAGGAGAAGGGAAAGCAGAAAGTTCTTGGTGTCCTGGAGCCACAGAAAGATAGGAATTCTAGGGGATAGCAATTTCAAATCCTGGGACTGCCTGAGCAGCAGCTAATGTCTGTTGGATTTGGCTGTAAGGTATCATTGCTAATCATCACAAGGGAAATTTTAGAAAAGTTGTATGGGATACCAAATTGTAATACTGAGGAATATTCAGGAACTGAAGGGAGTGAGTATGGACTGCTCTGAAGAGAATTGGGGAGAATTAAAGAACTTAAGAGCAAGGTAATTAAATAATTTAGACTGAGAAGCTGCAAAGGTGAAGAAAAGTTTTCTTAGAATATAGGAGATCTAAAGTCCGACTTGTATTTGAGATACGAAGGTATTTTGCATGCTTTAGTTATGTTATTTGGCTAGGTTAAATATTTTGAAATGGTGAGTTGATGCAGTGAAATTGGAGCGGATGCATCAAAAACTCTATTAGACCTTGTGCTGTTCTGATTTGTTCTAGAAAAATAACATACCTGCATATCTGTTATTCAGACTGACTGTGGAATGGCAGACTAGGACCTCTAGTTGTGGTCCATTCTACCTGCTATAGATGATAAACCCTGACCAGACAGCAGACACTCATTCTGGGATCCTGCTAGTGGTAGTGAGAAGGATAACAAAGAATTTATAACATTACATTGTTATTCTAGGTTGGCAGTCTGATCGTATCACTGTAAATGGGCCCACAGTGATGTACATTTCCAAATTTGGTTGAATAACATGAGAATTACAGACTTCTATCTCTGGTTGGAGCTGAAGGCAATATTCTCCAAGGCTGGTAGAATGTGTATTATATATGAATGAATGCATGTGTGTAGTTATATGTGTATACATATACATATAATAACTACTAGTTACGAAGTGATTATTAGGTTGCAGGCATCATGAAAGTTGGATTAAAAATATCATCTATAATTATGATGCCAGCCTTACAAAGTAGAAAATATTATCCTGTTTTCATAAGTAAGTAAGTTTTTTCTTCTAAAAAATATACATTGTAGATGTATATTGTCCAAGGTCACACATCTCTGGGGGATTGCAGATGGGCTCTAAACCCAGCTCTGCCTTGCACTCTTTCTCCTTTTGGGATATATAAACAGAGGACAAACATAGCAGTGGTGTATATTTTATAAGGAATAAGAGGAAGCTACTGCTGGAAGTTGTGTCCTGAATTGCATTGAATTCATGAAGTGACCTAGTTTTTCTTCACCTCTTATGGGAATTTTTGCAGAAAGTTGAAGTCGGACCTAGTTTTCCTTCACCTTTTATGGGACTTGTTGCAGAAAGTTGGAGTTGGAAGAGAACTAAAGGAACTTTATTTCTGGAAACTGAGGCTAGAAATTTGCTCAGTGTCACCTAGACTGTTCACTGCTGAGCTACAATCACAACTGAAGCTTTTGTGTCTAAGCCCTTAGTCGATTCTAGGCCTACATTAAAAAGTATGAAGAAAAGATAGTCTATGGGTTTCTCAGTGATTTGCTTTTATCATTTAAAAGCCTTCTTAGAATTCTGGGCAGAATCTTCTTGTAAACCTTGGGTGCCTTGAACTCGTGGATTTTATTATGCTAAAAAGTTTTTTTAGTAGAGTTCTGCCCATTATGTTTTTGACTGATATTTCATTTTTCTTTTACAAGCTGAAAGATACAAGGGCTCTAAAGTGTATGGTGTAAAAGCAGTTGTTAAAATAAAGAATGATGGCATGTCAAAATGATTTATATGGGCAATTTAATTGGAAATGTTGCCATTAACATAAAACACTCTACTTGATATGGGCTTTATGTTCCTATTAAATACGAGAGAGTAAACCTGTATGTATTACATCAGAATCATGCAAAAGATGATCAAGTATTTTTTCTACACAATAATATTTTATTAAAGTAGCACTAGTGGTGATAATCCTTAGGGTAGCTTATGTTTATCTAGAATAAAGTCACAAAGCTTTTCAAAGAAGTTTCACCTTCTTCCCAGAACTGTCATTGGTCTACTATATAAAGCACTCTTGCCCCTTCCACTGAGGCTAACCTTTAGAAATAGATGCTGCAGAGATAAAATACCACCTGGGATATTTCTCCCTTTAAGCAGGACAGTAATTATAAAAGGCTTGGTGCTTTTGTAAGTTTATTTTAAACATTCCTTAAAAAGTAGGGTTTGTAATTTTCCTTCAGATTACAAGCTGACATTTGGAAAAAGAAAAAAAAAAGTTGCGGGGAATGCAGCACTTCTGTGTGGTGGCAGCTGATAATTACCATAGTGTGAGTGGGGCTCGATATAACCCAGGCATTTTAAGAAACATGGCTGATTACAGTGCCTTAAGAGTAACTCAATTCGGGAATTCTGCTTTGTTAGGCAAATTGAACTGTCTTGCTTCACCAATCTAATATCACTTCCTTCTTTTGCTTCCAAGGAAGAGCCACCTTTATGTCTTCAAATGCAAGGCTGTTCTCAGGAAGAGCTATGTCTAAAACTTAAAATGGAGACAATCTAAAGGGAAAAAGCATGAAACTGATTGTTACCATGGGTATGCCTTCAGAAAATTTCGCTTTGCAATAGTATTTTGCATCATTTAAGATGTTTACATGGGTTTTGTTTGTTTGCTTGTTTGTTTCAGATAAAGTAGAAGAATCATTTTGTGGCTAAAGTCAAAATAAAAAGAAATCTCACTGGCTGGGCTTATATATGTGCACACCTAGGAAACTCAGAGAGAAGAGTTAATCCTAACTTGTAGGAGAAGAAGTGAGAGAAAGATGGTTTCACATGAAAAGAAACTAGAAACATGCTAAGCAATATTTTTCTATTATAGTTATTAAACATACACAATTCACTTTTAAAATAATTATATAGATTAGCAGCCCAGATCTGAATGCAAACATAAAAATAAATGTGTGTATTATATGTGTGTGTATGTGTGTGTGTGAGAGAGAGAGCATTACACAGAGATGAGTATATGAATAACCTAGACATTTCTGAGCACCTGTGGTTTGAAAATTGGTTGAAGATGCACATTCACAGGAATGCAGATTGTAGTAACTGCTCTTTCAGTAAAAAACTATTTCTCAAGCATTGTATTTTATATAGTATGTGAGCTATTATTTGTTTCAAGTAAATACCCAGTTTTAAGCATTCAGCCCAAGAAATGTCCCAAACCTGTCTTTCTGAAATGGCTGAAAATACTTGCAACCAGGAACAGATTCAGGTTTTGTAGAGCCAAAGCCCTCTTAAAGGAAAATAACACAAAACTGTTAAGATTAGATCAACTGACCTGGAATGAGCCTTGAGGAACGTGGAAGCTGAACTTCATTTGCTTTGTGGTAAGTGCACCTCTACTTGGGAAATATTCTAGCTTCTACAAGACCAAGATGGAAACCTACCCACATTTGGTCATCTGGTCTTCCTCCAGGGATCACCATGATATTTTTAAAGCTGAGATAGCTTTGCCTTTATTGGTCACTTTTCTCCAACACCAATCATTCATCCTACTGTCTACCTTAATGATTTTCTATCCTCTCTTCTACCTAACTCATACAGATATGACCGTACTTTGTACCTCTGTCACTTCTTCAAGCTTACGTCTCCAATAAATACTTTACATTGTCTTGCGTTAATGTAGCATTAAATTAGTGTTGTGCGCTGAAATCTGCCCCCTACAAATTCATATAGTGGAGCCCTAAAACCCAGAACCTCAGAATGTGATTGTGTTTAGAGATAAAGCCTTTAAAGAGGTAAGTAAATTCAAATGAGACCACTGGGGTAGGCCCTAATTCAATCAGCTTGGTGTCCTTATAGGAAAAGAAAATTTGGTTACACAGAAGAGATCCATGTACACCAAAGGGCCATGTGGAGAGGCAGCAAGAAGGCATCTATCTGCAAGCCAAGAACAGAGGAAACCAACCCTGTTAGCACGTTGATCTTAGACTCCTAGTCTCAACGTTTCTGTTGTTTAAGCCATCAAGCCTGTGGTATTTTTATTGTGGCAGCCCTAGCAAACTAATACAGTTTGCTAGAATGTATTAAGTAAACTGTCATTAACCAACATCATCTTCACATCAGTATGCTTAATAACAGCCCAGAAACTAACCATGTGCCCACAAACGTACCATATATACTAGTTGAAAGAAGGAACAAATACTTGCATGCATGCATGTGTGCCATTAGAGTAGATTTTAACAATAATTTGTGAATAAATACACTCTTCCCTTTATTCTTCCCTTGGGAGAAATTGTAGTGATGAAATAAAAGTCATGTTTCAACATATTTTACTGATGATCAAATAAATATATTTATTGAGTCCTTATAATGTGAAAATTTAAAGAAATAAGAAGCACCCAAAGTTCCCTAAATGTATCAGGGCATGGAACTCATGGAAGACATACTTTTCCTGTCGAAAGTAGTGTCTACAAGGTGCAGAATATACTTTTTACATAGTGTTATTCAGTGGGCTGGCTGTTTACCACAGGCCTCATATGTTGCTGTCTGAAAATGGGAGTATCCTTGGGTGTAAGAACCTATATGGTCAGATTTTTCTGAAGAAATTCTAGGAAAGCTAGTTCCTTCAGCCCACACAGATTATATGACTAATCTTTCAGAAAGCCAACTTCTTAATTTATAATCAGTTACAAATTGTTATCCTGTGAGTGTAACAATTCAGGAAAACTAATTACGGCCTATGTGGCTGCTTGGTGAAAGCATATTAAGAGCAAAGGGAAAGCGTTGCTCCTAAAGAGAGTCTCATCTAGCTAGAAATGCCTTCTGATGAATTGGTCTTCGATTTTCTGAGGATATTACGTTTGGATTGGAAAGACTGTTCATTCATCCATTGTACTATTCACTTCCTTTTTAAGCATTATTTATTGAGCCACTATAATGCGTCAAACATTGTGCTAGGCATTAGAAACGCGATGATAAATAATACAGACATTGCTTTTGTCTGCATGGGACATATATTTTAATTGTCGTAGTTTCGCTAGTGGACTGCGTTTACTATTTCCATGAATTAACAACATTTTTCTTTCCTTTGGTTCAGTAGTGCTGCTCCTTAGTTTCTGTGGTGCTTCTTTCTATAAATGTTTACCAAAGTGTTGTATGCATCTAATAAAATCTTGTTTGGAAGAATGGCTCAAAGTTTTTCCTAACAGCTTGAAGCATTCTGAATTGAAGGCTTTGATGGTGCATACTCTAAAAACTTAGGCATCATAACACAAATCAAAGTGACAGAAACATGAATCTGAAAAGTATCTGCAAAATCAACACGTTTATTTTATAAGAGTCGACGCACAATCAAATATTGAGATCTATGTCTTCTTTTACCATGTTAGAATGAGTCTATGGGATAATTTTCTAAATGCAGAAAAATATTCCAATTTCTCTGGACCAATATTTGATTTTATACATTTTCCTCCTGTTCACACCAAATCAAGTGAAATTTGGACTTGCCTGAATTCTATGCACTCATGCCAAAGACACCTATTCTTCCCCTCGTGACTTCCTTGCCTACCTAGCAACTTACTAAGATGAAATTGTCTAACTTTGATGAGCACAGTCATAGTTTTTGAGGTTCACACACATATAAAGTAATTCACTGGTTTATATTAGAAGAAAGAAAGGAAGAAAATGTCCAATTCCAAGCCACCTTGTGTTTTCTGGGTTGATTCTATAGATTTTTATCCAAGGAGTAGGCTTGTAAAAGAACTGCCTGAGGTGGAAACATATGAAGGCAAAGAGCTACAGAAGTGTCCCTTTATCTAACCACATCACCTCTCAGAAACCATGACCCCTGTGAATTTGATAAAAGGAGCTGAATGGCACAGTAGCCTGAAGGGTACAAAAATTAGACATCTGAAGAGACTTTCTTGTTTCAAGGATATACCTAACAGACTTTAAAAATATTCCTTTAATGGGGAGTTTAAAGGAAGTTCCTTCCTTTTATGAGGTCCACGGTTCCTTAGGTAGGTCTTCCCTTTGTCACTTTGGGTGACTTCAATTATAATATTGTGACATTGTCTCTAAAGAGAGGCTTTTCCTTTGGCTTGCAAATAAATTAGATATTTAAAAAAGACCAAAATTCTCTCCTTTTAAACACTACCTACTTACACTTTCCTATTGGAGGCTGAACTAACATTTAAACATGTTAGCATGATGCACATAAATACTGTTGGCAAAGCTTTTATGGCTACCGATGACACTATAAAAATATGCCTTCATTTTAGAACTCTAGAGGATTTGTACATCTGCATAAGCTCCAGAGTTCCCCGCTTTGTGGGGGAAGATCTGATGGGGAAGATGAGATCATTATCTACTTCTATCCTTGTTTAAATTCGTGGGAAGCCTGATTGGAAAGTACTTTTCCTCACTGTAGTTATGCAGTACCCAGTTTTATTACCCTCATAAATCTATTAGACACATATTTGTCCATATAAAGGAATTTTTAGAACAATCATTGTTTAATCATATATGTTTGGTGTAATATACCTTTCTCATGTATTTATGTGGATAAATATTTTAATTTGGTTCCAAGTCTTTCCATTCTAGTTAAATATAGATTGAAAACATGCATAAATAGAATCATTTCAAAGGTCTTTGGTCTCTCAGTTTTTAAAGTTTTACTTCCCCATGTGGCCGGAGAGTCCTGGTCCAGGCTGGACCCAGGTGGGGACCTGGCTTCTACGTTTCATCCAGGCCACTTGCTTGCTGTGTAGTGTGACTATGACCAAACCCCTGGACTTCTTGAGACTTTAATTTCCTTGCCTGTAAAGTGAGAGCTCTTCAAGTTCTTCCAACTGTACAAGTCCATGGCTTTCTTTGAGACATTACCAAGATATACAATACACATTATGTGATTTTATTTGTCCTTTAGTACAATTAAGCACCTCCTGATAGTGACTTTGCTGTATTCCTTCCTGAGGATTCTTAGAGGTTTCATAGAGTGTAGCAGATGTTTCAGACATTCATTACATCTATGAGGAAAGAGCTCAGATTCAAGGCAACATAAGTCTTTGGCTCACTGTCATTTGGAGGTAGTTTAATGAAATGTAAAAGAAGAGCTTCCATTCAGGTACGGTTTTACGAGAAACTATTTTTGGTGGTATAGAAATTCATTCAACTTTTGGTCGGACTTAATCGACCTTTTGAAAATGGGGTAGGAAACATCACTGTCAGGTTTTAATATATCTATTTCTACTTGTGTTTATAAACAAGATTCCACATGGGAACATTTGAATACTGCATATTCAACATAAGATGATTATTTTCCTCCATTTGTTTATGCATTCTGCATTAATTCTAGGCACTTAGACTATATGAATTAAAAAAAAAACAAAGATAACCTCCTTGGATCTTATATTTTATTGAGGGAGAAGGGGATGCTGACAATTGACAATAGGTGTAATAAAAATTAAATAATATAGTATGAAATTATATATACATATAACATAGTGTGTGATAAATGAAATGGGGAAAAGGTAGAAAGAAGAGGGTTAAGGGGTTTGGGATGTTAGAGGAGAAGTTTTATGATTTTAAATAGGCTTTTCAAGTAGGCTGCATTGAGAAGGTGATATTTGAGCTTGAAGTAAGTAAGTTAGTGTGCTGTGTGGATATTTAGAGAAAAAGTGTTCTAAGCAGGGAGAACAGCAAATGTAAAGATTCCCAAGTTGTACAGTGCCTGGAGTGTGTCAAGATATATCAAGGCGCTAGGGTGACGGCAGCGGAAGGAACACAGAAGAGGCGAGGGCAGATCACATAGGGCTTTATGCTGAACACTTTTCATTTGCTTCCCCAGATCCATTCATTTCTCTTTGCCATCCATAAAAGCTTCGCACTGTTCTTAGCCTCAGAGTAGCACACCATGTATAAATGATTTTTAAAATGCTCACCCTCACCTTTGTAAACGTTCTCTGTTATGGTTTGAATGTTTTTGCCCCCCTAAAGTGCACAGGTTGAAACATAATCCCCAACACAAAAACATTAAGAGGTGGAGACCTCTGGAGCTGATTAGGCCATGAGGGTGAAGCTGTCATAAATGGGATTAGTTTGCCCTTATAAAAGATGTCTCAGAAAGCTCGTTTTTCCCTTCACCATGTGAGGATGCCATGAGAAGGCAACATCTATGAAGCAGAGGGTGAGCCCTCACCAGACACAAAATCTGCTGACTCCTTGATCTTGGATTTCCTGGCCCCCCAGTCTCCAGAACTGTAAGAAATGAGTTTATATTGTTTATAGGATATCCTGTCTATGGTAATTTGTTACAGCAGCCTGAATGGACTAAGGCTTAAACTTTCCTTGATGACCAGTTTAATTGTGTCACCAATTTTTTTTTCCAGGGCCCTGAATGATAAAGGCATTGGAGACCATTATAAGGATGTTGACTTTATTGTGAATGAGATGGGGAGAGATGCAGCGAAGTGGCTTCTAGTCCAAAAGTATCAGCCTGGCCACTCTGTTGACAACAGTCAGCAAGAGGGCAAGGTTGAAGGAAGGACGACAGTTAGGAGGTGACTACTGTAATCCAGGTGAGACACATGTCCTCTGGCTATATAGGCCAGTTGTTCTGGATTGACACCCAATCAATTCTTAATGCATCTCACATCTTTTTTTTTTTTTTTTTTTTTTTGAGACTGAGTCTTGCTCTGTTGCCTAGGCTGGTGTACAGTGATGCCATCCCAGCTAACTGCAACCTCTGCCTCCTGGGTTCAAGTAATTCTCTTGCCTCAGCCTCCCAAGCTGGAATTACAGTTGTGTGCCACCATGCCTGGCTAATCTTTTATACTTTTAGTAGAGATGGGGTTTCACCATGTTGGCCAGGCTGTTCTCAAATTCCTGACCTCAGGTATCCATCCGCCTCGGCCTCCCAAAATGCTAGGATTACAGGTGTAAGCCACTGCCTCTGGTCAGAAAACAAACTTTTATTATGGCCTAAAGTTCAAAATGGCTCTTTAGAAGTAATTTCCCCATGCCAGTTTTGGTTCTTTTGAAGTGAATCCTGTGTATTGCTATGAAGATAACTACTGATTATAAATAGAATTTTAAAAATGGAATTAAGTGCCTATCCTTTATGAAATGTCATTCCATTTTTTCTTCATAGGTCATTTGCTCTCTTTGTGAATAAAATATATTTTAAACACACTTTTCAGTTTTCCAACAAAAAGTTTTGAATGCCTACATGCTTTTTTCCCTAGGCAAACTGTTTCAAAGTTAGGAAGAATGGGATGGCAGGTGAGGAAGGAGCAGATATTAATCAAATATTACTTAACTACATATCAAATTTCAAACTGAAAAGAGCCATGATGGGAAGATACAGGAGTGTTGAAAGGCTCTAATAAGATCTGTCCTAGTCTCAAGGAATTCTGTGAAGACTTATCTTAGAAAGCAATATGAGTTTTACAATTTTATCTATTGTAAAACTTCTACCTATAATAAGCAACAGGCACTTTCTCCAAGAATAGGAGTTCTTTCACACTTGGTATAACCAGAATTCTTTTAGAAATTCTTCCACTTCGTTTATTTGAAAGCAAATAGAGGATACTTACTAGTTTGATTAAAGCAATTGAGGTAGATTCTCATCTACTTTCTCATGGCTGTGTGGCAGCCCTGAAGTTTGACTTATGTTAGGGCCACTCTCATAGACCCTGTGCATAGTTATGTGTGTGACTTATTTTCCCCAAGTAAATCATGTTGAGTTTCAAGAGAAAGGGATGGAATTTCCACATGTTGAGTATAAACTCAGTATAGGCACTGTTCCAGGAATTCTAGTGCATTTGCTCCTCTGTCTTTTCCTCACAGCCCACATCTAATCTAGTCTGTCAGCACTACTATGAAAAATAGATCCCCAATCTGACAACCTCTGCATTTCCTCTTTAGTTTAACCCACCATCATCTTAAATTTAGGCTTGTATAATAGACTTCTAATTGGTCTTCCTGTTTCTACTCATGTGCCCCCATAATCGGCTCTCCATATGGCAACCAGAGTGAAGTTAAAAAGTTAATCAGAACATGTCACTACCCCTATTCAAAGTTCTCCAGTGGTTTCCCTTTGCCTTGACAAGAAAATGGAACCCCTTACATAGCCATCAAGGTCCTGGATGATCTATCCTTTGATTTTCCACCCTTCTTGTATTGCTTTCAACCTCTCTCACTGTAATCTGGCCTCTTACCATTCTTAGTAAACTCTAAACGAATTCCTGCCTTGGAGCTGTTGCACTTGCTGTTGCTTCTGCCTGGCTATACATATTCTTCACATAGATTATCATATAATAATCAATAATAATTTCTTCTCCTTATTCAGGTTTTTCCTCGGATTCTCAGAGGAGCTTTCAATTCAGAATGCCAAGATCTACCTTCAATTCCTCATCCATGCTTTCTAATCCTTTATTTTATTTTTCTTTAAAGCCCTTACCACCTTCAATGCAATGTGTATTTATTTGCATATTTTTCTAGACTACAAATTCCATGAGGGCACAGACTTTTTTTTAAACCAATTCATAGTCTCAGAATCAAGCATGTTCTGGTCCATAACACTGCACTGTAATATTTATAAATATTTCCAGAATAACTGACTGATGTATCTCCTTCAAACTCTTTGTTTTGGATGATCTTCAAAGGTAAGCACTGGAAGTTCAGGACCACCTCAGTGCAGCTGTATCCCTTGCCTTGTATGCCATGAATATACACAATTAGGAAATATTTTTTGAATAATAAGTAAATATAGCCATGAACATTGAACTTTGCAAATTGCCATTGAGAGAGAATACACTGTTGTAAGCAAGTGACTGGCTTTGTGGTTAGACTGGACTGTTTGACTTTTATGTCTGCCACTTGCTGTGTCAGATTGAGCAAATCACTTAATCTCTCTGAACCGAGTCTCCTTACCTAAAAAATTAGGCTAATAATAGGACTAGCCTCATGGGGAGAATTGTTGTGAGAATTAAGTAAAATGAGAAATGAATGCAGCATTGGGTCTGCATGTGTTATCAATAAAATAATCCTCCAGCCTGAGTTAAGAGCCCTCCTCTGGTTGCTAGTAGCCCCTGGGCTTTCCTGTGGCAGAGCAATTATCCTAGTCAATATTTTCTCTCTATGTGTCTACTCCCCTCCAAGTGTTAAGCATTTGGAGGGCAAGGACTTAACTTTATTAATCTTTAAATTGCCAGAACCAGTACATGGAAGGTCCTCAATACATCTGTTTTGAATTGAATAGGACTGAATTAGAGGGATAGCCTTTATTTCAGAAAAAGGACACTGTGATATTAATCAATGTCAATTTCAGTGAGTCCTTAATAAGTATTAATAAGACACAGGCATCGATCTACAGGTATGTTTGAAAGTTATTAGCAAAACCTGTTCTAGATAAGCTGTAAATGTAGGGTCTTAGTTGCATGGTGGTGGAGAAGAATGAATGAGGAGGAAGAGAGCAGCACCTACTGGAGGAGGATGTCCCTTGGTGCAGACCTTGTCTCTTTCCCTGCCACTACTGGCTTTTGCCAAAGCCTAAAGGCTCTGGTTGGATCTCTTTTATCAGTTACTAGGTAGAGGCAGTTGTGTCAGCTGAAGTAGTGGAAATTTCTATTCAACTTATAAATAGTTGAAGAGTCTGTCTTGGTGAAATGTGAAACGAGCAAATATTCCATTTTCTCCCAGGAGGGTGGACCAGGATTTGGTGTATGATGCCGTCATGTCAGCCGTGTCGAGGCCTCTGTTCATGAGGCTGCACAGCCATAAGTTATTTATGTGAACATAACACACAAAGTCTTAGCCTTACCAAATAATGAGGATTCTTCTCCTGAAGCTTGCTCCCCTGCTGAAGGCCTCAGTCTGCAAGGTCACCCTGTCAGAAGCAGAAATGGACATCATATCCTTTAGGACTGGCATACTTTGTGAATATGGAAAAAAAAAAAATGATGCACTGAGCAACTTAATGAAGCTCCAGGAAACTTTATACTCTCTCTTGTCTATCCTGGCTGGATATCAGATGTTGTTTGTGTGTGTGTGTGTATTCCCTCTTAATAGCTTTTGCTAATATATTTGGGTTGTTATTCCCTGGTGTCTTTAGTTGAAAGATCTGAGAGAAGAGAAATTTCTTAGAGTGATATTTAGTTCTGTCATGCACAATTATTAATATTAAAGGAAATATTATTTCATAGGACAAATGAAGATTTGTAAGTAGCTGTTGTTTCTCTTTTTTGGTCTTTTACTTGGAGGAGCTCTGGAATCTTTATAGTAGACAATGGAACAAAATATATATATTTGGGTTTTGGAATTGGGTATAGGTTCAAATACCAGGTTTGCCCTGAGACCATAAGCAGGATACCTTAGCTTCTCTGAGCTGTAAAACAGGGAAAGCTAAGCCCTGGAAAGTTCTTACTGTATGACATCACATGCCCAAAGAATCAAGTACCTGTACGCTGTACAGTAGATGCTTAATAAATGTTAGTTCCTTTTCTCCTTCAACTTTTCTCAGAAACAAGATCCTCTTCTTCTTTGTTGACTTATTTGAATATTGATTACCTAAGTTTTTTCTGATTACCTTTCAGTTTATACTCACTGTTCTTAGGACAATATTCAAAATCCCTTGCATGACCCTTTTTAGATTTCTTGTGTCCTGCTGTATTCCTCATCCACTGGCTGCAGATGCAATTGTGATATTTTGGATAAGAATTCAGACTTGGAACCTTTATTAGTCGGGTTCAAATCCCAGCTTTGCCACTGACTTCTGTGTGATCTTGGGTTAGTTATTCAATCTCTCTGTGGTGCAGTTTTTCTAACCTGTAAAGTGGGGATAGTAATAATTCTTATTTTGGGAATTGTTATAAAAATTAAATGAACATTTCCATGCAATGAGCTTGCAACAACTGTAATGAGCTTATAACAGGACGTGGCATATTGTAAACATTACAAAATTTAAAAAGAAAGAAGTAGTCTTGCAATTAAGTGTGAAGAACCAGGTATGGACTCAGAATGGGGCAGGGTGCCCACAAACAAGAGGCATAAGAAGATTGAAAGCACTTTATTACCCTTCAAAAGCTGACAAAACTGCAGAATTCATGTCTCTATATAAAGTCATATCACTGCAACTTCTCCTTCTCCTCCTCCTATGTAGAGTGGGTGAGTTTAGTGACAGACTGTTTTGGAAGGAGCTAGAAATATCAGCTGGAAAAATGCTTGGCAACCACTTTAGAATGATTATCTGACTTTAGGAGGAAGGGAGAATACTGAGGTATTCCTCTTATCCAAATTTAGAAATGTCATGAAGGCACAATGAATCATCTCTCAGAGGCTCTAAAAACATTTCTCCCATACTAGGTGTTGCCTATTGTCTACCATTGCTGGCAGTTCTGAACCTCAGGATCACTCACCAACCCCCAAAGAAGCTACCCAGTTTGGGCAATTTCAGGATCTGCTTCAGGGTTTTCTTTCCCATACTTTGGTGGACGTTGTGTCTGGCTCTCCAACCTCCATCCTACCCTTTGGATCCGTCTAAATCAAGGTTAATCTCACCCATCTTGTCAGAAATGAGCTCAGTGTGGGCCTGTGCAATACAAGAAAAGGGACTTGGGAAAAAGAACGCAGCCTTTCTCTCCTGCTGGATGTGAACAGAGAAGCATGTTGCTCTGATTGCTGCTGGCAGCCATTTCAGGACCAGGTAACCAGCCATAGGATGAACCAGTGCTCTGATGGGCAACTTGGAGAGATGGGAGGAATGGGTCCCTGAGGACATGATTGAGTCCCTGCAGCTGCCCCAACTCTGTAATTCCTCTTTTGCATTTTACTAAATTTCTTTATCATTAAGCTAGTTTAATTTGAGTTTCTGTTATTTGCAGCCAAAAACATTCTGACCAAATTCACTCATGACACTTCCCTACACTACCTTGTAGGCAGTTATTTATGCCAATGTGGGTGTCCGTATTAGGTTGTGCATAACTTGAGGGCAGCAGTCATGTTCTATCCATTTTTTTTCCTTTCTTTTAAAACATTTAACATAGTGTCTTGCAAATAGTCACAATTTTACTCTTTTTGATCAATAACAATGTTGAAAGCAATATACCCTGACAGCTTTTGGCCCCACTTAACAACAGCGAAGCCCCTATTAAAAAATAGAATTTGCTTTGTTGATCTATAACTATAAAAGCCAATGCTTGGTAGAAATGAATAAAATCTTGGTCTTTCAGGATCTTTTTAGTGTTGTTCATGCAATTGTTGGATATAAAAATCTTATTACAAATAGGTCATTGAATTATGTTTTCATAACATGCAACCAAGTACACTCCCCCTAGCTTTCCCTTTATCAGGACTAATTTCAGGCATCAGTTTATACAGTGAAGATGAATTTTATTCGTGACAAATGCACTCCTGCATTAACAAATTAAGTGCATTCTCAAAGGGGAAAAAACAAACTCAGAGAAAATTGGGTTGTCTGTTCTTGAAGTCTAAAAAAGGACTTCTGTCCTCAGGGGACATTCAGCATTTTTGTAATCACATAGAAAGAAAAACATGTGCTTCTTGGCTATAACATTAAAATAAATTAATTTTGCTGCCTTATTCATAATGACTAACGGCAAATTGGGAGTGTTTATTTCTAGACTCCTCTTGCTCATAAAACCAGGTTTTCTTATGACCTCCTTCTCACTGAAGAGGAATAGCTGTGTCAACTTATAGAAGATGAAGAATGTAGTCCCTGTTTCTCCACTTGTGGTTTATTAATAATAGGTGAGTGGTCATGGGGACTAACAGGACCCTAAAGCCTCAGGATCTTGAATTCATATCACTAGAACATCATCCTCTACTTTTTTTCCTCGGTTGTTCCTGGGATGCAAAGTGTCTTCCACACCTTGGAGAAATACTGCCTTGTGATCAAACTCTGGAGACAGCTGTTATCATTTCTCTCTTTCCAGCACACGTTGAGGTCATTCTCCCCACATCCTGGCTGCTTTCTCCTAGTCTACACCAGGGTTTCCTTCGTTTGTTCTTTCCAGATTAGCCTGTCTACACATTCATCTCCTGAAATCCTAGAAAATTTACTCCCCATTAAATATTTCTTTGGTGTTCTCCAAGATGGGGTGTGGAGAGGCACCAATCCATGGCAGGTATAGATTAACATATATATAGTAACTTCCAGTTAGATAGGGTGGCTATGGATTTCCATTGTTTTCCAATACAGAGTGTCATAATGTTAAATACTTGACTTTCACGATGTTGAAAGTATTGGAGAGGTGTGAATGACCTCTGCAATTGACACAAGAATCACTGAGAGATTCTTAAGAATGGCATTTCTTCCCTGAATTTTACCAGCTGGAAATCTTACTTCATAAAGAAATATTGCAATAATTGGTAGAAACCCTAACATTTTGTTACAACAGAAATATGCTTTTGAAAATAAATAGCTGCCATGTGACCACAAGTAGATTTGTACAAGTCTGGAAATATTTTGAGGGCTCATAGATACGACTGTTGCCTTTGATTTTTTTTCTAAATTCCCTTTGATTTTTTTTTTTCTAAATTAACAGTGATGACATTTAGCTAAGAAACAATACTATCTAAGCCTGTTTTGTAAATAGCCACATGTCCAATCACCCAGGGTAAATAATTCTATCAGGTTGATTGCAGAATCCAGGTTTGTTTGTTTGTTTAACCTATTTAATTACATTGGATTTGTCTGATGGAATAGTTTTTATTTGCAAGGCAGAGTTATGCCTGGGAGAAACCAGAATAATCATACTTACAGAAGAGATTTGGGACAAAATACTAAACTAAGCTTCTTTTTTGAACTGAATCTCACTAACATCTTGGCAGCCAGAAAATGGCTGAGTTGCAGCTGAAACGATGGATTCTTTTGCCTTGTCCTACCATGGGGCAGAAGAAAGGGCTCGAACATGAGAGATGATTCTCACAAGGAAGAGACTCTTATCTGCAGAGATATTTAAGCAAGTGTAGGGTCATGTGTCATCTGATTCAAAAGAATTCTTTATGTTCCAAGGAGAAACTGTTCTTTGGTAAAAATACTAATGTGTCTTGAAACCATTTTTCTGACCTTTAGGTTAAATTTTAAATCAAGATTATGGAAAAAGAGGGTAGTCTTTTCATAGCATATTTTTGCCCCCAATCTGTTCCTATTAGTTTTAAACATGATTAACCATTTTATATGACTACCCAAGTGACAGACTGTTTGTATTAAATATGTATTACAATTTATTTTCCCATATATAATTAGGAATAATCATTGCTGCCAGAATGTAAAATGACACGTTAACGATAAGTAGAGATAATAGCAGCTGCACACAAGAAAATGCATACAAAACACCTGAAGCTTATAATTATATCTCTCTCCCACCCCTTATATTTGTGTCATGATGCATCTTAGATGGCATAGACCTTAGGTAGTCATTAAAGTCACATGAATATTCTACTAGTATTTACTGCAGATATAGAGGTATCCCTCAAGCATATGCTTTTTCAATATTGAAAAACATCAATAACTGAGATAATCGGGAATGTATTTTACCAAAATGAGAGCGCTCATCAGGAATCTTAAGTTATACATCATCTTTGTAATTTGCTGAATTCAATTGAATACTCACTCTGTACCAAGTACCTTACTAGTCACTTTGGAGGACACACAGAAGAATCACTGCTTCCCTTCAAGAGAGTTACAGTCTCTGTTGGAAGTGGAGACAGGACAAGACAGAAGAGGGGAGAACAAATAATATCACACCTTTCTAATTTTTCTAATTTGTATAGTTTCAAGAGGTTCAGTGTTGTAGGAATTTGGAGAGAGGAAGTCAGGAGGGATGTGTAGAAGATGTAAGCTTGAGCTGAATTTTGAAGTTTAAGAGAAGTTATATAAGTATAGATAAAGTTAGGTATCAGAGACATTTCTCAATATTTACAAGTGTTTTTAGGCTTAGCCTTAATTAGACTTTCTTTCTATTTTCCGAGCTATTTTACATTCTTTCATTTAACCAACATTATCTAGCCTTCATAGATAACTACATTTTGCTTTTAAGATTCAAAAGAAGTAAGAAGCATGGCTCCCAATGTGATCCAGTTGAACAACAGGTTATAGATTCATCAAGATACTTGGCAACAAATACATGGCAGAGAACTTTGGTTTTGTCTGTATTTTAATTCCATTAGTACATGCACCATATGACACTAACCTTCCTAGCATTTTCTCCACTCACAACTCAGGAAGTATTGCACAGTAGATTGAATACTACTACTCTTTGAACAATCTGAAAACTTTTACTGGCTTAACTTTTGGGCAAAGTGTGGCAGGCAAGTTTGTCAGAGTTTGTTTTTATTTGACTTGTTGAAAGTGATACTTAAAATATAACGGAAGTGGATTAAAAGAGATTTTATAAAACCATAGATTAACTCTTTAAGTGTGAAACACAACATTCTGCAGGGTGAGTTATTATTTATGTAAAGCTATAGAGTTTTGCAAGCATTTTTGAACATCATATTTCATATTTGATAGTAAATGTTATTTTGTTCTTATTAGCTAATTATATGCTTTTATCTGCAAAACAAAAATTGGATATTTTAAGTCAATGACTTTATTAGAGTTATTTATGCAAAATATCTTAATCCAGTCTTGTCTAACACTATAGCTAAAGGCAAAGTATAATTTTAATGACTTAAAAAAATGCTTTATGACTTTGACTTGTGTTGACTTATGTAAGGATAATGCATTCCTATAAGAGGTGTTATGATTAGAAACTAGTGGCTCTGATTTTATCTTTAAGCTAACTGTAGTCCTTGAGGTCTTTTGGGGGCTATTCTTCTTGAGAATAGTGCCTCCAAGGTCCCTGCTCATTCAGATATCATAGGGCAGTGAGGCCTAAAAAAAGTAGACCCTAAAATTCAGAGTAGACAAAACCGTTTTTGTGAGAGCAGCAGATTAGGGCATATGCACTTTTCCAACCTGGTAGAGCTATATATAGGTAGAGCTGCAATTCCTGTGCTTCTGCAAGGGGACAATCTCTAAGGAGTACTAGGAATATAAACTCTTTTGGAGAGGCCCATCATGGGATCATCTTTGTGAATAGGAACAAGTGTTTTCGTGGTTCCTATGACTTCAAAACCACAGCTTATGTTGTCCAGATGTTCCATGAGAATAAAAACAAAACAAAACAAAAAACTATGGTTTTATTGTAGGCTCCTGTATAATCACACCACTTAGACCTATCAGGGTGGCTTGATATCAGCCTCAGTCATATAAATACTGTTATAGGAAGTAAAATAATACGGCACTAATTAATTAAAGTATCATTGATTCAAGTCAACAAGTAACATAATACTGTTAAGATACTATGTATTATGAGCAATATGTGGATAATAAAAGAAAAAAATTATCCTCAGAAAGAGCTTAAAATCTAGTAGTAGACATTGGGACAAGTATTTACCCACTGCTACCAAAAAAGGGAGAGAGAGAGCTATGTGCTTTGAAGTTATGATAAGGTCCTTGAAGAAGGTAGAGCTACAGAAGAGAGGTGTGGGGGTGGAGGGGGAGAGATCTCACTTCTGACTTGGGAACATCAGAAAAGGCTTCACAAAGGAGGCAGAACCCGAAATGAAACAAAAAGGCTGAGGAAAGCAAATGATGTGATCTTATGATTTTGCAATCAACTTTTAATTTAATTTAATTTTTGTCTTCAGAGTTCCATTCCTGGGTTTTGTTAAAAAAATTTCCTCTCCCTAGCAAGCAGACTTAGAAAGAAAGAAAAAATATTCCTAGAGGGCCATAAAGTAATGATTGGGCCAGGTAGTAATGCCATCCAATAATTTGCTGGTCACTAAGTATAAAAACATGATACAGATTTTTATGCTGTGAATATTTAGCTACACCTGCCACTGATCATACTTTAAGAGAGGGGTAAAAGGACGTCTGGGTATACTGCTCATTTGGTTAACTGTGAAGAAGTTTGCATTATAATTACGTGTTACATTGGTTATTGCCATTGAATCCTTTCATGCTGGAGTAGTGCTGCTGCTGCTGCCCTTTCTATGGAATGATAATATTACAAGGCTTGGAAAGATCTTGCACAGCCCTTTCCCTCATGTTGTAGATGTCCAAACTGAAGTGCAGAGAGAGGAAAGTTCTCATCCTTGGTAGTAGAACTCAGATGTTAATTTGGTTTTCTTGAGCTCGGTTTCCTAGAATTCATTCCACTGGGCATAAAATTCCTCCTGCATATTGTTTAGTATATCTACATGTCTCTTAGCTACTGAAATGGGTAGTATCTATAGTAGTTGTAGCAATTTAATAACTTGCTAGTTTGATCTGCTTTGTTCTTCGTAGACTACTAGGAACCAATAAATATATTTCTGAAATAACCGTATTAATGACATTGTGACATTGGTCTTTACTTCTTTTCAACAGATTCAGATATACATGAAAATGGTTTTGCATAATGAAGTTAAGCTTAAAAACATTCGTAAAGTTCTAGGAAAGCCTTGATATAAAGGGCCAGGTTTAAAATTTCTAGGAAGTCTTTCTATTTGAATTCTCTCTCTCTCTCTTATCAGTGCTTTCCTTGGTTGTTCAGGTCTAATATTAACCATAATGCTACAAGCACAATATAATAAATTATAAAAGCAACCTCATTTTATAATTCGCGTACTTATTTTCATACTAATGCCTTATCTGCATGTGAAACCGCATGTGAAACATGTCTCATATTGCACTTTGACTGGTATTATGTGCCAATAAGTTCACCTGAACCCTGAAACAGTCAGAAAAAAATGATTGCAGATAACATTATAGGTTACTGAGTTTAGATCTATTGAACTTCTGAGGTTGTTTTATGATATGTTGTGTAAACAGAAAAAGGTCACTTTACCGTGAAAAAAGTAAGACTTTTATAAAAACTTGTTTTATTGCAGTAATCTTAGCTTCATAAAAAACTCATAGGTAGCCTAAAAGGGCACTGAGTTTAGCAAGGAAAGGCATTGAGGTAACCTTTGTGCTTTGTGAAGACATTGTTTAGTGCCAACTCTACCCTTTGACTCAGTAATTGAAATCTTGGCATTTGATTGCAAGTAAGTAATAAAGAAAATTCGTGCATGCAAAGTTATTTATTGCATCCTCATCCAAAACTATGTATAATTAAAAAAATAAAGTTAATATCCAATAAGATGGAATTAGTTTAGTAATTTGTAGCATATCCTCTTAGCCTCATAGGATGATGGAGCCGAGAGTAACTCTAAAATTTCATTCTCAAGTATTGTTATTATAACATTTCAACAATAAAATGTGACAAAATGTAAAAATAATAGAGTAATCTGCAAAATACACATGCTTTTTGTGAGCAGTGTTACTAGTCCTGATATTCCATATCACATCAGACGTTAAATGTGTAAACTACTTTAAATTGTTGAATTTTGAAATAAAAATGAGGAAATAAATGTGCTGTTTTGATTTCAAAACTAAACAAAGTAAGCGCTGTTTTTCAAAGATATTGCCAAATTGCACCATTACAATAATAATATATAAAATTGTAAACCATATTATAAACCTAGATTATGGTGTTTACATAATGTTGCAAAATAGTGCCTGTAAAAAACTCAATGATGCATCTTTCATTGCTAGTAATTTCTAATTATATGCCAAGTTCCTCCATGCACTGGGAGCAATACATTTACTGCTTTTGAAGAAATGCAGATACAACCACATGGACAAAGTCGTTCTCATTTGGCCTCAAGTTTTGTCTCCTTTTAAGAAGTCCACCACCACAGACACAGAATACTCTAAAAGCCAATATACTTTCAGGAGGCACTTGGAAGAAAAAATGTTTCACTGAAATTTTAAAACTTCGTATGATAAACCAAGAGCAAAGCCAAGTAGGTGGAGGTGCTGAGTTTCTACCCTGAACCAGAGAATATGGAGGATTCACCATGCCTTTGGGGCAGCTTTCCTTCCCTTATGGAGAGGACTTTCGAATTCTTGCTAGGCTTAATTAAGGGAGGAACTCTGGGAGGATTTTCAAAAGAAAAGTGTGGATACTAGAGAGGGTCCTCCTCCTTGTCCCCCTGCAATTAAAACCTGGAGTGGGAGACTAAGTCCCCTCTGGGACTTAGGGGTTGTGAAGGGTTGTGAAAAAAGGAGGGACTGGCATACTGCTCTGCTTCTTGTCTGGAATTCCAGAAGGAGACACCTCCCAGACTCTATATCCATGTGGGGCTGCCTTAGTAGATGGAGATGGTGATGTGCTACTTCACACAGAAGGGTCTGAGTCACCCGTTCCTCTGCCTCACCCTCAAACCCTTTCCTCCCTGGATGCATCTAGGAAGTCTGAAACATTGTGCCTGAGGGGATTTAAAATATAATTGAAAACTGTGAGATGTCTGTCTGCCAGGGGTTAGCGGGGTGATTGGGAGGCGAGGCCTTGATGGTCAAGGTCCAGGCTAGAGGGTCTCAGAGGATCGGCAGTTTTAGCAAGGGCTGAAGGGGAGCAGAGCAGCAAGACAACTGAGCTTCTTGAGCAAAGCTTGATGGATGCTTGAGTCTGGACACAGAGCCCTATTACCATCTGTCTCCTGGGCTAACACCTAAGACCTGGAGGCTGAACTACACAGGCCAGGCCAGAAGAGGACTCTCAGACCAGAAGCTCTTGCCCCTAAGCCAGGATGATACATAAGCCCTGAGAATTTAGATCTCTCTTAGCAGAAAGGAGAAAGGCATGGGGGTGAGGATGGAGAGGAGCAGTATTCCTTTCCCACCATTAGGAGAAATAGGGGTTTGTGTCCGAGGTTATTCTAACTATATAGAAATTAATGTTTTTATTTCTGTACAACTATCTTTTTGTGCCTCAAGAAATAAATACCTGTTAAAGTCATGGTGTGTGTGTATATATACATGTATAAGTCATGGAGAATGAGATTTTGTTAGTGATTTCTTGCCCTGGGAAAACACATTGAGGCCTAAATTATAGTGGATCAGGGGTGGATGGACCAGTGGAAAGGATACAGGGGAGTAGATGAGACTGGGAGAAAGAGAGACCTTAGCAGAATGGATAGGATCTTGTTGGTAATCTCAAATTCAGTTTTTATCCAAACAAGGTTGTAGCCCTGGAAACCAGGGAGTTGCTGGGAATGTGTCTAATCTGGGGTAAATTGGGGTTAGTGTGGTGCAGAGGAGCAAGCAACCTGTCTAGATAGCATAGGGCCCGGATATAGGAATTCAAGAGATTCAAAAAAAGATTACAAGCCATGGTATTTGAGGCATATTGCCTAATGGTTTATTTTTATGATTTGTGTTTCCTACAAATGCCAGGAATGCAATTGGTTGGCTTCTGGGCATGTGGAAGGAAATACTTGCAGCTGGTTAAGAGTAAAGTAAACAGTTGCAAGTATGCTCTGCAATTGGATGGAAAGAGCGCTGACAGGGACAGAAAGGGGAGGCTAAAAAGAGAAGTATGGATGCAGCAGAGTGTTGCCGGAACAGTGGAAAGTTTAGAGTCAAATGCATCTGGGTTGAATCTGGGGAATTCTGTTTACTTACTGCATGTGGCCTTGGGCCAGTCAATTTTTCTCATCTGCAAAATGGGGATAATCACATTTACAATGCTGGGTATTGGTAAGCATTAGGATTATGTGTATAAAACATGTAAATCCTCCTCTGGCACCTATCCAGCAGGTGCTTGGTAAATGATAGGTATCTATAGAAGAAGATATATATATATTTTTCTGGAGGAGGACTGTTTTATTTATTATTATTATTACGTCTTTTTGCTTCCTTTGTTTCTTGTGTTTTTACCCATTGTATTCGTTTTCTGTGGCTGCTGTAACAAATTACCATAAATCGAGTGGTTTAAAGAATAATTTTACTCTCTCACAGTTCTAGAGGCCAGAAGTCTAAAACTGAGGTGTTGTCTCCCTCCAGAGCGGGGAGGGGAAGAATCCTCTACTTCTCCCTCTGGTGGTGGTTGGCATTTGTTTGTGGCTGCACCGCTCCCTGCTCTATCTCATAGTCTTCTCCTCTGAGTGTGTCTAATCTCTCTCTGCTTCTCTCTCTCTCTCTCTTTTTTTTTTTTTTTTGAGACAAAGTCTCGCTCCATCACCCAGGCTGGAGTGCAGTGGCGAGATCTCGGCTCACTGCAAGCTCCACCTCCTGGGTTCACTCCATTCTCTTGCCTCAGCCTCCTGAGTAACTGGGACTACAGGCGCCCGCCACCATGCCCGGCTAATTTTTTTTTGTATTTTTAGTAGAGACGGGGTTTCACCGTGTTAGCCAGGATGGTCTTGATCTCCTGACCTTGTGATCCGCCTGTCTCAGCCTCCCAAAGTGCTGGGATTACAGGTGTGAGCCACCGCTCCCGACCTGTTTGTCTATTATAAGGGTCCATGTGATTGCGTTTAGGACCAACCCAGATAATACAGGATAATGCTCCCGTTCAACATTCCTAATCAGGTCTTCTGCTATATAAGGTAATTCGCACTCTTTTTTTCATATAAAGTGATAGTCACAGGTTCTGCGGATTAGAAACAGAATATATATTTGAGGGGCTATTTTTTTTTCTGTCTACCATACCTTTATAAATATTTTAAAAACATTTTATCAAAAATCAAGCCTAACCAGTAAGATTTTAGAAAACAGTTTAACTTTGCTTTAATGGGCTGAGGGAATGGTGCGCATGGAAATGGGGAACTTAGTTGTCAGATTTAAGAAAGGAACCCAAAAGATGAGCACCTGAAATGAAATACCACCGTTTGGAAAAATGAGAAGAAGATTGGAAATAATGATGATATCTTTTAAAAATGCAGTATCATTTACTTTCCAAATTGTTCCAACACAGTTAGCTCTAAAGTGAATCCCTAGAAATCAAATCTTATTTTGCTACTGATTTTGACTATATCCTTGGAATTATCCATCTGTGGAAAAATCTTCTCTGTGATCTTAATTGAAACTGTGTTTTCAAAGAGCCGGCACCCTTCTCATAGCATTGTGTCTGTTCAGACACTGGCATTCTGAATGTTACAGTGCTTTCCTTATGCCCTTCTAAAAACTTCCCCAAATTATGGAAGTGCCCCCTTGACCGGGGAATCATTGAACTGTGTATTTGTAGTGTTTCTCAATGGACCTTGTAATTTCCAATAAATTGGATTTCCTTGGATTTCCTTGCTGATTACCAATATTAATATTTAAATATGACCTTTGGACTTCGGTGACATAAAACATATTTTTCCCTCTTTATTATTGTTTTATAATTCTATATTTTAAAATGATGGATGTATATGCAACTAGAAAAATGATGTTTTATTTTGTGTGTAATCAAATTTTTGCCTATAAGGAAATATATATATATATATATATATATTTTTTTTTGAGACCGAGTCTCACTGTCACTCAGGCTGCAGTACAGTGGTGCGATCCTGGCTCACTGCAATCTCCACCTCCCAGGTTCAAGAGATTCTTGTGCTTCAGCCTCCTGAGTAGCTGGGATTATAGCGTGCCACCAGCTTGCCTAATTTTTATAATTTTAGTAGACACGGGGTTTTGGCATGTTGGCCAGGCTAGTTTCGAACTCCTGACCTCAGGCGATCACCTGCCTCGGCCTCCCAAAAGTGTTGGGATTACAGGCGTAAACTACCATGCCTGGCCATTATGCATAGTCTTAAATTTGAGATTTATTAGTCTCTGATCTGAGTATCGGAAACTTCTGTAGCACTTGATATATTTTAAAATTAACAGGCACTCTGAATTGTGTACATGATCTGATTTCCCTTTTTATGTTGATTGTTAAATTTATTGCCCACCTACAAAAGTATAGACAATTTTGTCATGTATTTTTACAATAATTTTCTTTCTGGTTGCATTTTATATGGCTGCTGTCATTTTTTTTCTTTTATGTGTGTCTGTTGTGGGTTGACTTGTGTCCCCTTAAGAGATATAGTAAAGTCCTAACCCTGATACCTGTGACTATCACCTTATTTGGAAATAGTCTTTGTAGATCTATTAAGTTAAGATGAGGTCATACTGGGTTAGGATGGACTCTAATCTAATTACTGGTGTACTTATAAGAAGGGTGAAGACACACAGACACAGATACACACAAGGAAGAGCACAGTGTGAAGATGAAGACAGAGATTGTAGTGATGCATCTGCCAGCGAGGGAATGCTGAGGGTGGCCCATCAGCCACCAGAAAGTAAGAAGAGGCAAAGACAGAGGAGTTCTTAGAACCTTGAGAGGGATTGTGACCCTGCGAACAACCCGATTTCAGACTTCTAGCCTCTGTAACTGGGAGAGAAGAAGAATACATTTCTGTTGTTTTAAGCTGCCCAGTTTATGGCATTTTGTTACTACAGCCCTAGGAAACTAATAGTGTCCACACATTTGAGTGTGTGTGTGTGTATTAATATTAATACATGTGTATGTATGTGGTTATATATGTGAGAGAAGTTACCACCTACCTCAAATTTCTGCCAGCTACTTCATATTGTTTTAAAGAAAAATTATTTAATAAATATTTAACAATAATTATAATATTATAATAGTAGTACATTCCTCTCATAAACTCCTTAGAATATATCTCCTTGTTCAAAGTAGTTATTGGAATATATATTCTTTGCAAAAATATATATATATATATATTTATTTACTTATTTTTTGAGATGGAGTCTTGCTCTGTGGCCCAGGCTGCAGTGCAGTGGTGCAATCTCAGCTCACTATAAGCTGGACTTCCAGGGTTCAAGCGATTCTCCTGACTCAGCCTCCCAAGTAGCTGGGACTACAGGGGCGTGCCACCATGCCTGGCTGAATTTTGTATTTTTAGTAGAGATGGGGTTTCAGCATGTTCGCCAGGCTGGTCTCAGACTCCTGATCGCAAGTGATTCACCCTCCTCAGCTTCTCAAAATTCTGGGATTACAGGCATGAGCCACTGTGCCCAGCCTTCATAAAAATTTAATTAGTTATATATTGCTTCTAGGACAATGATCAAGATCTTAACCTAGGGATTTTCCTGACTCTTCCAGTAGTAAACTTGATGGCATTTAGCAGGAAGTTGCCTCAAAATTCCAAATAACACACAACATGATTAGGGAGCAAGTGATTTCTGAACTTGAAGATCCATGTGGGTGTTTCATTAAGATGAAATGCATCTGGGGTTTGCTATGAGATAGGTCAAGCCAGCATGCATCCAGATCTGTCCCTCTGTGGCATCTGTGCTATGTAATGTGGTCACATAAAACCTCTTCGTGAGACAGCAAGCAGATAAACTGGAGACATTTCCTAAGACAGAAACAGATGAGTGGCAAAGGCAGTTTTCCTCCTCATTTCCATTTTATGCATTTCAGGGTTTGGCAGGGTAAGCTCTGCTTTAATGTAGATGATAATGCAATGCTGTAAAGGAATCAAATCAAGCAAGATTCTCTCTAAGCTGTAGACTGGTTTCCTGTTGTATTTTCTTGAATGTTTTCTTTTACTTTTGAAAACAGACAGTGAACCTTAAAAGCAGGGAGGCAGCTTTTAAGCTTGCTATCATCATTCAGATCAATTTGGAACCAAGTCTCACCTCCCATCTCTTCTAATTTTGATGTACATTCTGTGTTGGCCACTGGCCAGAGCAGAAATCAGGAAATGATAAATACTCATTTATTCTCAGACACAGCAGTTTGTGCTGAGATGGGAGGCAGCATTTACAGTCATTAAACCTATTGCATTTTTAGTGTGTGTATTAATAGGAACTAAAGTTAATGTTGATGTCATCTGCACTAGTGATAGTCAACTTTCTTAGTGGATTTCCTGCCCAATGATCCATGCTTGTTTTGTTCAACCTTCCACAATGATTTGTAACATGACTGTCAAATCAGGTTTAGCTAGTTTAACACCAGCTAGACATAACCAGATACCATATAGCTGAAAAAAACTGCTTTAGTGGGTATGTCAAATATCAGAGAAACCCAACAAATCTTAAAGAAAATACCTTTGGAAGAGAACATCTTGTTTATTCTAATGCTTGAGAAAAGTATCTCTGAATTTTATAATTCTGAATGTCTCTTGATAAATAGGCAGATTAATCAGTATAGTGCTTTCATTTCTTCTTAAAAAATATGTAACTGCTACTCAGGTTTTTTTTCTTATCCTGTCAACCAGGCAACGGAGGTAGTTGATCTTCAGGTTAAAGTTGGTGGAAGAAATAAAAACCTCAGAGTTGTCAGTAATCTTGCTATGTTTTGGTGCATCTGATATTCTGAATTGGCTTTGACTAGATATCATGTAAGATATCTTACGTCCTGGTATTTGACAAGCATTGAAAGCATCCGAGGCAACGAGTTGGCATGGATTCAGCCTGCCTTGGCAAAAGCATGGCCAGAACTGATATGGTGTCCTACACAGACAGCACCTGCTCCTGAAATCAGGCCCATTGCTCATCGAAGGACAGCCCTTCCCCCAACAAATATGCCATTCAGTTTATTCATTTCTAAAATTAAGATCGACTGAATAAAAAAGAAAGCACGATTGCTTTGGTTTGGACAAATATGTAGCCATGCAATTAGCTTGAAATTGCACAGGTAAAAAGCACACTGACTAAATTATCATTTAATGGTTTGTAATAAAGAGAGATGCTTACTTACTTTTAAAACAGAATCTAAAAAAGGGAATGCAAGGTATGTGAATGTGACATGAAAGCATAGAGTGATATTTTACTGGATTAAGCAAGACATGAAAAATTAGAGAGGTGATTCTAAGCAATGGATAAAAATACAACTTATACATTAAAACCAGTCACTGGACCTGGAAACATACAAAGTCTTTAATGTGGCAAATTTACATTTGCTAAAAGGAAGGCTGGATCCTATTTCTCCCACACATTTTTTTCCAATTACAGTAGTTCCAATAACAGATAATTGCTAAGATTCAAGGAAATCCTAAAAACAATTCAGGGTCTTTATTCTATGACATTCTCAATGCTATCAGATATCTGAACCCAAACATGGTGCTGAGAAGTAGAAACTAATCATAAAACATTGTATGTTTGCAGCTTTGCAGTCAGACAAATTGTGTTTGAAACATGCTGCTTGCTACTCAGTAGCTATGTGATCTAGGGCATTTGCTTAACCTTACACGTTTTCAGTTTTTTCATCCTTAAAATTCAGATGATAGTAAACCTATCACATGAAATTGTTGAGAAGACTAAGTGGTGTAATATGTGCAGAGCCTAAAACAATACCTAGCACATTATAATGGCTTAATCAATGTTAACTTGAATTAGCATTGTTGTGCCTGCTTAGACAGTGATTTTCAAATGACCCATATAGAGCTTGAATATCATTTGGAAATTGATCCATAAAGCAGATGAAATCACCAGGATTTGTTTGGTTTGTTTTTATTTGCAGGAGAAGGGAACATGGCATTTAATATCAGTCTGTATGTTATGTGATCTGGACATCAGCTGTGTTGGCTCTTGGCATACTTGACACCTCCTTCTTTGCTCCACTCTGCATTGCGGGGGCTGGAAATCTGAGAGCTATATGTTTCCCAGTCTCCTTTGCCAGCAGGCTTCTGAATTGGCATTAGGTTCCTTCAGTGAGATACATTTGTGTAATATTTGGAAGGCAGAAGAGTGTCAGAAACCGTGATGTGTTGAGTTGGCTCATACAAGTTCAAAGGAACTGATCATGGACATCATTTTCCAACTATGCATTCAGTAGCTTTAAATCAGCCATAGTGGGAATTTTATACCACAGAAATTGGAAAATGCTACAAATAAGCACTTTTTTCATGCCCAATGAATCAGTTAGATATTTCTTGCACACCAGTGGATAGAAATAATATTATTCCTCTACCTATATTGGAAGGCAGATAATCAGGCATTGAAAAGTGAGGTTTTGCAGTGGACTTTGGATGTTCCTCTGATTATTATCACTTGTCTCAATTGGGGGCATTTAAATAGAATTCCTGCTCTGAGTTACAGTAGCCATTTTCTGATTGCCTGAATCCAATGGCAAGCCTGTGCTCGCTGTAGCTTTCTCTGGCTTTTGCCCTTCCAGCAGTTTTGTAAGCACCAAATTCTCTTTGTTAAATTTCTTCCTGCCCCAAATGCCTAGAACATCTCTGTTTTTCTGAGGGAACTCTGATAATACATTATGTCATAAATACGTGAATATAGTTATCTGGGCAGGACTCCTGTCAAGTTTTGAAAAAAATAGGGGTTTTAAAAAATCAGTGATAACAAGCTTTCACAAATAAGTATATAAATATACTTATTTGTGAGGATGCTGCCAGTGAATTTACCTGAATTTGAAGATAAGCTCAGTGAACCAAAGAAATGAACCTACAAAACTACTTGTAGAGCATTTAGCGGTTGGAGCTAATGCTCCAACTTGGAGACTTTGGCATTTATAGGTTTTAGTATACTTTAAATCAAAGACCAGAAAAATCTGTTAAGCACTCTGAGTGAGGGAATTTCTTTTTTTGCTTTTCCAAAGCTAGTCTATCTTCTATTACCTTTGAACATCTGGCTAATTTTTGTATTTTTAGTAGAGACAGGGTTTCACCATGTTGGCCAGGCTTGTCTCAAACTCCAGGCCTCAAGTGATCTGCCCACCTCAGCCTCCCAAAGTGCTGAGATTACAAGCATGAGCTATTTGTGCCCAGCTTCATCTTTTACAAGATACGTTGTTTGCAAATATTTCCTTCCAGTCTGTGGCTTCTGTTTTTATTCTCTTGACAATGTCTTTTACAAATTATAAATTTTTAATTTTAATGAAGTTCAGCTGATCAGTTCTCTCTCACGGATTGTGTCTTAGGTGCTGTGTCTGCAAGGTCCTCTCATACTATAGGTCAACTAGATTTTCTCCTATGCTATCTTCTAGGAGATTTATAGTTTCGCATTTTACATTTAAGACCGTGAGCCATTGGAGTTTACTTTTGGGAAGGGTGTAAGGTCTGTGTTTAAATTCACATTTTTTTATGTATGCATGTTCAGTTGTTCCAACATGATTTGTTGAAAAGATTATCTTTTCTCCAGAATGTTGTATTTGCTTCTTTGTCAAATTTATGTGGATCTATTTCTGGGCTCTCTATTCTCTTCCATTAATCAATTTGTCTATTCTTTTACCAATACCACGCTGTCTATAACTTTATAGTAATTCTTGAAGCTGAGTAATGTCAGTCTCCAACTTTGTTCTCCTTCAGTATTGTATTGGCTATTCTGGGTCAATATCCACAAGTACTTGTAGGAATTTTATGGAGATTTCACTGGATTCATAGATCAAATTGAGGAAAACCGACATCTTTATAATACTGAGTCTTCGTACTAACGAACATGGAATGTATCTTTGTTTATTTGGTTCTTCTTTTTTTCTTTCATCAGAGTTGTATAGCTTTCCTCATATAAATCTTGTACATATTTCAATAATGTCATCCTTATTTTATTTGGGGGTCTCTAATGAAAATGGTATTTTTTAAAATTTCAAATTCCATTTGTCCATTGCTGGCATATAGAAAAATAGTTTACTTTTATGTATGAACATTGTATCTTGCAACTATGCTCTAATTGTTTATTAGTTTTAAAAGTTTTCCTTTTTTGCTGATTAAAAAATTTTTTACATAGATATTTATGTCATCTTGAAACAGAGTCATTTTTATTTACTCCCTCCCAATCTGTATACTTTCAATTTCCTTTCCTTGTCTTGTTGCATTAGCTAGGTTTTCCAGCATAATGTTCAAAAGCAGTGGTGAGAGGAGACATCCTTACCTTGTTCCTGATCTTAGTGGGAAAGCACTGATTTTCTCACCATGGTAGTCTAAGAGCAGACATTATATGATTTCTGTTCTTTCAAATTTGTTAAGATGTGTATTTATGGCTCACAATGTAGTCTAACTTGATGATGTTGTGTGTGAGCTTGAGAAGGATGCGTATTCTGCTGCTATTGATGAAATTATCTACAGATGTCCATTATATCCAGTTGATTGATAGTGTTATTAAGTTTGACTATGTTCTTATTTTCTGCATGCTGGGTTTGTTCATTTCCAGTAGAGGGGCTTATTTAGTTTTCAGGCTGAGACATGACTCAATTTTAATGGACAAAGTGGAGGTGATCATTGAGGTTGCTTGATACGATGATAATATGGTAGAAAGGCTGGAAAAATATTGAGAGGAAATCATATACTCATTCCACAATTAGTTTTTAAATGTAGACTCTGTGTCAAGCTGACTTTCAGTAATGGCCAGCATGGATATAGTCTCTGCCCTCGTACAGAATATAGTCTAGTGAATATGACTGACAAGTGTAATGGATTAAATAGTGTCTCCTCAAAATTTATGTACACCAGGAATCTTAGAATGTGACCTTATTTGGAAATAGGGTCTTTGCAGTTATACTTAAGCATCTTGCGATGAAATCTTAGAATGAGGGTGTTCTATAAGAAGAGAAGAAGAGGCAGAAAAGAAAGCCAAGTGAAGACTGAGACAAATATTAGAGTTATGCTGCCACAAACTAAGGAGTATCAGAAACCACCAGAAACTAGAAGAGGCAAGGAAGGATTCTCTCCTAAAGCTTTTGGAGGGAGCGAGACTCTGCTAAAACCTTGATTTTGGTCTTCTGGCTTCCTGAACTGTGACAGAATAAATCTATGTTTTTGTAAGCCATCAAGTTCATGGGACTTCGTTAGAGCAGGCCTATAAAACTAATAACATGAAATAAATAAATGGGTAGGATGTGTTTGGTAAGTACTATGACTATGACAGAAGATTAGGTTGCTCTCTAAGTGGATAGGTAGGTTGCCAATCTAGAGTAGTTGGAGCAAAGGTTTGCTAAAGCTTTCTTGAAAAAGATGGCATATGAGCTGAAATCTGAAATATGATTAGAAATTAACAAGTCCAATTGATTACGCAGAGTGTTCCAGATAGAAAAATTCATATGTGAAGGTCTTGTTGTGGGAGAGGCCTGAAGAGTTTAAGGGGTATTTTAAAAATTTCATTTTGGTTCAATGAGGAAGAGTGAGAGGAGAAAACAAAAGATGAGGTTGGAAAGGTAAAGAAGAGCTATATGACATAGAAAGCTTTTAAACCATTCCAAGAAATTAGGACTTTAACCTAGCAGCAAGTAGAAGAAGCCATTGTCTTTGTCGAAAGAAAGAACTTGAAAGGTTTAGCATATCACTTACGGATGCAATGTGAAGAGTAGATTGGAGGGGCATGCGTGAGGCCAGGGAGATTGGTTAGAAGCTTCTGAGTGAGACAGAGGAGGGACCTGGGCTGGGCTTGTTGCTAAAGACATGTAGAGAAGTGGACTTTGTTTTGAGATATGTACCGATTATGATAATACTCCTAATGATCATAGTATTTATAGTGACAGATGAAAATTGCAGAATGCTTATCATATGCTGGATGTCATGGTTGCATTATTTTGTTTAATTCTCAATAGTTACTAGTAGAGTCTCTATTTTATAGAAAGGTAACACTGAAACTTAGAAATCTTAAGCAATTTCTTCAAGATTATGCAGCAACTGAGGTTCAGGGCCAGGACCAATGTTGTTTTCTGAACTGCTGTGCCAAATATTTTATAGTATACTTTGTGATTGGGAGTTAAAGATAATTACTAACTGGGATGATGGCACCCTTTTATGGAACAAGGAACAAAGCGGAAGGACTAGGTTTGTAAGGGCAGATGGTGCATTTGGTTTTAGACACGTTGACTTTGAGGTGTCTCTGGGGCCTCCCTGGGGCCTCCCACTAATAAGTGGAAATGTCTGAAGATCCAGAGAGAGAGTGAGAGTGAGGGAGAGTGGGGAGGGTGGAGAGCAGGTTTGGGGGTATAGATTTGGGAATTAGCAGCATAAAAATATGAAGTTACAAACTATGGGATTAGATGAGATGGTTCAGGGAATGGATGCATAAAGTAAATTATCCAGGACAGATTCCTAGGAACATGGAGATTTAAGGGTATGGCAAAGGAAGACAAATGAAAAGAGAAGCTTGTTAGGAGCTGCTGGACAAAGGAAGATGCTTGAATATGTTTACATAATTGTGGAAAGAAGACAGTGGAGGCAGCAGTGGTGAAAATTAAGGAACGAAGGAATACCACAGAACAAGTGTCTTGGGAATGCTACAGGGGATGTGATCCAAAGCATGATCACAGGGATTAGCCTTAAATAGGAAGCATCTCATTCATTTTAGTAAGAAACACCTCCCAAAAGGTATTATTAAAATGTTCATAACACACATACAAAATAAATGCTTGAGGTGATGGATACCCCATTTATCCTGATGTGACAATTACACATTGTATGCTTGTAGCAAAATATCTCACATACCCCCAAAATATATATATCTACTATATATCCGTAGAAGTTAAAAATTTAAAAAATTAAAAAATCAAAGAGGGCCAAGAGAAGGTTGTAGGTTAGCTGGCAAAAAGTTGGATTACTTGTATTTTCTCTGGGAAGTAAGATACAAGGTACCCTGCAGGGCAGAGTTTGAGAGAAGTGGAGAAAGTTTGGAATCACTGCTGTGCAGAACATGAGTGCTGACTATGGGAAAGTCATTCCTCATGGAAACATGGAACTACAGAATCACATCTAGGCATTAATATACCAGATGAGGGGGAGGTCCTGACATGAAAGTAGTAGCAAATTGCCTAGTTGGGTAATTTTCTGTAATAATACTCAGTACATTGGGCATTGGTAAGCACAACTGCTGCTTTGATAGGTGGATATGATGAAAGTACAAGGCAACAGACAAGAGACCTGAGAACAGTGGCAAGAGAGTGAGCAACTGCAAAGCCAGAGCAATGGGATAATGAAGTGAGGGAAAAGAATAGTAGTAGAGTAGAAGTCTAGAATCTTGGGTACCTATTCCTGGTCTACCATTAGCTAGTTGGGTCATGTTAGGAGCATCTCTTAGCGCTGTGGGCTTCAGCTTTCCTTTTCTATAAAGTGAAGAACTGGACTGAATGGTCAGTCTCTAAGGTCTAGTTCAGCCTGAAATTATGTGAGTCTGTGACTATTGCAGGAGGTAGTAAAGGAAGGAAAGAATGGAAGTGAAGGGTCAAGGCATTTGAGACTCACAACTGAATGTATTGATTTCAGCTGAGATGTCTACATAAAACACATTGCTAAGTTTCAGGAAGACTCAGTAGTTTAATCAAAATTCTATTAGAAAATAAACTTAGGCAACTTTGATTGTTCTCTGTACTACGATTAATCTTCATCTACAGAAGTCTATGGTGAAATTTATATCGACAATGGGATATGGACATGTCCATGAAAGGGAAAGGATATTAAATAGAGGGTGAAACTGAAGCTGTGGAACCCCTCCCTAACCCATCTCCACCCACACAGGAAATGACTCCACCTCACTTTATGAGAGGATACTGAATAATTTGGCAGGATGCTAGTAACCCCTTACTAAGCTATATAATTTGTAATTCATTTTTTCAGCTGCTCATATCCTAATTCAAACTCGTTAAAATGAAGAAAAAGTCATTTGGGATAAAAAGCAGAAGGCTTTTAAAAGCTAATTTTGGAGACATAGACAGTGGGAAAAAAAATTGAGACCACTTATTTTCTGTCCACCACCTATCATTATCAAATTAAGTGAATACTTACAAAGGAGAGGAGATGGGTACCAAAGCCTAATGCTGTAAGAAATCTCTCCATCTCCTTTTGTATGTGAATAGCAGTTTGAAGAAGACTCTGAGCCTAGTCATACATCAGTTGGGATCTTTAGCACAAATGGCCCCATTTCAAGTCTCATACACATGTCAGTGGATCTCGTGGTAAATTTTAGGAATAAAACATCCTCCTGTGTAACAGATATGCAACTGACATGACCTCAATATGTTATGAATCAGACCAGGAAGATTCCATAAGGAAATAAAAAAGAAATTCTCAAATGCAAAGTTAAAGAAAGATTTTTTCTGTGTGGAAGACAGATGATGGTATTATTAATGGTGAAGGGTAAAAGCTGAAACATTTGAATGTTCAACTAAACATAACCAAATTTCTCATTTCAGTGTGGATAGAAATAACTGCTCTGGAGGTATTTCCATAATCTCAGTTTTAACTCCAGCCAGGAACCAAGAAAAAAAAAAAAAAAAACCCTTCTCAAGCAGTTTATAAACTAAAAATAAAGATGACAAAAAGTCAGATTTAGATTAAATTGGAAAAGCTGGTTTTCAGAGCAGTAATTTTATCTCCCTAAGACAGAAATATATAGACTACAGTAAGAGAAACATTAAGTATTTACTGATATATACAGAGAAAAATAGTGCCCAGCTTTAGCCATTACATATGGACACATGATCATTTAAACTTTGGCAATCACCACATTATTAATGAATCCAAAATGGTCACATTTTCTGATGACTGAGTGCTGGAACCTAAAGGAAATGATGTATGCCACTTGTTATACAATCTCTTTTTGAACATCTTCCAGGGCTTTGGTGAGCTAAGACAGCAAAATATAGCTCCAGTTCTGCTGAGTTGTTCCTAAGGACTATAATTACATTTTATAGTATTTAGCTCAATGAAATCATTTTTCCTTTTAAGTATAATGAAACAACAAAAGCCAAGGCTTTTGAATTTTGCCCCCAATATTAGTGTTTCGTCACATACATCCTAACCTAAAGCCCCACCTGCGCCAAAAAAGAACCGCAATAATATGCTCTTTCTGTCATTTAACTCTGAAAAGAGGATTTGTCTATAAAAGGAAGGCAACATGTTGGACTAGAAGAAACACTGAGTCCTTAGGATATCTGGCTTTCAGTTGTGGCTTTATCTGTATCTGCCATGTGACCTTGGGAAACCCATAAACTGATCTGGGCTTCATTGGCTTCCATGGTAGATGAAGGGTAGATTTAAATTCTTTGTGCAAGTCCAACAATAACTTCCTATAATTCCATAAATATGGAGGTAATTTACAAACGTAGATGCTTTCTGTCATAATAGACCACACTGTCCTTTACAACAGCTCCATGAGAAGTGGTAGAAGTCAGAAGCTTCTGCTTTTGATTTAAAAAATATATATATATATCTGACGGAGTTTTGAGTGACTCATTTCAGGAAAGGATAGAGAAAATAAAGATAAAACAAATTAATTTCGAGTGGATGAATAGAGACATTAAATAGTCATTTAAGAACAAAATAGACTTGCAGGAGAGTATTTTTGTGATCTAAATAAGGCATAAAATTTTTCAAAGGAATTATAAAGGAGAAAACATATAAGGCTCACAAATCTGGTGAAAGGAGCAAGAAGATTAAAAATGCCAACTAACAGGATTTTATTTTTTACTCGGGGAGTGTATATATATATGTGTTATGTATAAATATCTATGTGTTTATATCTATGTGTGTATACATACATATAAACGTATACAATATATGTACCTATGCAGAGATATATAAATGCAGTCTCTTTAGCACATATATGTACTGTAACCATAAAAAAAGACAGAAAGAAAGAATCAAAAGGTCATCTATCCCCTGTCACAGAGGAATGAATTACCTATGGTAAAAGATAACTGGCTTCCCCAGTCTGATTTATAGATGATACTGGAGGCAGGGCTTGGGGTTGTGTGCTAAGGTATGGTCATGTTAGTTTGCTAATTATACTAATTTACTCTCCACTTTCCTGAACCTACTGAGAAGGTATGTCATCTTACATGGCAAGGATCAAGTCGTATTAGTGGATTTCTGTGACTGAGGTGGGTATGGCCTATCCACTAGAAGAGAGTTGTGAATTGGAGATCCCTGTGGTTAGCAGTTGAGGAGAGTTTGTGATGAATTATTAACTTTCTGGATCAAAACAGGAGAGTATTCAAACCAAGTAGCCCTACGGTCTGGTGACTGCCAGTCACAGTAGCAGCAATATGATGAATGTCTTAAAAGGGTAGAATACTTTACATTTTACAAACTCTGTTCAATATTTGAAGCTTCACAATAGCAATATTAAAAGAACTTGAGATGAATTAGTGACACTGGAAGGATGGTGGTAGCAGATGGCAGTATGGTGGACTAAGGGGACATGGTTGACCAGGCATCCAGGTTAAGACTGACTCAAAACCATAAATGCCTTTAATCAGCTTGGTTATAAGTGAGACCCAGGGTTTCTAGACAACTGGGTCTTATACTGCCCAGATGAGAATTCTAGATTCCTCTGGGGACTTTGATGATGATATTTGCAACCAGTGGTACAAAAACATTTTAGTTAGTTCATTTATCCATCGACTTACTCATTCACTTATTTATTAAGTAATTTATCTACCTTTGCAACTCATATGGTACTAAGACACTTGATGGCCTAAAAATATGGTTCCTATCTTTTAGGAGTTTATCACTTAATAAGAGATTAGGAGTATAGTCTAATAATTTCAATGGAATGAGATAAATGCTAACATATATATGTATTATGTATTATATCATAGAATACATGTATACATGTGTATTATATGTATATATTACGTACACATACACGCACACACAAAAAGTCATTTATGTACTAACTGAGGGTACTCTAACTGTACCTGAACATAAAGGCCTTCAGTTAGGAAAAGTGTGCTTGAGGGTAGCAGGGAGGTTGGTGCAGTTGCAGCTGAGTCTCCAAGCAAAGGGGAGTTCAGGAGGAGATAAAGCTGGAGGAGTGTTAGCATGAGGGAGTTCTACAGGCCTTTGTAAGGATTTTGGCTTTTAACCTGAATAAAATAGGCAGCCAGTACCAGATTTCACGTAAAGGCAAAATAAACCACTGGATGGGAAATTTCTCCAGCAGAGTTTAAAATCACAAGTCTTGGGGTCTAAACCGCTGGCCTATACTGATGATGTCCTACAAGGATAAACCAAGATATTTTTCTCCATGTATATTCTCTTTCTCTCAGGTACCACTGACTTTCTAAGGTTCTAGGTTCTGGGGTGATGTTTTTGCCTGTTTTAATGCTCTACAGGCTGGGTATTGACATGCTGATAATTTTGTGGGTGTGGGAACAGCACTATAGAAATCTCAATTCTGGCTGCTTCTGGAAAGAAGGTCTGAACCTGCAGTTTGTAGCCATTTGGCCAGATTTAGGCTATATCCTCCAATACAGCTTACCAGGAATAAAGGTGATGTTTTGATCTCTGCTTGACTGGCTTCAGTATGTATCTCTCAGCTGGTTCCAAAATAAAGAGAGGGGTATTGTATTTAACACTACTACATCCAATAAATGCTCCATTTGTTTATGTGTCAACACCTTGGTGCTGAAGCTGGAGACTAAAAGAAAGAGGGAGAGAGGAGAGAGAATGAGGGTCTGGGAGAGGAACAATAGCATTTTGAAAGAACATAATTATAATAATTAATTATATTCAAGATTACTTTAAGAAAATACTCAAGAATGCACTCTCTCTGTTTCTCAGTCTCCCCTTTCTCAGACTCCAGAAAATTAGGGTAGCAATCAATTAAACATTCTTTAAAGTGCTCTCTTATGAAGGCAAAATGAAATCCAGTCAACTAAAATGGCATTGTTAAAGAAAATAAGTGTATAAAGCGAATTGGTGTTGAGTAAATTGGTTTTCAGTAAAATGGCCATTCAGGTGGATTGATTATTTGGCAAACTAGCTTACAAAAAAATTAGTCTTTGGCAGTTTAGACCAGAGCCAAATGATTAATGGATCCTCTGTGCAAGAACCATGAAAAATGTCATCCAGCCTCAGCTTGAACCCCCAGTAATGAGAAATATGTTGCAATGCAAGGCAATTCAAAACAATTTTAAAATTTGTTTTTAAATATTGCATTATACATGTCTCCATTGGTTCGTATCCAACCCCCAAGAACAACATGTAATTTTAAAAATCTGTTCTTTACATGCAAGATTATAAATAAAAATTAAGAGCTATTGTTTTTTACCCGATGTTTCTTTAACCTAAGCAGCTTGAGTTCCTTGAGTCGTCTCTTCTGTGGTTTGGCTTTTCCATCCCTTCACCATCTTGGTTGCTCTGTCAATATGGCTCTTGAGGAAAATCACATAGAAAAGAACATTACACTGCTCTGAGTCCTGCTAAGAACATGAGCATAGCCTTCTTTATTTTGAAACTTATTATCCTTAGAATTTTGAACAAGCAAATCTTATCGGATACGATCAAAATGCAAGTTTATTTATGTGTTTGTTTATTTGTTAAAAAAGTCATCCAAATCTCTTTTAAAAATGTTTCAGTGGTAGCAGTTCTTCTCTCCTTTGGATGAAAAATCTGTCAGGTTCTTGAATTTTCTACTCATTCTTAGGCAATATAGAATACTCTATTCACATTAATTCACCAAATACCTTCTTAGTTTGATAAAATATCAACCCCTATATCCTAATTCAAAGATAAAACTCCTTTCTCTTCCTTCCCCAAGCCAGGGCTTGACTGTAGGCAAGCAGCCTATCTTCTGGGAAGTGGCCTGGAGGACTTACTGTTTCTAGCTCGCTTCCTTCTCCATCAACCCCACTAGCTGCTATCTCTGACCTCTTTTGGTTCTAGTGATGGGACAGGTAGGTGTGATGAGATAAAGAGGTAAAAAGGTTGGCTGTTTGTCATTCGACTGCTATTCTACTTAGACACTCGATAGAGGTCTATTATTCTCTGTGGGAAGCCCTCTTGAGCAGGATTCCATTTAAAATGTCCCCAGCCAGTCTCTCTCTCTCTCTCTCTCTCTCTCTCTCTCTCTCTCTCGGGGCACGTGCACACACATGGCTCACATCTGATTGCTGGGAAACTCTCATTTACTTTTTATCTTGACAAAACTCAGTACAGGTGAATCCTAACGCAACAGCATCTCTCTCCTGGCTCGGCTCTCAGACATCTCACCTGTAGACTCTTAGGCTCCTCTGGCATCAGCACAGTGTGCCTCCCAACTCCAGTGGACAGAAATGAAGCTCTCTGCAAGTCCCACAGAAGCCCTGATCTCTAGGCTTGAAGCTAAGGGGGAAGTACCCATCTCCTGCTGTAAGGGTGGGGAAGGGAAACTCAGTACTGAAGCAGTTCTCTCTAAAACATCTCTTCACAAACCTAGTCTTAGTTACTACTCCTATACCTTCTCATATCTTTCTTAAGGGGTTCAGAGCCTTCAAACAGCTCTAGGTAACTTAATTAAAAACTTTTGCTCAGTGGTCCAATAGCTCTCTTTGGAATTTAACATCTTTCATATGAATTTGCCACAATTAAAACCCCCAGTTTTACCTCCTATCTAGGCTTCTTTTAAAAGCAGCCCAAGATCAAATTAAATTTTGTTAACACCCTTATGGCCCTCTGTACGTCCTTGACTGAACTGCTTCACCCTTTATTCTTGTTGTAATTAAGGGTGTTCAGAAGAAACAATTTAAAAATGGGAAATAATACAAATTAAGCACGTGCTGTATTTTTATTAACTCATATTAAAACCTCCTTTTAAAGAGCTTGAATGCTCACATATTATATACAGTCTTAAAAATCATAGCTTTTGGTATAATTTTCCAACTCTGAGGAAGTGGAAAAAACGAAAGACAGGGAACTAAAGGCAAGGAAGGGGCTGATCGCTGCACCCTTTGCACCAAGAGAATAAACAACCTGGGAAGGCATCAACCCCAATTCTGAAAGCACAATGTCAAGGGCTTTGTTAATATCCCTGGGATACCAATTATTTTCCAAATAAAGCTTTGCTGGTGTGTGCATGTACACACACACACACACACACACAGAGACATTTCCCACCCTTGTCCTGCGTATTTACAGTTCAGGCTATGCACAGTGCAGAATAGGGTGACTTATTTCTTAGGAAGTTCATTCCAATGGAAAATGAATTCTTGGATTTAATCCCATATAAATTATCTTTCGAATCATATGAAGGTATATTTCCATATCCACACACAATAAAAAATCTTGAACTGAAATAAAACTCATACTCAGAAGAGAATAAATCCCCAGGAGCCATTTTCCACTGATCTGTTTTTATCTCCTGGAATTCATTCTCCCTCCTTTACTAAGAGATTTCTGTGAAAGTATGACTCAGTTCCTCCAGCGGGTCTTGACTACTATCTCTGAGACAAATTTCAAAACCAATCTGACGCATTTGAAGACCACTGTTCATACAGCATTTTCTGACATACTTTTCAGTGTTCTGGAAAGTCGACTGAGGTTTCCTCTCATTCCCCACTCCTCCAGTCCTTTTCCTTTATTTTTAGTCCTTCATTATAAAAGCAATACATATTCATTAAAAAATAAAATGTAGACAAGCAGAATAACATAAAGTGCACTCATGATTCAGTCAGAGATATTCATTATGAATGTTTCTCTGAATATTTTTAATATCCTTTTTACATGCATGTGTTCTTAATCTGTATGTAGGAACCACATTTAAATGCTATTATAACCAACCATATTAAACCAACCCGATAGTTTTTGACCACTTGCATTGGTTTGGATTTTCTTACCATAAGTAGGGAAGAGAAGAAATTACTGGCTTTAAATGAATTACATATAAATAGCAAATGCATATGAAAAAATTTTAAATACTAATTTCTAACAAATTTTAATTTTCACCAAATTATTGTGTTCTCTCTCTTACCTCTAGTTCCTAAGCTCAGCTAGGTTTGTATCTTTCCATGCTTATGTTTATTCTTTTATACATAGGTACACACTTTTTTTTCTAAATAAACCTATGCACGTAATATTTTGGGAATTGCTTATTTCACCTAACAATATCTCTTAGACCTAACCAATCTATTGAATAGTGGATTGCAGGCTTTGATTTTATTCTACAAACAATGAAGAACTTATTTACTTGCCAAGCTGGAATATCAGATGGAAAAACAGGTTCCTGGATTGTTTATGGTAAGTAGCCTCATGGGAAATAACACCTTATCTGTAGATAGAGGCATTGCAAAATAACTCACTGTGGCTGAAAACCATTCAGTGGCAACTTTTACAATATCGTCTCCTTCAAAGTCAAATACTCAAGACCTAAAAATGGCAAATATTATAAATAACTTTTCTATGAGTTTTAGAAAGCATATTAAGAAATGGTTTTTAAAAAGATATCTATTATTGCATTACTTTTTTTTGGAATGATATAAGTTAAAAAAATTTTTAAGTCTCTTAAAATTAAAAAAAAGTATTTTAATTTATATAATTAAATTAAATGTATATAATTAAATATAAAATTATTATTATTTATTTTTACAGATAGAATCTCTCTCTGTTGCCCAGGCTGGAGTGAAGTGATGGAATCATAGCTCACTGCAGCCTCGAACTCCTGGGCTCAAGCAGTCCTCCCACCTCAGTCTTCTGAGTAGGTGGGACTACAGTTGCTTGCCAGCATGCCCAGCTAACTTTTAATATTTTTTGTAGAGATGAGGTCTTGCCATTTTGCTCAGGCTGGTCTTAAACCCCTGGCCTCAGGTGCTCCTCCTGCTTTGTCCTCTCAAAGTGCTAAGATTACAGGTATGAGCCACTGTGCCAAGTCCCAAATTACATTAAATCAATCAGTATTTAAATAACTCTAAATTCAAAAGCATTTTATTTTATTTTATTTTATTTTACTTAAAGTTCTGGGATACATGTGCAGAGCAGGCAGGTTTGTTACATAGGTATACATGTGCCATGGTGGTTTGCTACACGTATCAACCCATCATCTAGATTTTAAGCCCTGTATGCATTAGGTATTTGTCCTAATGCTTTCCTTCCCATTGCCTCTCACTCCCCCAACAGGCCACGGTGTGTGGTGTGTGATGTTCCCCTCCCTGTGTTCTCATTGTTCAACTCCCATTTACAAGTGTGAACATGCAGTGTTTGCTAAACTCAGAAGATTTTGAGCTTGGATCTTGTGTGTGTGATTTGTAATTTTTTGTGTGTGTCAAAAGACATTTCTGTGGTAATATACCATAGATGGTGTGTGTGCGTGTGTGTTTTGAATGTGTGTGTTTTGACAAATGAAAAAGTGAAACCTAAAGAATTATTTAGTAGACTTAGACTTTTCCTTTCTTGTGGCTTCCTCCAAAAAATTCTGATAATAAAACTATTGTAATTTATTCAAGCAAGACAGCAAAATGTTTTATAAGTTAGCAGGTAGCATGGAAAAAGAATACCAAGAAACTTTTGGGCAACATGGGCCCTTTTTTTAAGTAGTCACAACCAGCACTTTGCCTGAATCAATGGTCTCTAACCTGGGGTGATTTTCATCCCCAGAAAACATTTAACAATGTCTGGAGACATTTTTTGTTGCCACAACTGGAGGGAGTTGCTACTGGCATCTAGTGAGTTGAGACCAGGGTTGTTGCAAATTATCTTATAATACACAGACCAGCGCCTTACAACAAAGAATTCCCCAGCCCAAAATGTCAACAGACATGCCAACCAATTTGAGAGGAAATGCCTTTGTTTGGATGTTAGTTTTGAAGACATCTGTCACTGCTCAAAATAAGCCAGAAGTCTCTCTTAAATATATGACTGAAATTCTTTCCATCCCTGAACTTCTTTGGAACACACCAAGTCGGTGGTTTGCACACCAAGTCTGTGTTGGAGAGAATATGTTTGAAACCTAATCTGCTGACTCTTGAACCCAGGAACCATATATATATAGACTTACTATTTTTACATTAAAAGACAGTAACTAGATCTGACATTTGGCTTAATCTTGGGAAAAATTATCTGAAAGCTTTTTTTTTTTTTTTTTTTTTTTTTTTTTGACGGAGTCTCGTTCTGTCGCCCAGGCTGGAGTGCAGCGGCGCGATCTTGGCTCACTACAAGCTCTGCCTCCTGGGTTCAAGCCATTCTCCTGCCTCAGCCTCCCAAGTTGCTGGGACTACAAGTGCCTGCTACCACGCCCGGCTAAGTTTGTGTATTTTTAATGGAGACGGGGTTTCACCGTGTTAGCCAGGATGGTCTAGATCTCCTGACCCAACGATACGTCTCCTTGGCCTCCCAAAGTGCTGGGAATGATTACAGGCGTGAGCCACCGCGCCCAGCCATCTTAAAGTTTTTATCACAATTTTCTCTTATGTCGTATTTCCAAAAATATAACTATGTATCTTTGGTGATGATGGAGGACTACATTGATTATTATATATATTTTTTGTGAATAGTTATCATATCCATCTGTTGATGACATTTGATTGCTTCCTTGGTAAATTTGTACCTGGGTGGTATTTTATACTTTTCTCATCAGAATAACCTTTGCATAAGTCAGATTCTCATTTGGTCTTTCAGTAACTTTAAACGCTTAACAAGACTGTGTAAAGAGGGTTTGGGTGACAGCCTCTGAATTCATTAGGCATTAATAGATGGGCCTACTTAATGGTGCTCAAAAGAGGGGGACATGTTAAACATGTGGGGGCTTCCTCAAACCATAAATGTCGGAAGATTCTACTACTATGTTTCTTTGGAGCTTAGTGGTAAATACTCAGTGTTCGCTTTCTTATCCCAGGCTCCTATTATTTTAAAATTTGTGGTGGTTAATTTTATGTGTCAATTTGACTGGGCTATGGGATGCTCTGATATTTAGGTGTTTCTGTGAGGGTGTTTTGGATGAGAATAACATGTACATTGGTGGACGTAGTAAAGCAAATTGCCCTCCCGCTGGGTGGTTTATAATGTTTGTTAATGCGATTATTAATGTGGGTGGGCTTCATCCATTTAGCTGGATAGAACAGCCTGAATAAAACAAAAAGGCTGACCCTCCTACTAATAAGAGAGGATGCCTCTGTCTGCCTTTGAACTGAGACATTGGTATTTTCCTGCCTTTGAATTCAAACTAAGACATTGGTTCTTCCTGGTTGAGTCCACCAGCCTTAAGACTGGTGCTCCACCATTGGATTTCCTAGGTCTCTAGCTTGCCAATTCACCCAGCGGATCTTGGGACTTTTCAATCCTATATAATCACATGACCCAATTCCTTATGGTAAATCTCTTTCTATAGATATTTATATATAGATCCCATTGGTTCTACTGCTTATTTATGTAAGTAATAATGGCAATGATAACAACATTAATAATGATAAAAGTCATGGCTAACATTTGTTGC